>NC_138659.1:32159385-32406885 GCF_964273445.1 Streptopelia decaocto | reverse complement strand
AACTTGTCCAGTAGATACACATTGAACTAAAAGTGAGTAACAGTTACTGTTGTTTTTGCAGCTGTAGAAATGCAGCCTAGTTAAATTCCTTCAGGAATTTCATCCAAGCTTACGCTGGAATCTGAATGAAGAATTATAGCTTTTCACTAGTGATTTCTGTCACATCAACACAACCCTCCTTCCCGAACAGTGATTTCAGATGACAGAGACTACTTTGGAGACATTCAGATTACTGGACATCAGTAATGACTCCCAGTTCTACTGGTTCCAGTAGTAGTAGCTTTTAGTTTTCTTTTTTGTTTTGTTTTGATTTCTTTCTGCTCTTAGAAAGCTCATAATTCCCTCACAACATGCTCAGATTAATTTCTATATTTTACTGTAAGGGTTCTGACAAATGTTTTTTAACTTGTAAGCTTCTTGAGCAAAAATGCTGAATAAATATGGATGGATATATTCTCCTGGTGCTACCTTCAGTCTCCAAGTTGTACTGAAGAATATGAAATTTCTGATATAGACAGCCACTCTCTCTCTGCCCCCTTAAGGACAACCAAAACTAGACTGGTCAGGCTTTGATTTATATTTTATTACAAAAGATAAATCAAAATGCAGACAGGTCTCACTCTATATAGTCCCAGTACCAGCTCGGAAAGCCCCTTTTCTTGATTAGAACATACCATTTTAGCCCACTGTTGCTGGAAACAATGAAATTATTAACCATCTTTCACTGGTGGATTTTGGCTGCAATAGCTGTTCATTGGGACTGGACTTGAAGGAGTACTGGGAAAACAACAACTTCAGGGACTCAGGTCAACTACAGCATGTGTCACTTGGAAGATATGTTTAATTTTCTTGGCCACATAGCTAACAAATACTGATTTATCTGGATATTATCCTAGCGTATCTCAAATGCCACCCAGCATGACTACATCTTCCTTCTGATACCATAGTGAGAGATCTGTGAAAATCCACAGACTGCAGACCACCCACGGGACACAGATGTTCACTCCTTCTGTGGGCCGGCTCCCAAGCAGCCTCTGTAGGCAGATTGTACAAATATATTTTTTTTGCATGCAAAAGGTACCTCTTTATGCCTTCTTTCAATCTTCTGCCTAATGATTTTACGTAATGCTCCCCATTTTGTATAAAGAGAACTGTATTTTTCTCCTTTTTTAAAAATTTTTCTTTTCTTTTCTTTTCTTTTCTTTTCTTTTCTTTTCTTTTCTTTTCTTTTCTTTTCTTTTCTTTTCTTTTCTTTTCTTTTCTTTTCTTTTCTTTTCTTTTCTTTTCTTTTCTTTTCTTTTCTTTTCTTTCTTTTCTTTTCTTTTCTTTTCTTTTCTTTTCTTTTCTTTTCTTTTCTTTTCTTTTCTTTTCTTTTCTTTTCTTTTCTTTTCTTTTCTTTTCTTTTCTTTTCTTTTCTTTTCTTTTCTTTTCTTTTCTTTTCTTTTCTTTTCTTTTCTTTTTTTTTCTTTTCTTTTTTTCTTTTCTTTTCTCTTTCATTTTTCCTTTCCTTTCTTTTCTTTTCTTTCATCTTTCCTTTCCTTTCTTTTCTTTTCTTTTCTTTCATCTTTCCTTTCCTTTCCTTTCCTTTCATCTTTCCTTTCCTTTCCTTTCCTTTCCTTTTTTCTTCTCTTCTCTTCTCTTCTCTCTCTTCTCTTCTCTTCTCTTCTCTTCTCTTCTCTTCTCTTCTCTTCTCTTCTCTTCTCTTCTCTTCTCTCTTTCTTTCTTTTTTTTAGCTGATGAAGATAGCTTCTTTGATCCCTATCTATGGATATCATTCAGTATCTTTATCAACTCTTCTCATTCATCTCTTCTAACTTTCCAAGAAGGGAAATCACTCTGTTTCAGATTCGTGTTAGCCCCATGTCTTAACTGTTAAGTTATGCAGGCACATTACTATGTCCTAGCCTGAGACTGAGCTGACTGAGCAGAACATGGGAAACTGCTGCAGCTGACCTGAGAAATTGCTGGGCACAGCAGATGACAGAGAGATAAACCTACAGGAGGTACAAAGAGCACCATGAGGATGGTCAGATATCACGGATAATTTGCGGGGAGCATTGGGAACCCTTCAGGAGAACAATCCTGCAAGGCCAACAGCTCCTTGGTAACTGTACCTGTGATACTATATCAGGCCAAGATGTCTTTGGTATCATAAATATTGAATTTCGATGCACCAGAACTGAGGTCAAATGGGAAACAGTAATTAGGGGCATGATACAGGAGACAAGGGTGGAGAAAGAGATGAAAGTCAATGAGAGAAGGGCAAAGCATGGGTCAATGGAGGGAAAGGGGACTCAAAGGGCTGGTGCCATGTGAGTGGGCTCAGGCCTACACGTTCGTCTGGCCGAGCCCTGTGCCTCAACACCGCCATCCACCCTCTCTTCTTCTCACATCCCATTCCTAAATATCTCCTGTGTGACCTCACATTCTGCCTGGGGAGGGCAAAGAGGTTGCCGCGATTGAGAGACGGGGACGCAGTTTGATGCAAACAAATGTCCGATTTATTGATCAGAGGCGACACATTTATATAGTCTAAGGCTAACGTGTTACATACTGATTAGCTAATCTTTGCACAAAGTTAGTTCAGCTGAAAAAGTTTCACAAGCTATGTTCCCATCGCTAACAGTTGCTAGTTTCATAATCACGATATACTTTGTTGCAAAGAGAAGGCACCATTTATCACCGCAAGTCCCTTGTTCTTTGTTCTTGCTTCAGCACGCTGTAATTTTCCCACTGCAGTACTTTTCCACTGTTACCATGCCCTGCTCCTACAACAGACTAGCTAACTTATTATATACATAAGATTATGTTATAGATCAATTCACATCATATGAATTTAGATAACCCACAAGAGGTGTCAGTGACAGACCCTTAGGCCTGGGTGCCAGCAACTGGTGGGACCGGGGTGCGGGTGTCTTTCCTTGGTGAACTTCAGCCATCGGTGCTGACACGTCTGAGCGTGTTTCTGTCTGGATTACACGTTAATCCTTGCTCCTGGTCAGACCTGCATGTGGGAAGAGCCGCAGCCACCTGAATTGGGCTGGAATAGGATATTTTGCTGCCCTGAGTGAATTCTAAACCATCATCAAACTATTCACTTGCATTTTCAGATCATGAGTGAACACTCTGAACACCAAAGATTTCGGCATAGCTCTTTGGAGGATTTCACTGATTAGATGTTACATTACAAGAACTATTTAAAATCTGTCTCTATGTTTTCTCTGAAACCTCTGTTAAACCTATTCAAGTATTTTTTTTTCTAAAGTTCAGCACTCCGTTAGCAGTAACCACTTCACGCCTTATTGAAATGGGTGGCTTGAGACTGCATGTGGTTAACAAATATAAAGGCTTATCATTTTTAGATGTTTAGAATATATGTCTGCCAGATTTGTGGCCAAAGATTTGATTTAAAGAAATAACATATAGTGGTTTTCATTCTAAGTCACCAATGTCTGCATACTTCAGAGCACTTTTTCTCTTTATAGCCCCTTGGCAGAGGGCATGCTCCCTCTTAAGTGAAAACTATTATCTATAATGCAAAGACAACACACTTTCATCAGGTTATTGCATATCACAAAGAGGCTAAGGAAAGTTAATTGAAGCTCCTCACTGAAAATATACTTTAAAAAATACATAAGATGGATAAATCTCCTGAAATTGTCTTGTATTTTAAAGAAGTTTGGAGAATATTTAATTGGAATTATGTTTTAACATGCTTTCAGGGTCTGTAATGTTTGACTGTTACAGAACATTAAAATAATGAACAAATAACAGCAAACATTACAAATGTTCCTTCAGTTAGCAATGAATATTGATGGACTTCACATCATGTTTCAGAATGATCTGTGAAAATTGTTATTGCTTAGATAGATGCTATTCTGATTTTACTGGTGAATAAGCGTTAAACAAAACAAGAAAATAAAAGACCAACCTCATTCTCAAAAGTTGGTGGCTGAAAAGAAAGATTAAAATAGTGAGTCAATTTTTAGTTTCCAAGTATGTACAACGTTACCTGAAACACACAAACATAAACACATGTCATAACATTTATCTAAACTTATTTATTCTTCTTCTGTGTACAGAACTGTATAGAACTGTCAAGCTTTACCCAATATAGCACCAAAACTTTGAGTACAGAAAAAAGAGGAAATTATTCTTACAGAAGCATCAAAAGCCTAAATTAGTCTTACCAATGTGAATCTATGAAAGCAATTTTGACAAAAGTACCAAGTGCTAAGGTTTTAAATTTTTGTTACTATGTAACCACTTTGTTCTACTTTCTCGTAAATTAAGGATATTGCTGAGCTATTCTTGCACTGCTGAAAAAGATAGAGCTGCTAATCTGAGTGGTCCTTTTTCTTTCGTAGTGCTTTCTAAACAAAGCAGTTACCAACCGTAACTTCTAGAGGAAAAATATGAGACAGTCAAGGAAATTTGACCTTTAGGATTTCAGAAAAGAATAGACTTGAAGACATGGCCTCTGAAGTCCTATACAGGCCATCAAATTTGAACCTGTTTGCAAACCGGTACAAGTTCGCACATAGCTTGTACTACATGCAAACATATAATGTAGTTACAAACTTTCCCTGGAAAGGAAATGCATGGGGAAATCTTCCTTTTCCTATTTTTGTTTAAAAAAATAGTTTCTATTCGTTCCTGAAGAAAGCCTAGTGTTTAGACAATGGTAGTCAAAATTGAATATGTAGACATTATTTTATGATTAAAAATAGTCTACTCCAAAATTTACAGCAAAAATCAAGGCCAGTTTTACATTCTGTTTTCTCTTCTTAACTGACATATGAGCCTATTTGTCCACTCTTCTTTTGTTCGGGGAGACTAAAAAGATAATTTTCAACTTTTTGATCAAAAATCACAAGCCACTGCCAACAGGAATGAGTGGGGGGTGTTAAGCTTTATATGTGAAAAAAAATATATAGAAATATTTCTATTGGCCATGTTCCCTTCAGCACACAGCACTGCTTTGGAATCCTGAGCTTTTTCAGACACATTATCGCCTCTCCAGCAACATTTGAAGACAATGTGGTGATACTCCTTAATTCTATTCACTATTCAACCTAATGAAGTACGTTTTGCTATTTATCTCCAGCAGAAGGAAAAGTGGTGGTTGGTATTGATTATTTTTTTCTTTTCTTTTTTTTTTTTTTTTTTTTTTCCTGAGAGTGCTCTTTATTGCACTACAGCTGCAATGCTAAAATACTGCGTCCTTCCTCCCATCATAAAGCCAGACCCCAGAAGAATTGGTTATTAACTCTAAATGGGCATTGCAGGGCTGTGTGAAGAGTTTTCTGCTCTTAAATGTTGAGATGGATTGAAAATGGAGCCAAGAACTCCCCCACAGCTGTGCTGGGACTGGAGTGATGAGCAAGTGAGCTGGGAATGCTTGTAGGGGGGACGCTATGACTTATATTTTGGCTCCAGTCCACACAGTGTGTATTTCCTGAGTCAGTAACATTACCTGCAATAATCAAATTTAGTTTTCATTTTAAGACTGAGTTTATGATAAAGACATCCTGTTGTACTTTTCACTCCAAATCACATATTTGTCCCTAGTAAAGTTGGGGGGAAATGAGCAAACACCCATAAACTTTCAAACCCATTTCATGTTCACTGAAAAACTGATATATTTTCCTATAGCTTTGAAAGAAATATAGGGCAAACTTGGTGTTTATTGCATGACCTGAAATTAGATTGATTTTTAGAAGCTTTATTACAAAAAATTATGCATTGCTATTCACAACACAATTGCTAAAATTCCTGGGGACAACAGATTGTCATTTTAGAAGATTTTCTGAGTGAGCTCTGCATGAGGCCCAGCATCACTGCAGCGTGTGTGCACCAACGGGGAGCAAGACAAGACCTCCAGTTCACCCAGAATGCAAACGCATTGTCTTCTTGTACCATTCCTGATTTGAAAATACATACGGTCCTCTGTGTACACTTCATCTTTGCTTATGAACTACCTTAATCACTAAATGTTCGGCAACTATGTTTTGCCCTTTTTGTTCCAGGCATCTTACTTGGATTATAATACAATTTGTCTTCAAGTAATACTACAGGAGGAAGAGATCTTAATCTCGGATAATGTTATTGCAAATACTAGTGCTAGCTAATAAAAGAGCATAATAAAACATGGATATCCGCAAGGAAGGAGAATTTAGGTATCATTAGAACATTTCATTAAATACGGTAATTTTGGTTGTTTTTTATCAGATTATAAAAATAAGATATATAGTTATTATATTCAGACATAATCTAATGAAAATAATCCAAATAACACAGAAACAGAAGACGGTACATGCTTCAAAAGGAATGCTTTGACCTTTTCACAGTATAACTTTAAAGTGCCATTTTAACTATCACATTATATTTTTTGACAACAATAAAAATGCAATTAGAAAATTTGCATCAGAAGTGCTTTGACCAGCTTTCATCCCTATCTACATTCTACCACAATGCCAGTTGCTCTTAAAGTCACTAGGAGATGTGGGAAAATATTAAATGTGACTATTAATGAGAAGAAATCTTGTGACCATTTCTTCTTTTCACTTCCATGAATGTCTCTTTATTACCTGCTCCTTTTGGCCAGTAGTTTGTAATTCTATGGTGCAAACATGCTCTTGTCTCATACATACAATCCCTACCTAGCACTGGCTGACAACTGCAACTACAGAATTCTGGGGAAATCCGGGTAGTTCTTTCCTCTCCTTGCACAGCAAAGTTAACATCAGCTTGTCATGATCTACCTCTACTCTGTTTTTTATTTTCTGTAATTTTAAAATTCATCTTTATGGTACATCGAAAATATCAAGTGAGCAGTCAGGTACAATGAAAATTTGAAACTACCCAAAACCCACAACTAATTTCTGTTATTTCTGTTATTAATTGCTAAAAGACCCTTTGGAAATATTTGCATTGATGTTTTTAGGAAACTATATGTTAGTCTCTGAGTTCCTCTGTGTTCTCAGCATAATAACTGCAATTTCAAAGAGGAAAAGGTGATAAAGTAATAAAGGAAAACATGTGCGATTATTTTCACACATAACGAACCCAACCCAACCAATCAAAAAACACTCAAACTCTGAGCATTTTGCTAGATGATCGAACATTATGTGCAATTTTAAGGCTGCAATCATATCTCTCCAAGAGAGATACACCAGATTACACCAGTTACACCTACAAGCCGGAACAATAACAAAACTGTGACGAAAAAGAAGATGTAGCACAAAAGTCCTAACTTGGTAACTGAAACAGTTTTGTTATGTATTATCAAACAAAAAAATGGGTTATATGTGTTTTAGTATTAGTTAATCCTGGATTTATCTAAAATTTGCCAGCGTTGACATGGAAACAAAGGTAACTTTCTTGAGGTAAGACTCCTGCTTCATGTTATGGTGTGGAAAATGTCAGGCCCTTTTTGGGTGGGTAACTAAATGTCTCTGCTGTTGAGAATGGCAGAAGTGAAGGAAACTTAGAATTTGCTCTTTTTGAAAAGGGAGAGGGTGTCTTATTAACTGAAAATGACATATTTTGTAATTCAGATCTTTCTACCACATACTCCGAATTTCTTTCACCAGAAAGAAGCATATCCTGCAATCAGAGCTGTAAAAAAAAAAAAATCAATATTAGAGTAATTTTTTAGTCAAAAGTGCATGCTAGGTTGAATATATATTTGATGAATTGCTTGAATTTATAGCTTTTGTTGCATTTGATTTGAATAGGGTTTTCTCTATATCTCCTTTTGTATTTTGGATGCCTTATTAGTTTTTCTGTTGGGCACACAAACAAAAAAACATGGATTTCCAAGGGAGGTTATTTATTTTACCTAAAGAAAACAAGAACCCATAGTAAAGAGACAACACATGAAGAAGGATTGATCTATTGCTTTTAGTGGATCTATTCCAATTCGCCTGAAGTCTCTGTGGAAAAGAAAGGAAGGTTGTTTGGCAGTACATAGATATTCTTTGAGACTTTTTGCCCATATGCACAGTCACACTGTACTGGTGAATATTCCCCTGCACTGAAGCCGGAGACCCCCACGTGCAGCTGAACTTCCCACGAATGCTGTGAAGCAGCACAATACCACACTCCACACTCAAATCCTCTTATCACATTATAAAGAATAATACATACCAAAAGCAAGAGAGATTAGGAGCAGAAAGAAGAGGTCAAAATATGAATATACATGTTCACAGAATCACAGAACAGTTTGGGTTGGAGGGACCTTCCCAGCTCCCCCAGTGCCCCGCCTGCCATGAGCAGGGACACCTTCACCAGCTCAGGGTGCTCAGAGCCCCGTCCAGCCTGGCCTGGGATGTCTCCAGGGATGGTTCATCCACCACCTCTCTGGCCAACCTGGGCCAGGCTCTCACCACCCTCAGGGCAACAATTTCCTCCTCATGTCCAGCCTGGATCTCCCTCCTTTAGTCTAAACCATCACCCCTTGCTCTATCACAACAGGCCCTGATAAAAAGTCTGTCCCCATCTTTCTTATCGGTCCCTTTTAAACACTGAAAGGCCACACTAAGGTCTCCCGGAGCTTCTCTTCTCCAGCTGAACACCCCAGCTCTCTCAGCCTGTCCCCCAGCAGAGGTGTTCCAGCCTCGGGTCATTCCTGTGGCTCCTCTGGCCCCTCTCCAGCAGGCCCATGTGTGTCCTGTGGTGGGGACCCAGAGCTGGACCAGCACTGCAGGGGGTCTCACCAGAGTGGAGCAGAGGGGCAGAGTCACCTCCCTCCACCTGCTGCCCACGATCCATTGGCTTCTGGGCTGCAAGCACAAATGGCAGCTCATGTCCCATCTCTCACCCACCAGCATCTCCAAGTCCATCTCCTGGGGGTTGCTTCCCAACCATCCATCCCCAGCCTGGCCCAATAACAGGGGTTACCCCTACCCAGGCGCAGGACCTGGCACTTGGCCTTGTTGAACCTCATGAGGTTCACCTGGTTCCATGTCTCCAGCTTGTCCAGGTCCCTCTGGATGGCATCCTGTCCCTCAGGTGTGTCACCTGCACCACTCAACTTAGTGTCATCCGCAAACTTGCTGAGGATGCATGTCTCAAAAAACATCCCAATACTGCTTTTACTTTTTGGTGACTGTGTATTGTCAAGACAAAACTTGTTAACTGAGACCCCCTCCAGGAGGTGAGACAAAGTTGGTGGATCTGCCCAAGAGAAAAATACATTTTAGCCACTCGTGCTTCTTTTGTCTGGCTGGTGAAGTAAAAAAATACATTTTCCATGTATGTATTCTACAAGAAAGGAAAGGTGCCCGATGAGTCCATCATAGAGGAGGGACCATGAGGAGAGAATTTATTTTCTTACCTGGGGAAGACACAATGAGCAAAAACAGAGAAACTAATAAAAGGAAAGAGAACAGCAAAAAAACAAAACAAAACTGAGAATACAAAGAGGATAAACCTCAAAGAATTATTAGGTCTGGATGAGCCATCGAGGAAAAATTCCAACTCAGCAACACGGCTGAGAGAAATTAAAGACAAGATCAAATGTTTTCCCCTTCACATTTCTGCAGAGGAGATGTGAGCTCCAAGGAATGTTGCTAAGAGTGAATATCTCTGGAGTAGCTGGTCTGTGAATACAAACCATGAGTAATAACTCAAAGACAAAATCTAAGCATCTCTTTTCAAAAAGAGCTTTTCTGTTCAGCTGTTTCACAGTTTCATCCTTTAAGAGAAAGGGAAGATTTCCTGTACATACAGGTACACACACACACGGTAAAATAGACTAATAAGCGCGTGGGGAAGAACACAACACTGTGCGTGGTGTTGACAAGCATCAACATTTAAGTGCCAGATTGTCCTCATGTATTGTAGTTCTGACCGACACTTCAGATTTATCACAGCATAAGTGATCCCTTCCAGGCAGAATCGCTTTATGGTGCAGGCGCTGTGTGAACGGCTGCGTGGAACCAAGGGAGAAAATCAGTGATTTCTCAGCAAGCTCCTCCTTCACGTTCAGCTCTCTTGGAACACGCTGCCTGCAAAAGGCAGCAACGTTGCTGGGAGCCACAGAAACTGCAAAATTAAAACTGAAGGTGATAGAGAGAGCAAAAACTGATGTTGCCTGCAGGGTTTTCCTTGTGTAACATTGCCCACAGGCCAGTGAGGACCGGGGGCTGTTACTCTGAGCTATAGGACATGCAGATGCTCAACTTGGTTCTTAACAGTGACAAGACCTTTCTAGTAGGAGTTCAGTTGGAATAATTTATTAGTATACCAATCAGCATTTTCACTCTAGGCAGTTATAAGCAGCTGCTTTGTTTGTGATGAGTATTTAACTATACAAACAAATATTCCCATCTGCGCTAGTAAATAAATCTGCACCTAAATATGCCCGGTGCTGGTAGCATCAATCAGAGAACCTCTCTTTATTTTAAAGGCAACAACAAAGGTTTTCATTGGCATAAGTAGAGTTAAGTTTGTGCATTTATATAGTTCATTGAGTAAGTGAGCTCAATAACAGTCAAAAACAAACAAGGCGTTAAGAATTGAGCAAGTAATGGAGAGAAAACATGTAATATTATGCCACTAATTCTGTACCACAATCCTTGTCTTTTTATGTGTAGCTTTGCTTTACAGTCTCGGAAAAAAATAAATAAATAAATAAATAAATAAATAAATAAATAAATAAAACCCCCAAAAATATAATATAGCTAGCAGAGATATTGAGATGAATTGTTGAGGGTCATGGCAACAGAATAATTATTTCAGATAATTTGCTGCTGATATCAAACTGGGAGTTGCTATTGACTCTCCTGAGGGACAGGAGGCCGTGCAGAAGGACCTGGACAGATTCGAGCACTGGGCAATGGTTTAACAAGACCAAATGCTGGATTCTGCACCTGGGGTGGAGTAATGTTAGGTACAAATATAAACAGGGAGAGCAGTGGCTGGAGAGAAGAAAGGGACCTGGGGTGCTGGTCGGCAGCAGCTCAACAGGAGCCCACAGTGTGTCCTGGCACCAAGGGACAATCCCCATCCTGGGGACATCGGACACAATGTGAGCAGGTGGTGAAAAAAGATGATTCTTGCACTATATTTAGCATTGGTACATCCTTACCTTTAGCCCTGTGTGCACATCTGGTCCCCACCATTTCAGAAGGTCCTTGAATGCATCCAGAGGAGGCCAACGAAGCTGGTGATGGGGCTCAAAGACACGTCCTGTGAGGAACCAAGGACTCTGGGTTTGTCTGTTTGGAGAGAAGGAGGCTGAGGGGTGATCAGGTTCCCTGCAGCTTCCTGAGGAGGGGACGTGGAGAGGAAGTTGCTGAGCTCTTCTCCCTGGGACCCAGTGACAGGACACATGGGAATGGCTCAAAGCTGCACCAGCAGAGACTCAGACTGGACATCAGGAAATATTTCTTTACTGAAAGTGTCACCAAATCGTGGAACAGGCTCCCTGGAGAGGTGGCTGATGTCCCAATCCTGTCAGCACTTGAGAGTGGTTTGGACAAGGCCCTTAATAACACACTTTAGCTTTTGGTCAGCCCTGAAGTGGTCAGGCCGGTAGAGTAGACGGTCATTGTACGTCCCTTTCAAATGAAGTTTATTCTATTCTATTCTATTCTATTCTATTCTATTCTATTCTATTCTATTCTATTCTATTCTATTCTATTCTATTCTACTCTACTCTACTCTACTCTACTCTACTCTACTCTACTCTACTCTACTCTACTCTACTCTATTCTAAAACCTGTTTCTGTCATGTTGCTTATGATTGGCAAGGTACCTGAAATGATCAGCCTTATTCTATAATACCTATATGTTAGGATCTGCTCTAATCCTAGGAATTCATTTCTTCATTAGAAGAAAAACAAAAGAGAAAAGCAAACAGCAACCGATGGCAGTTTACTAATGGTCAGAGGAAATACATATTTCACCATGAGTAAATGCTATCTCCTCTGCTGAGTGCGTGATCTTTCTCTGAATTACCACATAATCACCCACCTTTATTCACTTTGCTTTGAGACACAGTTACATATTTCAAGGGGTATAAGTTAAAAAGAAGTTAACTACAACACAATATAGACTCAATACAGGATGATATTTTTTTTTTAAATACTGTTAAAATGAATTTTGCCTCACCATTAAGCCTACAACAAGACATAGATGATGACTTTTGCAAAACAAAATGAAAAAAAAGCACTCGGTTTTAACTGATGGTAAGATGCCACCACTGACTACTCCTTTAAAAACAGAAAATAGAATTTAAAATCAACATAAATGCAATGAAAGATGCTTTATGGTGGAAAGGGGCTTCACTGTCAATAAGGTATTTTTTCAAAATAAACACTTATAGAAAAATATATTATCTGATGTGAGCTTAGTTTGGTTATCTCTTTTGAGTTTCTCCAGAGCACTGAGATTTGTTACTGACTCTTATCCCCCTGAAGACCAGGCAATAAAGTGTCTGGTACATGATAAAACACAGACACTGAAAGGGGATAATGAATAAAATTACGTGTCTCAGTGGGCATGGTCTGAATTAGCATCACTTTACTTACTAAGGCCATCTTGACTTACAAAGTCATGTGTGTACTCGGGGTATCTAGAACTCTAAACAGAAAAATTCTTGGAAATCTATAACCAATTAAATAAGCATCATTTTCTTAATAAGCAGGGCCAAGGATGGTATGGAAGAGGTACCATCCCTTATTATTATATACAAGATTATTTACTAAAAATAGCACCAATTTCTGGTATCCCTTGTAACCTCAGTTTCATCTTTCATAACCCTTTGAGATGGGCACTGGAAGCATGAGCTACTTAGATATTTTATTAAAAAAAAAAAAAAAAGAAGAAAGAAAAAAGGAGTACATAGAAATTCCAAATGTGTACACGATGTAAACGAGGCACTTTCATGTTCACACAGGCAGAACAAAACCAAAAAAGAATCCCTGTAGCAACAAATTCTCTGTCTTCTCATCTTAAAAAAAAAGTCAGTCTTAGAGAAGCAAATTCACCAAAAAAAGTATCCAACCGTCCAGCTATGTTCTTTTTTTAGAGAACTGATCAAAATCCTGAGAACAGAGAGAAGTAGCTGTCAGAAAGCAAGGCCTTGTTTCTCTGCTTTAGCAGTATGAAACAATGAGCATATTCCACCCATTTTCTGTCCAACATCCCTACAAGTCCTCTCATGTCACTCAGTGGGGCGCTTACAAAAAACAGCATTGGAGATTTTTATATAGTGATTTAAATTAGTTTTGGTCTTAGTTTGTTTAAAGCACCAGTTTTACTACACAACTCAAAATTTAAAAGTTCTTGTCCCTTTATTGGCCAGTGCTTCAACATGAAGAAGATACAGACATACCCGGATTTCTCCTGGCTTTGAAGAGCCTTTATATAAAGCTTTCTTGTAAACGAAATTCAGGTGTTGCGAGAGACCATCCATTACAGATTGCTTTGAGGAGTTTGACACTCATATTTATATTCTGTGGGATTTAAAATTTGCATTATTTCTTTGCATATTTTTTTGCATGGAATATCCATTTCTTGTTCTGTTTTCCCCTCCCAAAGCAGAATGAACAACAAGTCTTCCTTTAGGAGCTACACTTAGCAGTAAACCAAATGTATTGTATATTCTAGGGGTAATAATACTTTCTTGATAAATAGTGCCTTCTTATAAGGAAAAAAAAAAAAAAAACGAAATACAAGAATGTCCTCAAATTATTCTAACAGGGGAAAAAAAGGCTTCAGAAGCATTCAATCTGCCATAGAAACAATAAAAGCTGAGGAAGGCAAGGGAAGGCAAAGGAAAGCAAGGCAAGGGAAGGGAAGGGAAGGGAAGGGAAGGGAAGGGAAGGGAAGGGAAGGGAAGGGAAGGGAAGGGAAGGGAAGGGAAGGGAAGGGAAGGGAAGGGAAGGGAAGGGAAGGGAAGGGAAGGGAAGGGGGAAGGGAAGGGAAAAGAGAAGAGAAAAGAGAAGAGAAGAGAAGAGAAGAGAAGAGAAGAGAAGAGAAGAGAAGAGAAGAGAAGAGAAGAGAAGAGAAGAGAAGAGAAGAGAAGAGAAGAGAAGAGAAGAGAAGAGAGAAGAAAAGAAAAGAAAAGAAAAGAAAAGAAAAGAAAAGAAAAGAAAAGAAAAGAAAAGAAAAGAAAAGAAAAGAAAAGAAAGAAAAGAAATTATTCTGATTTTTTTCGGTTTATCAATTATTATGGAACACTTCTATAGGCCAGCATAAGCTGTAAATACATAGATTTAAGGAACACTTGTGCATAAGCTCCTTGATTTTCCACTCAAAGCTGAACAACTGAGCATGTGACGTGTGCATGAGCAAACCAGGTCCAGAAAGAAGAACTTCCAGGTTTGGGGTATTTCTTGTATTGTTATGGGTCCATTTTAACATCTGAAAAATTTTCATAAATATCTGCCTAACATCTGTGAAATTTACTCAAATGTACCAGCCAAGTAACTAAATAAAAAATTGGAGCCCTTTAAATGTGCCATTATGTGCTGAAGATGCCAGCCGGTTCTTTGTTCTTCTATTCCTTCTTCTAAATTGGGAGGGAGGGACAGCATCTCTTTTTTTTTTATAATTTTCTGCTGCTGACAGAATGTTTACAATTTATTCTTAATTAACCACTGAATGGTTCTGTAATCAATGGCAAAGTTCAAAACTGTAGTAAGTGAGCATTTGTGAGTATATTTTTAAGCAATTCATTGTAGTTTGTTCTCAAGCTTTCTATGGTTTGCAGAAGTGTAGAAAGCTGAAGTTTCATCATACTCTTGAATATATGATGTATCATATCAAAGCAAGCAAATGATTAAAAGAAAGAAATAATAAGGTTTCCATGCATTTATTTAATTTCTAAAACATTTGTCTGTAATAAAATAATTGTATGCGTGTCTTAAAAACTATGGATGGTCCTTCTAAAAACTAAATGCACTGACACAGGCTGTAGTAAAATGAAGAACCAATATATCAGATGTAGACAGAGATGCGACCCTAGAGTCATGAATTAAATTACACAGCCTCAAAAAAGATGACAAAATTAGAATTAGATACAAGGAAGCCCTTTCCAAAGCATGAAGGATATGTTCCTAAACCATTTAGAAAAGCCAAAAATCGGTATATGAGTGTTTTAAAAAGGAATTATTATGGTCAGTGTTGGCAGATCTGACTGGTGTGCAGCTGAGAAATGCAAAGCATAAAGAAAAAATGCACTTGAGGAGAGAAAGGACTTTTTGCTTAACATATAGGGAGAGCTTAAACATAGAACAGCTCTTTTCATTCTCTGTCTCTGAAGGTCGATGTGCAGCTGATTGGCCAGGCCAGGAGTCATTGCTTGGACTGACTGAAAATAGTCAAGGCTGCATTGGAAATTAAATAAGCAGACAATTATCAGATGTGTACGTTAGTATAAAATTAAATTTAAAATATTCAATATTTACTTCCTGAGAAATGTTAGTAAATTTTGTCTAAAATAAACAATTATTAGTGCATATTTTTCTTTTTTCCTGTGTTTTCAGAATACTGCAAAGTGGTGACAATTCATAATGGCCTGAACATACCTGCAGCAAAATGCAGATGACACCAAGCTGAGTGGTGCAGCCGATACACCCGTGGGAAAGGGTACAATTCAGAGAGACTCTGACAGGACCTGAGGAGTGGGGCCATGTGAACCTCCTGAAGTTCAACAAGGCCAAGTGCCAGGTGCTGCATCTGGGCTGGGGTGACACAGGTTACACCAATACAGGCTGGGGATAGAGGAATGGATGGGTGTGTGGATGGGTGGAAGGGTGGAAGGGTGGATGAATGGGTGGGTGGATGGATGGATGGATGGGTGGATGGGTGGAAAGGTGGATGGGTGGGTGGGTGGGTGGATGGATGGATGGATGGATGGATGGATGGATGGATGGGTGTATGGATGGATGGGTGGGTGGGTGGATGGATGGATGGGTGGATGGGTGGGTGGATGGGTGGAGGGATCGATGGATGGGTGGATGGATGGATGGGTGGATGGATGGATGGATGGGTGGAAGGGTGGATGGGTGGATGGATGGATGGGTGGATGGATGGATGGGTGGATGAGTGGGTGTGTGGGTGGATGGGTGGATGGATGGTTGGATGAATGGATGGGTGGATGGATGGGTGGGTGGAAGGGTGGATAGGTGGATGGATGGGTGGATAGGTGGATGGATGGATGGATGGATGAGTGGATGGTTGGGTGGATGGATGGATGGGTGGGTGGAAGGGTGGATAGGTGGATGGATGGGTGGATAGGTGGATGGATGGATGGATGAGTGGATGGTTGGGTGGATGGATGGATGGATGGATGGGTGGAAGGGTGGATGGGTGGATGGATGGATGGGTGGATGGGTGGGTAGATGGATCTGCAGGAGCTCTTGCACTTCCCTGGGTCAGCTCCTGTGCACAAAGCCTCCAGAGAACATGCCCAGAGCCAGCGTGATGGGTTCCCAGAGACAGCTGACAGTTCCTCAGCTTGCCCCTGCTCAGGCACCGCACCAAGGCCCCGCAGGCATCTGGATCCTCTTCCACCCTGTCATCTTCCTTCGCCCTGCAAGAAAACACAAAACCAGATCTCGGTCCCTTCAGAACCGGGCTTTCATAGTTAACATGTTGAACTAGCTCAGAAGTTTCTGAGCAGGAACTATCTCTTGGACCATTTGTTTTGGGGGCAGGTCTTTATCGAGTTGTTGCCTGTTATTGACTCTTTATCAAAATCATTAATGACCTCCATAATGCCCCATTTAGCTGCAGTGGAGTGCCAGTAAATTTTTTTTGACAGCAAGTAATATTAGCAGCTACTTTTAGTAAGCAGCAGTGCTGAGGCACATCGCCGGGTCCTAATGGGAGCTGCCTCTGACCCTCAGAGAGCACTGAGCCGGGGCGGGGTCGCTGGTCCCAAGCCGCGGCTTTTTTTTTTACTTCAGTTTGCAAGAGTCGGGGGGGGGGGGGGGGCGCTCCCGCCCGCAGCGAGGGGGGGGAGGCCAACCTGGGGAAGAACGGTGGCGGGGGGAGGGGCAGCCGGGAGGAGATGCGCGGACAGGCGGTAGAAGCTTTACGGGGGAAGTTTGCTTCCGTTTTTCGGGTCACGCCCGTACTGGACATGTGTTTCTAGCAGCTCTTTCAGGCTGCTCCGTTTGGCGCCGCCAGTTCCGGGGCGGTCGCCGGCACTCGCGAGGTCGGGCTTTGCTATGCCGGACCCTCCGAGTTGCCGGTACGGGGAGGGGAGCGTCTGGACACCGCGGCTGGGGACAGGTAGTGGTCTCGACTGCGATGGGCAACCGGGACCGGCCGGTCGGGAGGGAGGGGAGCGGCCAGCTATAGCGAACCCACCAAGGCTCCCACGCACCGGTCGCAGCGCCAGCAGTACCGGATCCCTCGGCACATGGGACAACACAAACAAAGCACGTCTCCATTTCAATGAGAGGGCGCACAACCTCTCTTTCTATTTCATCAACACTGTTTTCAGTGTCGAGAAGCAGGGGGGCGGAGGGGCGTTCGCTCAAAAAGCCCGCGCGTTTGTTTTGCCGCAAAACTTCTTCCTCTGTTTGGAAGTCAAGTTTACGCACATCCCGCGCTAAGTTAAAGCAAACGGCCAGAACGAAACACACCGCGAGACGCCAAGTTGCTGCAGAAATATTACTCAACCCTCTAAATAATTCCTCCATCTCTGATACCCTGCTCGCTGCGCCAAAATTGTCACGGAGGTACCCCGAGGTTAGTTTAAGGGACAACATGGTCCAAAACAACTTTTATTAAACCGGTGAGAAACAGGGTTTTAGCACTCCAAAAGTGACTTAAATAAAGGTTCGGATATCAGCTGAGGAACATTATTAAAGGGGCAGCAACTAATACAACAGGCGGTCCACAGTGTGCATGCACGTGGCTTCACTCAAAACAATGCCGGAGCTGTCCCTGAGTCCCGAGGAAGTACACACTTGCCTGAACACGGTGTGGGATTATTTTAAAAGAGATACACGTACTCGTAGTGAGTACGGGAAGTGTACACTCGCGATACTGCGAGGGTAAATTTATAATACAGTCGCAATCCTGCGAGTGTTAATTTACTTAGACGTGCAAATGTGCATGGAATATTACACGTGCTTATGTGGAATCACGGGAGGAAAATACACTCGAGATTGTGCGAGGTGGAGAGGTGGATGGATCGATGGATGGGTGGATGGTAGGGTGGATGGATGGATAGGTGGATGGGTGTATGCATGGATGGGTGGATGGATGGATGGGTGGGTGGATGGGTGGGTGGATGGGTGGATGGGTAGGTGGATGGGTGGATGGATGGATGGGTGGATGGATGGGTGGGTGGAAGGGTGGATGGGTGGATGGATGAGTGGGTGGAAGGGTGGATGGGTGGATGGATGGGTACATAGGTAAATGGATCGATGGATGGGTGGATGGTTGGGTGGATGGATGGATGGGTGGATGGATGGATGGGTGGGTGGATGAGTAGATGGATGGATGGGTGGGTGGATGCTTGGATGGATGGATGGATGGATGGATGGATGGAAGGGTGGATGGGTGGATGGATGGGTGGGTGGAAGGGTGGATGGGTGGATTGATGGGTACATAGGTAAATGGATCGATGGATGGGTGGGTGGTTGGGTGGATGGATGGATGGATGGGTGGATGGATGGATGGGTGGGTGGATGAGTAGATGGATGGATGGGTGGGTGGATGCTTGGATGGATGGATGGATGGATGGATGGATGGATGGATGGATGGATGGATGGATGTGTGGAAGGGTGGATGGATGGGTGGATGGGTAGGTGGATGGGTGGATGTATGGATAGGTGGAAGGGTGATGGGTGGGTGGATGGGTGGATGGATGGGTGGGTGGATGGATGGGTGGAAGGGTGGATGGATCGATGCATGGGTGAATGGATGGATGGGTTGAAGGGTGGATGGATGGATGGTTGGATGGGTGGATGGGTGAAAAGATGGGTGGATGGGTGGAAAGATGGGTGGATGGATGGGTGGGTGGATTAGTTGGTGGATGGGTGGATGGATCGATGCATGGGTGCATGGATGGGTGTATGGATGGATAGAGAGTAGAAGGGTGGATGGATGGGTGGATGGATGGGTGGTAAGATGGATGGGTGGATGGATGGGTGGTAGGATGGATGGGTGGAAGGGTTGATGGATGGGTGGATGGATGGCAGGGTGGATGGATGGGTGCAAGGGTGGATGGGTGGTTGGATGGATGGATGGATGGGTGGATGGGTGGATGGATCGATGCATGTGTGGATGGATGGGTGGATGGATGGATGGTTGGAAGGGAGGATGGGTGGGTGGAAGGGTGGATGGGTGGATGTATGCATGGGAGGATGGGTAGGTGGATGGATTGATGGGTGGAAGGTAGATGGATGGATGGATGGGTGGGTGGATGGGTGGATAGATGGATGGGTGTGTGGATGGGTGGGTGGGTGGATGGGTGGATGGATGGGTGGGTGGATTGGCGGATGGATTGGTGGATGGGTGGAATGGTGGATGGGTGGAAGGGTGGATCGGTGGATTGGTGGATGGGTGGGTGGAAGGGAGGATGGGTGGGTGGATGGATTGACGGGTGGATGGATGGGTGGATGGATGGATGGATGGGTGGGTGGATGGGTGGATGCATGGCTGGGTTGGTGAATGGCTGGGTGGGTGGATGGATGGATGGAAGGATGGGTGGGTGGATGGATCGATGCATGGGTGGATGGATGGGTGAATGGATGGGTGGGTTGATGGGTGGATGGCTGGATGGATGGGTGGATGGATGGATGGGTGGAAGGATGGATGGATGGGTGGATGAGTGGATGGATGGGTGGATGAGTGGGTGGATTGGTCGGTGGATGGGTGGATGTTTGGGTGGATTGGTAGATGGATGGGTGGGTGGAAGGGTGGACGGGTGGATGGATGGGTGGATTGATGGATGAGTGTGTGGATGGGTGGATGGATGGGTTGTAGGATGGATGGGTGAAAGGGTTGATGGATGTGTGCATGGATGGCAGGGTGGATGGCAGGGTGGATGGATGGGCAGATGGGTGGGCAGATGGGTGGGTGGATGGGTGGATGGATGGATGGCTGGCTGGATGGGTGGATGGATGGGTGGGTGGCTGGATGGGTGGATGGATGGATGGGTGGAAGGGTGGAGAGGTGGGTGGATGGGAGGATGCTTGGGTGGATGGGTGGATGGATGGATGGATGGGTGGACGGGTGGATGGTTGGGTGGATGGGTGGATGGGTGGATGGATGGGTGGATGGATGGATGGGTGGATGCATGGGTGGATGGATGGATGGGTGGATGGATGGGTGGATTGATGGATGAGTGGAATGGTGGATGGATGGGTGGAGGGGTGGAAGGATGGATGGGTGGATGGATGGAAGGGTGGAAGGGTGGATGGATGGGTGGAAGGGTGGATGGATGGGTGGATGGGTGGATGGTTGGGTGGATGTGTGTATGGGTGGATGGATGGGTGAATGGATGGAAGGGTGGATGGATGGGTGGGTGGAAGGGTGGACGAGTGGATGGAAGGGTGGATGGATGGATGGGTGGATGGGTGGGTGGATGGGTGGATGGATGGATAGGTGGGTGGATGGGTGGATGGATGGATGCGTTAATGGGTGGGTAGATGGGTGGATGAATCGATGCATGGGTGGATGGATAGGTGGATGGATGGATGGATGGATGGATGGGTGGAAGGGTGGATGGGTGGGTGGATGGTTGGATGGTTGCGTGGGTGAGTTAGTGGATGGATGGATGGATGGGTGGATGGGTGGCTGGATGTATCAATGGATGGGTGGATGGATGGATGGGTGGGTGGATGGGTGGATGGATGGACGGTTGGGTGGATGGGTGGATGGGTGGATAGATGTGTGGATGGATGGATGGGTGGAAAGGTGGATGGATGGGTGGATGGTTGGTTGGTTGGATGGGTGGATGGGTGGATGGATGGATGGGTGGAAGGGTGGATGGTGGGTGGATGGGTGGATGGGTGGATGGATGGGTGGATGGATGGATGGGTGGATGGGTGGGTTGATGGCTGGATGGCTGGCTGGCTGGATGGGTGGATGGGTGGATGGATGTATGTTTGGGTGGATGGGTCGGTGGGTGGATGCGTGGATGGATGGATGGGTGGATGGGTGGATATTTGGGTGGATGAGTGGATGGATGGGTGTATGGATGTTTGGGTGGATGGGTGGGTGGATGGATCGATGGATGGTTGGATGGATGGGTGGATGGATCGATGGGTGGAAAGGTGGATGGGTGGATGGATGGGTGGATGGGTGGATGGATCGATGGGCGGAAGGGTGGATGGATGGATAGGTGGATGGATAGGTGGATGGATGGATGGATGGATGGATGGATGGATGGATGAAAGGTTGGATGGTTGGATGTGTGGATGGATGTATGGGTGGATAGATGGGTGGATGGGTGGATGAATAGGTAGATGGAGGGGTGGATGGGGTTCTGTATGAAGGGGTGGATGGATGGGTAGATGGAGCAATGGATGGGTGGAAGGGTGCATGGGTGGATGTATGGTTGGATGAACGGATGGAGGGATGGATAGTTGGTTGGTTAGGTGGATGGAGAGCAGCCATGCAGAGAAGGATTTAGGGGTTCTGGGGCATGAAAGATGGGACATGAACCGGCCATGTGCGCTTGCAGCCCAGAATATCGATCGTATCTTGGGCTACTTCAAAAAAGTGTGGGCAGCAGGTGTAGAGAGGTGATTCTGTGGCTCTTAACATGCACTGTTTTGTCCTCCAAATTCCAAAGTTACTTTCTGTCTCTACTAAAAATCACACACTTCATTACATATACCGCCACAAGCACCAGAAATGAATAGGGAAGAAGTTTCAGCTCCAACTATCTTTCTTCTGTCTTTATAATAATTTTGCTTCGGAAGGTCTCCACGGCAACCAGCTGGTATTGCCATGCGTTTAGAAAATTTAAACTGTGTATGTATTCAAATGTGAATTGACAGGGGTAAATACTAAAGGACTTCAAATGCATTCTCGAGACAGATGCCATTATAAGCAAGCTTAATAAAAACAAAATAATCTTTTGAAAAAGAAAAAAAGTAAAAACGAGGACGAGCACATTAATAAATAAAATAGCCTTTGGCAAGGGCAAGGTGTCTGAAACAATAGCAAAATCCATGGGGTGTTTAATGAAGCTTATGTTATTGTGATATAAGGAAAAAAAGTAAAGAAGTGTTAAATGAAGCTTGCAGCTGTTTCGCAGTTTTATCCAGTCTTCATTTGTTAAGAGTCTGAAAGGCTGAGGGGAGGAACAGCTAGAGAAAAAAAAAAAAAAACCAAAACATTAAATGTAGCATTTAAAGAAAAACATCAACTGCAAAATATCCATCATCTTGCACTGTGATGGCTGGTTACTGAACAACTTGTTTTCTGTGGTTACAGTTTGAAAACCTTCCATAAAGTGAAAGCAATGCTGCCCCTAGGAAAAAGGGATCTGTTTGATTACATTTCATGGGTTACTCATCGCCATGACCCACAGCCACCCTGCTCTGGATGTGGGGAGCGTCTTTACCCAGCAAGGCTGTGCCCAGAGTACAGGTGTCTCAGCCCCTCCCCAGCCAGACTGCCATGGGCAATCACCTCTTGTTCCCTTCCCCAGGAGACACCCACACACAGACCAGAAACACGGCTGCGCATACAGGCTGATCGGGGCTGTACTTTGCTCCTGGGGCACTGGAACACCCTCACTGTCTTCAGTCATGTCCTTGGTCACATCCATAGGTTGCTCTGCCCCTAGAGTTGACCTTCATCCTGTCCAGCATCTCCCAAAATCCCAGGCTGGTTGGGTTTCAGAACCTCTGTAGATCCCCAGTGCACCCCCCTGCTCACGCAGGGTCACAGAGCAGATCACACAGGTGGGTCCAGGCGGTTTGAATGTCTCAGAGAAGGAGACTCCACACCCGCTCTGGGCAGCCTGGGCCAGGCTCTGGCACCTTCCAGCAAACAAGTTTCTGCTCATGTTCAGATGGAGCCTCCTGTGTTTCAGTCTGTGCCCGTTGCCCCTCACCCTGGCGTTGGGCACCACTGAACAGAGTCTGGTCCATCCTCTCACACCCACCCTGAGCTATTGATCCATTGATCAGATCCCTCTCAGCTTCTCTTCTCCAGCTCAACAGCCCCAGCTCTCTCAGTGTCTCCTCAGCACAAAGATGCTCCAGACCCCTCAGCATCTTTGTGTCCCTCCCTGGACTCTCTCCAGTGATTCCTTGTCGTTCTTCAACTGGGGAGCCCAGAACTGGACCCAGAACTGCAGATGGGGCCTCCCCAGGGCAGAGCAGAGGGGGAGGAACAACCTCCCTGACCTGCTGCTCACACTCTTCTTAATGCACGCCGAAATACCATTGGCATTCTTGGCCACAAGGGCACATTGGTGACTCACGGTCACCCTGTTGTCCCCCAGAACTCCCAGGTCCTTCTCTGCAGAGCTGCTTTCCAGCAGGTCCCCCCAACCTGTGCTGGTGCCTGGGGTTGTTCCTCCCCAGGTGCAGGACCCTCCACTTGCCCGGGTTGAACTTCATCAGGTTCTTCTCTGCCCAGTCTGGTCTGTCCAGGTCTCTGGATGGCAGCACAGCCTCTGCTGTGTCAGCCCTTCCTCCCAGTTTGGTGTCATCAGCAAACTGGCTGAGGGTGCACTCACTGTGTTCATCCAGGTCATTGATGAACAGGTTGAATACCTTTGAGAATATTAAACCCCAGTAACTTGGGCTCATTTTCCTCCAGTCTCCAGCTCCATGTTTGAGTATTTCCATATTCTAGTTTCCTCCTCCACGCCAGCTAGTCCAGATTGAAGTCTGCTAGTGAATCGCACACACACAGACGAACAAAGTCGCAAGTAAAATATAAAATTTAAAGTAGTTTTTCATGTCATTAACCAGACATCCACACGAACCAATCCACGTATCCTTCCATTCCCGATACCCTTCAACAGCGTACAGCTCTGTGCTGACAACTTTCAATTACTTCAACGGTATTAGTCTTCCACTGCAGGCTCATCATGTTTAATGCAATACACCTGCTATTCATGAATATTTTACTGTGTCACTTTTATGAGTAGTAAACACTGTAAAGAAGAAAGCCCAGAGGAAACCACACACAACCTCCTGCTGCAAAAAATATCCAAGCTTTCATGAACCTGTACCTCTACCACGGAGGCAATATCAGGGTTAATACCTGCAGTTATTCCTAAACCTTTCTGCCCAAATTATCAGCGTATACATTGTGTGGGCTTTCAGGAAAAAAAAAAAAAAAAGGGCTCTCATTCTTAAATTCACTATCAATTGTATTCTTCTGCAAATAAAAAGCCAAATTTTGGGGCAATAACAATAGAAGCAGTGCCATTGAATTTAAAAGGGAGATATTGACTGAGAACATGAGGTCTTTGTTGCAAGGTTTTCCATTTGTTAGATTGAAATCACGTTAAAATGTCTATTTTAATACAGTATTTTCATGGCATTACTCTAAGCTGCAGTTTGGGGATAGCTATCCAAAGTTGGCTGTCTGTGTCTAATCTCCAGTCACTACATGCATTAATCCCATTTTTTTGCATATTTTTCCCATTAATCCCGTAATTTTGCATAATGCACGTTTGTCAGTTTACATGCCCATATGGAATTCAGTTTATAAGATTCAGTTTATATAGAGGCTTCATTTTGAGATTTGCACATTACTCAATTTAGCATGAAACTATTTTCTCCTACCGAGATACATTACGCAATAAAATCAGGGAAAAATGCCAAATCTGTAGGAATTTTTCAACATGTACATATTTAAAATTGACTAAAAAAAAATAGCCGCAACATTTATACTCTTAACGTGCAAGTATGGAAATAAACGTGAACTTAGAACCAAACAGCTTCTGCCTTCAAGCAGCCTGACATTTGCATCCCTAATAGCCCCGAAAGTTCTAACAGCAAATCAAAACATCCCTATCTGTACATCGAAGAGTGGAGATATAAACATACATATATGTCTGTTTATATATGCGTTAGTTAGAAACATTTTTAACCACCTACAGCCTATGGCAAAACAGACTTTTTACAGGGGTATTCAAAGAGAGCTGCAAAATGTGTCAGCACAGATGGAATACTAATCTGTTTCACACTTCATAATCGTATTTAAATAACTGGATATTTCCCAACTAGCGTTTTCCTAAGAGCCTTTTAAGAGCAGTAATGTGTCCAGCAGCATTAAGGGTTGTTATACATAAAAACTTGTAAAGTACATAAGACAAATAAAAAAAAAAATTAAAGATTCGCAACAGCAGTATAATAATTTAACTGATTTCACTGAGTATTATTCATGGTGCAATTATTTTTTTCAAAGATTTTTCTCCTGCTAGTTTACTATGAAAAGCCATTTTGTAAAATGATGTAATGAAGCTCTGTGTTTACTTCCAATAACTTTTTAGGTTAAATGATCCCAAGTAAAATGAAGATTGCTTTTTATTTCAGGGTTCATCCTTGATGCAGCCCCTGGATCAGGTGAGATCATCTACTGTGTTATTAATTTGAGAACAGGAGCTGAGAGGAGACCCTCTGATCTCTGAACTGCCTGAAAGGAGCTTGGAGCCAGGGGGGGTCGGGCTCTGCTCCCCAGGAACAAGCGCCAGGACCAGAGGAAACGGCCTCAAGTTGCGCCAGGGGAGGTTGAGGTTGGATCTGGGAACAATTTCTTCCCCAAAGGGCTGTGGGGCATTGGAACAGGCTGCCCAGGGCAGTGCTGGAGTCACCATTCCTGGAGGGTTGGACAGACGGACATGAAGTTCTCAGGACATGGGGCAGTGCTGGGGTGGGGTATGGGTGGACTCGGTGATCGTGAGGTCCTCTTCCAACCAAAACGATTCTGTGATTTTACGTGCACTTATCAGCAAAATCCAATGAGCTTTCAGTGAAGGTTAATACTGACTTTGGAAAAAGCCAGGACTAACTCATGCAGAGTCAGCACACCCTGTGTTGGAGGAAATCTTGGTGTCAAACTTGGTGTGATTCAAAGTTGTATCATGTCCTTATTGTTTGGAATAAAATGGGGAGAGATTACTAGGGTTTGGTAAGAGCCAACCAAGCCTCTGTCTAAAACCAAAGCCTAAACCAACCTCAAAGGTCCTGGGACAGCACATAGAGCCCGCTGTGATGGGGAAGCTCAGAATCAACATGTGGATGTACCATGGCAAATATGAGATGGCAGCACAAACAGGGGGAAAATGTCATTGTTGTGAAAAGAGATGTAGGGGTGCATACGGGTGTGCACGTGTGCCTTCGTATTTTGGTATAATAACCTGTATATCAAGCTCAAGGGGATGGTTATATTTATGTTTTTTTTGCAGTTCTGTCATGTCTCTGTTGCCCTTGTCCTCCATTGTGAAAGCGAATTAAAAGTTGCATGTGCTGAAATCCTAAAGGTGCGCCCAGGGTTTGCACTCCTCACTCTGGAAACTTTATCTTCCAAAACACTTACATATTTTCTAAAAGTAGAACAAGAACATTAAGATCAACATTAGATGACAAGGAGAAAATTAGTTTCAGAAATTAAATCTTTCTAAGAGTTCTGGACCAATCTGACATGTAATTAAATTCTGCATTTCATTTTTGACCTAATTAACTTTTTTTTTTAATCAGTTAAAAAATGAAAACACGACTTTAAAATGAAAGGATATGTTTCATTTAGAAAATGCTGAAACTAAACTTTTGACATAAAATCTCTTCCCATATGAAATTAATGACTGCATTTTATCTATATTTATTAATAGCTTTATTCATGAAAAATATACTTTTCAATGAATTTAATAATCTTCAAAAATTATGCCCATCTCTTTTCAGTATCAATCTATCTCTTCTCAAGAAGCCCGTATTGCTTCTGCCCACCTCTCTCTGTCACCATTATCTGGGGCTACATCTATGAAAAATAGTGCTTTAGAAATTATTCATGTCTAAAATAATACTTGGAAAATAAACCTAAGCCAATGCAAGTTTAAAAGTGTGGTGTTTTTTTTTTTTCCCATTTATATATTTTCTAGAGACAGTTTGATGTAAACATCAGATTCTGCAGGCTGGAGTCATGGACCTGTAAGTACACAAATCCATCAGGAGCTTATCAATGTATCCAAGGATCATGGCAGTTTTCAGCACTCTGAAAGCTGGTGGCAAGTTCTGTCTGCACTTTGAAATTGCAGCATCATAAACTAATTCAGATTTTCTCTGCTTCATGGTAAATATTCATAGCACCGTGCTAGGACAAGATTTCTAGAAGAAAACAAACAAACAAACAAACAACTGAGTTTTAAAATGCTGTTTGCAAAAAGTGCAAACGTACTTCCACCCCTTCCCTCCTTGTGCCCCCCAAAAATGGAGCAGAAAAAAAACAACCAACAGAAACCCACAAAAGAGGCAGATCAACCCTTCAGTGATTTGTCCTGATGTAAAAATCAATGAAGCAGAGATGATTTTTTCCTTTTGTCCAAGCTGTCCATGAAAGTTATACCAATCAAATAATGACATTTGCATTAATATTTTGCACTGTTGTGATCCCTTATTTCATCATTATATAAACTTACCTGGGTGTGAAAATAATCAAGAATCCTCGATTCTGATATTGTGCTGGCCCACAGTCTCAAAACAGAAAACACCTATGAACCTGGAATAACTTAGATGTCGTATGCCAACCCATTTCAAGTCAAAAGGGAAGTTGTAAAAGGAAATTGAAAATTAAGGATAATGAACTTGTGTTTATATGGCACTGTAGGGAATCAGTCATTTAAACTACCAAACCCTCTGGCACAGAGTACAAGAGAGGCTGCTAATTAACAGTAGTTGGTTATTAATCACACTTCTCCCCTCTTCATTCATTCCAAGAAGTGCTTGCACTACAAGTACTCTCCTTGGTTTGAGAAGAGCAGATGCATTTGTTCCTGTGTATTCAAACAGGCAGATGTTAGGACTTCAATTTTCATACATTTCACTGAAAAAAAAGTCTTATTGTTACAATCTCAAGACTACTCCTCCCTAAGGTGAAACCTCTGCTCCAGCATTGAATACGAAGCTCTTGAGCATTCCCAACTACAGTGAATCAGAGAATCACAGAATGTCCTGAGCTGGAAGGACCCACAGGATCATGGAGTCCAGGTCCTGTCCCTGCACAGGACACCCCACAGGTCACCCCGTGTGTCTGGGGATGTTGTCCAGTCTCTTCTTGAACACTGTCAGGTTGGGGCCGTGACACCTCCCTGGGGAGCCTGTTCAGTGTCCAGCACCTCTGGGGTGCTTTAGGAATTTATTAGAGGTAAATATAAAGTAAGAAGGGGAGGGGAGGAGAGTGGAGGGGAGGGGAGGGGAGGGGAGGGGAGGGGAGGGGAGAGGAGAGGAGAGGAGAGGAGAGGGAGAGGGAGAGGGAGAGGGAGAGGGAGAGGGAGAGGGAGAGGGAGAGGGAGAGGGAGAGGGAGAGGGAGAGGGAGAGGGAGAGGGAGAGGGAGAGGGAGAGGGAGAGGGAGAGGGAGAGGGAGAGGGAGAGGGAGAGGGAGAGGGAGAGGAGAGGGAGAGGGAGAGGAGAGGAGACACAAATTTATATTTGGCTCTAAGATGATCACTCAAGAGCATATTAGTGTTGTGATACACAGGCCCACAAGGACGTCATCTCAACAGTGTGAAAAGTCAGACAAAATGTTAGAAATTATTAGGGAAGGGAGAAAGAACCAAATAATGAATGCCACTGTTTAAAACCAAGCTTATACATATCTTAAACGTTATCACAAAATCACAGAATTGCTAGTGCTCAAACGCACATCAGGAAGTCGTCCACTCCAAATGCCTAGTCAGGAAGGGCCAGCTACTGTAGGTTTCCCAGGATTGTGATCAGCAACATTTTGAATGTCTCCAAGGACAGTGAATCCACAGCCTCTCTGGGCAACCTATGCTGGTGTTTGATCTCTCCCACGACAAGAAATTAACAAATAAATAAAATTTCTTATGTTTAAAGGGAATTTCCTGTATTTCAGTTTGGACCCAGTGCCTCATGTCCTGTCACTAGACACCACCAAAAGAGCCTGGCTCTGGCTCTTTTATACCATTGGGTATTTATAGACATGGATAAGATCCGTCCAAGCCCCCATTATGCAGGCTGAACTGTCCCAGTTCTCTCAGCATCTCCTCATGCCCAGACCTAGATGGTGACCTCACCAGCACCGAGCAAGAATCACCTCCTTGACCTTCTGGCAATGCTCTGCTGGTTGAAAACTGTTAAAGGTCAGTGAAGTAATAAGGAAGAAATGTCACATATTGGTGTTCACCTTCTCACAAATGAGGAAGAACTTCTCAGTTCTTCAACACTGTAGTAAAAGTGACAGTAGACGGGCAGACTGTTGTTTTCACCTTGCAAGGCCATTTCCACATTCAGATGACTTCCAAAACACTTTGCAGTATCAAGGACCACACTTGAGCCTGATTCTATCCACTGCTGAAATGCAGCAAATTAATGTTAGTCCATAGGTACACAGCTCAACAGGTTAGGACAAGAACTGAAGAATAACTAATTATTTCACCTCTAAGGATGAGAACAAAAACTCCTTTGGAACTGTGAGATTATTGCCTTTTTTATGTTATGTTATTGATCTCATCAAACTCAAAGACAGAAAATTATAACAGTCCATGAAAATTGTAATTTTCAAATGTGTTATCACCTTTCTTCTTCAAATTAAGTATTGCCTTATTTAATAAAATATAATTGTATAGAACAACTTATTTCAGCTTTCATTTGATAGATGTATTGCTGCTGCGTGCCAATATAACTCTTAATTCTAGAACCAAACATTAGATCAGCTATTAAAATGACAGCAGACGTGAGTTAACTTTATATAAGTAAAAACACAGCTAGAAGTTTGTGGGAATGTGGTATACATATCAATGATAACTCTACATAGTATATTGCCACCATGTTACTATGCTGAACCCGAGAAAAAAAAGCTCTCCTTAAGGGCTTTTTTCTGAAGAAACACATACCCATAACTTTGCACCCTTTGCTTTCAAAAGGAACTCATATACATTTTGTTTGGCAAGTTTTTCCAATGTAAAGTTTGTTAACACACCTCTGGCGTTCCTTAGCAAGGAAATCTAATCTTCAGCACACACTTCTATTTTTTTTTTCCTAATTCAGATCCTCCTGTTCATCCAGAGAAAAATAAGAATATTTCAGAGTTAAAAAGTTCAGTACTTTCCAAGTTTTCACTAGCACAGATGTATCCCTGGGCTGGTTGATGCCAGCCAAACCATGCACTGAAGAATTCCTTGACCTTTTACAGAGCGGAACTTCACGACCACCACCATCTGCCACATTGAAGTGGCAGTACTTGAGGAAAAAAAAATTAAAAAGTGGGTAAAGAGGTCTCAAAAATCATAAATAGAAGTTTTGATTTTCAACTAAAGAAACTGTATTTCTCTTGATTTGAATATCAGGTCTAGAATCAATGGGAGCTAAAATCACTGCAGTTACTCATCTGAGCTCTAATGAGTGAACTGGGCAACAGTAGATACAGAAAGGCACAAAGAAAGGGCCAGTAATGCTGCTCAGACCTTTGCACCCAACCTCAGCAATAGTGGTGATGCACCACAGGGCACAGTCCCCAACAGCCGCTGGAGAAACTGTCCTTGCAACATTGGAGGCCTTGGCCCAGACAGAGGTCCGGATGTTCTTCCGGCCTGCAGGTGTGCAGTTGTCAGGTGGCTGCGTTTCTAAGACAAGGAGCTGCAGGAGCAGGTCAAGAGACTGTACAGCTCCCCAGATAAGGAGAAAAGATTGACTGGATCTCGTAGCTTCAAGAGCACAAACATCCAGATGAAGTTTTGAGGTGGGCAAAGCCTGTGACTACAGGGTTACAAAGTGGAAACTCCCACAATGGCAAAGGCTGGAAGCATGCAACTTCTGGCACCAGGAGGTAGGCTCCTGCTCCACCTGAAGGTTCATGGAATGGCTTCACCACCACCACCCGCTGATGAAAACCTGGGAGTGCTGTTGAATGGAGCATCTCTCCAGCTGAGTCTGAGCCATTGAGGGGCAGCGGTGGGGAGGAGGAATGCAGCAAGTGTTAGCAGTGGGAGACTGCAGGGGGCATCTCCCACCCCAACATATCATCTACTGAGGTTTACTGCTTCCCCAGGGCTCAAAGTCAGGAAGCAATTAAGAGGTCGCCATGACTAGGCCAACTCTTAGACTGTGATCCCTGATTGCTCTTCCACATCAGCAAGAGCGATACTGCCCAGGGAGGGCTGAAAAGCATCAAGCTTAACTACATGGCTCTGGAAGTGATGGTCAAGGACAGAGTCATGTCTCCCTGATTCTGAGAGTGAGAGGGATGTGCTTGAGAATGACTGGACAACCCTGGAGGTCAAATCGTTGCACAGCTGAGGGTGGCAACAATGTTTGGGTTTCTATGATCATGCAGTGGTATTTGAAGACTGATAGCTGCATGTAAAAGGCAGCATCCACCTGACAAAGTGGGGTGAAAATATCTTTGCCAAAAGGTTGGCCCATCTGGAAAGGAGACCTTTAAGAGAGGAACTGGGAAATCAGCATGGCTCATCGCCTCTCTGAAGTGCCTTTACGCTGCTATGTGCAGCATAAGTTAAGTTTCTTTTCCCTAGGTTTCCCAAAGCAGTGACTCAGGAACGGATTCCAGAAATAATTCTTAAATAAATCATTTACTTATAAGGTACAGCATAGAGAGCAGCTCATGCTAGATGCCTTCAAAAGAGGAACCTCGAACAAAGAAGGCCCTGGGTAATTATATCCTGACAACCTAAACTTTTCACCCGTGGCATATCAATTCAGGCCTTTTGTAAAATTAGTGTCTGAAGTCTCCCCATTCTTCATTAGATCTCTTAATTTCTGTCAGGCCAACAGTTTCTTATCTCTGCAGATAACTGTTTGTTTTTTACCAACCAGACTAGACGTCAACTTAAGTTCCGTCCCTCAGTTGCTATTTTATACCTGTAGCTGGGGAGAAAAATAAGTCCTTGGCAACAGCCAAAATATTCTTCTCTTTCTCATCTGCTTTAGAGATGCCTTTCCATTAATTTACTTTTCTCTAGGGATGCAGGTCCTGCTGATGATCAAAAGCTCCTTTATCTTCTAGCTTGAACCAACTTCTAGGCAGAAGTTTAAGTTCACAGCTAGTGGCCTAAGCAAACTTAGTTATTTATGCTAAGCAAGGTCTATATAAGCAGTTTCTAAGCAAGTTCTATAAGCAGCTGTATATCAAACAGTTCAATAGGCTAAGGCAGTCTGTTTCCTATCATTTGAAACAAACAAGAGGGACTGGAGGTCTGTGTACAGTTACAGGGCCACAATGTCCTCGGGATATTGGAAGTGTGGTGGGATAACGCACATTCCTGGAGCACTGCAATGGATGGACAGGAGTCGATGGGGAAGGGCAGGCCAGGAAGGCAGGAGAATGTGCGGACCTCTGCCTAGAAACACCTGTTAAACCAGCTCAGAGCTTATAGGTCAGGAGTAAAGGGCAGACTGACATAAGCAATACTGTGGTGATTGTTACAGACCACTTGATTGCAGTGTCCCCTTGTGGCCAGGAAGGCCAATGGTACCTGGGGTGGATTAGAAGGGGGTGGTCAGTAGGTCAGAGAGGTTCTCCTGCTCCTCTGCTCTGCCCTGGGGAGACCACACCTGGAATATTGTGTCCAGTTGTGGCCCCTCAGTTCCAGCAGGACAGGGAACTGCTGGAGAGAGTCCAGCGCAGACACCGAGATGCTGAAGGGAGTGGAGCATCTCCCGTGTGAGGAAAGGCTGAGGGAGCTGGGGCTCTGGAGCTGGACAAGAGGAGACTGAGGGGGGACTCATTCCTGGGGATCAATATGGAAAGGGGGAGTGTCAGGAGGATGGAGCCAGGCTCTTCTCGGTGACAACCAGTGACAGGACAAGGGGCAATGGGTACAAACTGGAACACAGGAGGTTCCACTTAAATTTGATAAGAAACTTCTTCCCAGTGAGGGTGGCAGAGCCTGGCCCAGGCTGCCCAGGGAGGTTGTGGAGTCTCCTTCTGTGCAGACATTCCAACCCGCCTGGACACCTTCCTGTGTAACCTCATCTGGGTGTTCCTGCTCCATGGGGGGATTGCACTGGATGAGCTTTCGAGGTCCTTTCCAACTCCTGACATTCTGGGATTCTGTGATTGGGAAGAAGTAGATGAGACCTTTGGACAGTTGGGAGGAGTCTCGTGTTTGCAGAAATTCCAAAAGTAATCTCATGAAATTCAGCAAAGGGAAATGCCAAGTTCTGCCCTTGGAATGGTAAATTTGTGCTCTAGTCCATGCTGGGGACCACAAGGCTGGAAATCAGCTTTACAGAGAAGAGCCTGGGGGTCCTGGTAGACAGGAAAACTGAACGTGAGCCTGAAATTCGCCCTCACAGCCAAGTCAGTCAGTAGCCTCCTGGGCTGCGCTTGGGAGAACACAGCCAGAAGTTCAAGGGGAGTGATCTTTCCACTTTATGCAGCACTGGAGAAGACACAGATGGAGTGATGTGCCCAGTACTGGGCTCTGCAAGATAAAAGGGACACAGATTTACCAGGGTGACATCTGCAAAATACTTTATTTGATGCCGCTTTAAGGAAGGAAGGTTGGACTAGACAATCTCCAGAGGTCCTTTCCAACCTCAACTATTCTGTGAACCCATCCTCCTGTAATACTATTCTCCAAAGTAGCTTTCAAAGTAGTATCCGATGTGGAAAAAAAACCAACAAACCTGAACCTGCAAAATTTTGTTAGATGCGGAACCAAGCATTTCCCTATAAACAGCTATAAAATGCCTGATAATAACCCTTATAGGCTAAAAACACATTTTAAATATTTTGTTGAATGCATCTGTGAGTGCCCAATGCTTTCATTAATAGCAATTCTTTCAAACCTAATAAGTGGAATGAATTACAATGAAAGGAGCATCAAAGTGAATTTTAAAATATAAGCACATTGACAACAGATGTTCTTTCAAGGGTGAGAGCTCCTGGTCCACAAACTATTAAATCAATGAAACTTTTAAGTGAAATTTAGGAATGACATCAGTTAAGTAGTGTCTACACCTGCAAAATGTATTTCGCATTCATCTCAGTAATTACACGACATCCATCACTTCTGAATCTCCTTGCCAACAAATTGCATAAAGTTAACTAAATTCTCAACCTGCCTTACTGTATTGGGATCTCATTTCTCTTTTAGATAATTTCTGTTGCTTATCTTAAGGATGTGCTGCTGAGACATTACTCACACATTTTCCTTGTATAAAAACAACAATGTGCAGACAAGTTTCACACTTTCTGCTGAAAGCAGCAAGACTGGGGCCCGATCTGAATTTATGGTGATAAAAAAATTTATATTCTAGTGCCAAATGCTGTAAGAGCCTTGTGCTTGGTCAGCTCTGGAGCTCTTAGCAATTCCAGTTGTTATAGTGTTTTTGGAAAAATAAGTGTTTCGTCATCACACATTAATGCGGGTACTGGATGTGTGATCCGAGACTATAAGGAACCAATGTATAGCAATAAATCATAAAGATGAGCAGTAAAGTCCTCTCCTTCAAAGGTTACAATATCAATAAAAACCTGAAAGTGACAAATGTATAAATATTCATTAAAACATCTGCTTCCAGTATAGAATTAATTTTTATTTACAATTGCATTAAAGTTCCCTTAGTTATTTTAACACTACCCTTTTCCAACTGGAACTCTTATAGACGAAAGATGCATTATTTACCTGAAACAAGTAGACAAAGTTGCATAAAGTACTTGGGCTGCAGTTATTGTGCTGTAGAGATTACAGAAACCAGAATATTCCACGCATTACACACACCTGCATAAATATTATTGCAAACCATATGCACCTGTGAGAATCAATTGTTGACGCTTCTCCATAATATTTAAGACTGTTTCTTGTGTATGTTTGTTTGTTTAGTGATCTCTGCACTTAGCATGACTCAAATACAGAAGCAGAAGCTATCGAATCATCTATATCTGATGGAAAAAAGTTCACGGGTCATGGGTGCATCACACTGGAGGCCGATTCCTCCATCTTCCTGCTGGTTATTCCCGCTTGGAGAAATTGATTCAGCAAGGATGGCGCTGATGAGGTCAGGCAAACGTTCTTTAAATAACCTAATTCATGTCAATGCCCCCTTAGGTAAATAAAAAATATAATAATCCTGTACTTATCCCACTGAAATAAACTGAAATTCTTCCTTTACTTCAGCTGTGTTGAATCTGGCCCTTATTTCCTTTCCCCGTGCCCCTCCGTGCAGTTCTCCACCAGCATCAGAATTGCCCAGTGGGGTTAGTGTAGGACTTGTGCATATTCTGCTCCATGAGAGAAGATATATGAAATTGCCAATTGCACACAGAGAAGTTCTCAGGTGTTCTTCCAGGGAAGGAAAATATTATAGTTAAACTCTTGGCTTAAATCAGAAAATGCTTTTTTAATAATGATAATGCTATAGGGGTGGCTAGGTTTGGGGAGGTTTTGGTAAATAATGTTTAAATAATAATATTTTAGAATTCTGAAAACATCTCTAGCAGGAATATTTATTTATCTACTTGCTTTTCAAATAAGTAAAATTAAAAGCAGTGAGTAAAGCAAAAGAAACAGAATAATTTTATGAAACTGCCTGTGGCCTAAACCTATCACAAAAAGTACACGACCCATTCATGGCCGCAAAGCACTACCCATGGAAGAAATACAAAACAGTTCTTAATCACTATAAACTTTTCAGGAATAATCAGGGGTTGTCAAAGAAGCTGCAGTTATTTGCAAATCTGATGGTCTTTTTGCTTCCAGCAACAATATTTATGTAATAACTTTCGGTGCTATTTCACTTCAATTGCCTTTGCCACTTTTACACTTTATCCTCAAATAAAATGCCGTTAAATTAAGCAGATAAATTCAAATATGAAAATGATGCCATGTCAGGGCAAGGTCTTTTGCACATATTTATTACTTTCTATTTTTTAACAAACCAGCAACAAGAGTTACCATCAGTCTCAACACTTTGGAATATTGATCTTTCCTTTGCGGTGCCGTTGGTGGTGGGTTGACCTTGGTTGGCTCTCCGATGCTCACCCAGTTGCTCGCTTCTCTTCAATGGGAAAGAGGCAGAAAATAAGATGAAAACTCAGAGGCTGAGATAAAGGCAGGGAGATCATTTATCAGTTACCTTCACCAGTAAAACAGACTTCATTTGGGGAAAATTAACTTAATTTTTTGACAATTAAAATTAATTTGGATAGCCTGCAGCACCCTCCTTCTTCTCTTACCTGGATGTCACAGGGCTCTTCCTCACAGGTTTTTCTTCTGTCCATGCTGTGCAGTGTTTTGCTCCTTCTTAAATACATTTTAATGCAAAATTAAACTACACTTTTAATTATATTTATAATGATTTCATTATTGCTAGCTAAAAATATAATGCATCACTGAAGTATTACCAAAAGACATTAAAAGGCCTCATATAATGGAAAATACGTCAATGTCTACTGGCTTATGCTTTTCGTCTTTACTGAAATAGGTAGGTTTTCTATTTAATTTGTGTTAGTGATAAGTTCCCCACTAAAGTCTAGGTTAAGCAAAGAGAAAAACACCTAATATGTTTTGGCATATTAAGAAAGATTTTCAGATTTGTCCAGTATGGGTCAGATCAGCATAGTTCTACATAACCAAGTTTTAATTACCTAAAATGCAAAAGTACTAGTTTTTACCAGTTTTATACAGGGCTTTCCACATGATTTAAACAAATGAATATTTATTTAGATCAAAGAAAGCAATTAAAGATATTTGGACAAATTTTAATTATACAAAACATATTTATATTTCTAAACCAAAGCTGATTCTGTTTTAAAATGTTTAAATTATTCTCATTGAGAGAGTATATTAACCCTAAAGATTTCCAAAAAGCTTAAAAAAAAAAACCAAACAACCAAACCTTTTAACTCTGTTTTTTAGCTCATACCACAGGGAATCACAATAAAGTCACCTTGTGGCTGACACTTTATTCATTTTTTAAACTTGTCACTTAAACCACCTGCTCATGTGTTCAGAGTTGCTAATGAATTACAAATGGTCGCCAAGAGCTAATGCTCAGATAAAAGCTATAAGGAAGGGGCCAGGATACATTATACCCATTTTAATTATACAATTCAGTCCTCCCACACTTTTCCCTCCTGGCCTAAGATATTATTTATATTAAAAAAATTCAAATAATAGTAGAAGCAGAAATATGCAGTATTACAGTCTACTCTTTCACAATTAATATTTTCTGTGCACCTCATAACACTGGAGCCAGTGTTATTATGCTACAGCATTAATTATATCATTCTGTCCGGAGTTGGTACAGCCAACTTCTCAGCCAGATATGAGAAGCAAGTTGGTCCCCACAGCAAACTGTCCATGCCAGGGGGCAGTTCGGGTGGGATGCTGGGGTGGAGTTGCCATCAGGACTGGGCCAGGAGCAGAACTTCCCTCTGAACCACATCCCTCCTGTCTCCTCAAGTCCTTCTTCCAGCTGGTTTCCCTCCATCGAGATCCAGAGGTGCGACCTGTCAGCACCAATGCAATCCTGCTCCTTCCCAGCATGTGCAAAAGGCATCACCCCATTCTCCTTTCTTCTTCAAAAGCTTCTCTTGTTGCGAGGAGCAGGAAGGGGAAGAAGATAAGCCTGTGGCTGTCCCACCAGGGAAGGGAAACACAAAAAAGTGCAGAAAATAGCTCAGAGGAAAAGGCATTTTTCTGCCAAAGGTGGTTTCTCTGACTGTTGCGAAGAGCTGACCTCTATGTAATGCCCACCTGCTGTGTGCCAGGAGGAGAAACCAGGCTGGGACAGACCAGACGAGTCTCCTCAGCTGCCAGTGGCCGTGCTCTGCCACCCAGTGCTGGCTGCTGTTCAAGGTAAGCGCCTCTCCAGCCTGGGAGTTGAACCAGCAGTAAAAGAGTTTAAGCATAAAAAGTGCCTCTCCATACTTACATGTGCTACTATTAATAGGAATTGATTAAAATAAGAAGAGACATAGATATATCATATGTTCCAGAATATATATCATTATTGTTTATAAATATGGAAAGAGGGAGTGTCAGGAGGATGGAGCCAGGCTCTTCTCGGTGACAACCAGTGATAGGACAAGGGGAAATGGGTTCAAACTGGAACACAGGAGGTTCCATTTGAATTTGAGAAGAAACTTCTTCCCGGTGAGGGTGGCAGAGCCTGGCCCAGGCTGCCCAGGGAGGTTGTGGAGTCTCCTTCTGTGCAGACATTCCAACCCGCCTGGACACCTTCCTGTGTAACCTCATCTGGGTGTTCCTGCTCCATGGGGGGATTGCACTGGATGAGCTTTCCAGGGCCCTTCCAATCACTGACATTCTGGGATTCTGTGATATTTTTGTGCAAGGTACTTAAGCCCCCAATTACGGCAGTGAACACACAGAAATGCAAGCCGAGCAACGTTTTCACAGCACCGATCTCAAGCCAAGGGTAGAATACTAATTTCTCTGTGCTTGGGATTGTTCAGTGGCTCAAGCTTTGCTCAGTTCAACCATAGTGACTAGCACCTCATGCAGGTTCAAATTCTAATTTTGCCAGGAACACCACAAGATGTGTTCCATTGTGATCTCATAGTGATGGAGCAACATGAGGAACAAAATGCTACTTGATATGAGTAAAGCTTCAAGAATCAACTTCTGATTACTGTAACTGCTCCTTAGTGTTTTCCTGAAGAAATGAAGTACAGAAGTGGTCAGGAAGAAAAAAAAAAGGAAAAAATGTGGAAAATTGTGACATACAGTGAAACAGGCGTTACTGTAAACTCTAAATATTTTTTTATTATGTCATAGAGAATGTCTGAGCAGTTACAATGTGTTTATAACAAAGGATTGTATCTATATACATAATATGAAGGTGTCCTTTAGGAAAAGTGGCCCTGAAAGAATGTTCTAGGAGAAGCATACAAAATAATTTTAAAAAAAGGAAATAACAAAAAACCAAAAAAGCAACCACAATCTGCTTAATGTACAAGGGCAAGAATTGTCCCTCCAGCCTTTCTTTTCAGTATTTGTACACAACTTAGTTTGTATGGGTTTTTTCCTTCACTTCTTTATATTTCAATTAAAGTGTGAAGCTAATGGATGAACTAGAAACCTCTGTTATGGAAAAAAAAAATAGATGTAACACCTTTTTATTTACCAAGAACAGCCAGCTTCTTGTTGAGAAGTGAATTGACTCTTGGGCTATTCTGGCAAAAATAAAGAGACATTTAAAATACCAACTGCCCACAGAAATTCAACACGATGCAGCATTTTTTCACCTAGTGGGGTACATCTGTTTTCAGTATCTCATCTAGGACATTCTCCTGCTGAAATAAAAACACAAAGAGACATATATCAAGCATTAGTGGCAGGCAGAGTTCATCCTACTGCTTCTGGATAAGATCCTGACAATAAACAGTAACAGACCAAACCATATCAATCTCAGCTGAAAATACCATTAATATAATCTGTTGCTAGAGACTATGAGGAATGAGGTTGCTGCAGTAAATGAAAAAATAAAAATAAAAATGTCTGCTCCACGCAAAGGAAAATACTGTTTTGTATAAGGATGGTTTACTTTATTGTTACTTTTTTTCTAGCATCTGTTCTTAAGTAAAAATAAATATAACTTTATGAAGTAAAATTAAAATAAACTAGTCTAAACAAATCACCATCACTTTCCAGTTCCTCTTTTAATTATGTCCAAATGAGGAAAGCATGATGATTAGCAGAATAATTTATATAAGAAAAAGAGTAAAGACCTTTTATGTGAAGACTACTGTAAGAAAGCTTCCCAACAAGGAGAGTCAATAGGACATTTAGGTAAAATTCATATACATCAGTTGAATATTGTTGGAAAAATAGCATAGATCAACATTAGATTCAACATTCACAAAAGATAAATTCAATACAGAGAAGAGGACATACGGGTCGTAGAATCTGATTCCATCCTTCTTTTGTCAAGTAACCTAAAAGCTTGTTGATGCTCAATCTTGTAACATTCAAATATCCTCAAAATCTTCCTTTTCAAGAGCTTTTTTCCTAATCCAGGCCTATGAGAACTTCTTAAAAAGAATAAATATGTGAGAAAAGGACTGTTTTCTTGGGAAAACAAAACAAAACCAAACACAACACACCAAAAAAACCCAACAAAGCAGAAATACAATAAGTACTGAAAAGATAGTTCTGCAACCAAAGGATAAACATCTAAGCAAAGCTGTGATGATAAAGAAGCATTACTTATTTCAGCTTTTTTACAGGAGTAACAAAGATCCTTTAGGATATCATATTCTAGGCTAAAATGTATTTAATTTTCAATTATTTGAGTAAAGCTTTTTTTTTCCCTATAAACGTGGTCTTAGAATTGTACACACATAATTTGGTCTGTCATGTTCTGCAGGAGCAGAGATGTATTTTGAAAATATATGACAAAAAAATGAGAAAAATATTATGAATTTACAGAAAAGAAAATATATCCCCATTGTTCTGTCACTTTTACCTTTTTAGCAGAAACCCTGAACAAATTTCATAATGAGAACTTCACAAATCTCCGTGGTGCTTGAGCACTTGGTCCTCTGGAGGGTCAATCAATGTACTTCACTATTTTTCAGAGCAACAATGGATTAGAATAAAAATTAAATTGAAAACACAATGTGAGTGAGTGGCGACATTACATTGGAGCAAGAATTTCATAGAATAGTAAGAATAATATTTTTTAAAAGAGACAAGCCTAGAGAGAAATTTTATAAAGACAAAATGTTCCGACACTAATTTTCAAAGTTGATACTGTGACTTGAACAAACTGAGCTCTAATGGTGCTTAAATTCTGTAGTCGTACATGGCAACAGATTTTAGATGGCCGCATTGCTCGGGGGGCTTCAAAAGCGTCAGGATTCTTCGCAATCTTTTAATAAATGTTTTAACTGTCGCAACATCTTTTTCATAATTTTGCCACCCCATTTCCAGTTCCAATCAACGACAATGTCTGAGTATTTATACCAAATGCATGTGTGAAATTGAGAAGTTTGAGTTCATCCAGAAATACCTGAACCTGGCAAAATAAAATAGCCTGACATGGTTATAGGTGAGGGGTAGGATTTGAAACACTTTGTATTCAGGAGCCATTTTCCTCAGCTTAAAAGAAACAAAGTCAGTCAAGCAAAATACTGCAAGAGAAGTTTTGAAGTGTAAAATACAAGGATGGCTTTTTGTAGAAGACTTTTTTTTAATCTAAAAAGCTTAGCTACTTCAGTATTTAATTTTTTTTATGAGGTACTCTCATCTTACAGAAAGTTACTGTTGATATTTAACTCTTTGGAAGTGTTGAGTCTTTCAGCTGGAGTACTAACTGCTTTTTTGATATCTTTCAAGCTTAAAATGAAAAAATTCACCTAACAAATCATCTGAACATCTCTTCTTGATGTTTACTAGCTAGCAGCATTGCACCATATATTATTTTAGAATTACTTTTTTAAAATATATTAGCAAGAAGGCTATGTTATGTGTGTTAAAACAGAGTTTAACCACGTACCTGGCATTCAAGACCAATGCATTAACCATCAGAACCTTCTTTTGTTCCTTCACTACGGAAGGATGATAAAGACGTTAAGTTCTCTAAATTCACCTAGTTTTGTTTCACTTTTTTTTTTTTCCCATATCCAGTGAAATGATGGCTGTTGTCACACGAGGTCCATCCGGCCTGTGAAAAGGGGTCTAAGTGTCACTGCAAACACTTTGGCTACAAGACCCGTTGTCTTTTCTTTCAGTCCTGAATGATTACAGAGCTACAACTCGTGATCTAGAACTCAAAAAGTGCAACGATGCAAAGTAATTAATGAGAAACCCAAAATTATTTCTGAAAGGATTTAATGAAAATGTTAGATTGTTTTTTATCCAAATTAAAACTTTTTTTTTTTTTTTTAACAGGATTAAATAAAAACTGTTTTTCTTTTAAGGAAAAAGAAACCGGGATGAAGAGGAAAAAGATAAATTAGGCATAATCTTAGTCATATCACCTGTTAGGTAATATTTGTCTTCAGCTTATGGTATGAAATTTAGTTTTAAATGTCCTTCAGAGGCAATGAGATTACCTCTCATTTCTATAACCTCATTAGGCACATAATGAGATTATTTCTTCTGCTTCCACAAGCTAAGGAATTACATCCATCTTTTGCATGCGTTCTTTGAGTTCTTGCTTGCAAAACAAGTTGGAAGTAAAATCTAGATGTTTTCCAACAATATACGTTTATTTTTTTTACTGTGACTAGCTTCTTTAAGTATCTTGATGTCAAAAGCTGTTAAATGAATGTAGATTTACCCTGAAGGAAGTGAGTTACTAACAAACTGACAGTGAAAATTAATCCATGCATTTGTATTTAAACAGAAATCGATTAAAAGGAAGTTTTCAGAAATAAAGAATGGACTATGAAGTACATCTCAGAACAGGAAAAAGGCAAGTATGACAACAACAACAAGAAAAAGCAACACACAACTCAGTCACTGTGATACAAAATAAATCCACCCATTTATCACAGTGTAGTGTAACCTATGAGGGCAGGAATTCCAATTTCAATTCCTTCTGTACTTCTAGGGTATTACTTCTATGAAAGCTACCCATATACAGATTTTAGTTTAAAAATCATGTCTTTGTTTTATAAGTTGGGATTTGGAAAGAACTTATTTGAAAGGACAGATGAATTTTGTAAACGCAAAAAAAAACCCAGTTTTAAACTGTGGATTTTGCATAGGTCTAGAAACTGGCACAAAGAACACATGGATGTAAAACAGCATTGTCTTTGCTTCATATCAGCTGAAGATATAGCATAATTCATTGCCTCTAAAACCTCTCATGTAAGTCTGCTGCATCAACAATCATATATTTTTAAAGTATTTGGCATCTTCCGCTTTTCACTTTTTTCCTTGTGTTTCGTACAAAGTGCCTGAAAAACCTACACAAAATTATATTCAGCACATGTAGCTACTGACCAGAATATAGCACTCTAATTAATACTCATTAATTAGCTTTTAATTTGCTCTCTAACCCCTTGCCAAGGAACTAGTCATCCTCTTAATCCTTCTCCAATAGCCATGCCATACCAATCCATCTTCTACAAAGTATGGCAGTGCCAGACTTTATTTCAGCATTCAGATGAAAATTAACTTAAAAATCACCCAGAAGAGATGTTTCTGACCTGAAATCTCTTCCCAATATCCCTTTCTTTTATTGCTTTAACTGATCATTTCTAGTTGCACTGGTGTCCAAGCAGTAGGCTCAAGAGATTAAAGACTTGCACGTTGCTCAAACTTAACTTTGAGGTAACAAAAGCTTGTACACTTGCTATACAGTGAATAAGAATGCAGGAATCCCACTCAGGAATGGGCAAACTCCCTTTGAATAGTCTATGAACACACTCTGTCCTGATATGAACACATTATGAATCATGACCAATATTAGAGAGAGAAATCCTTAACAAGCATAGATTCAGGTGAGATGTATTGCACACACATGCAACAAAAGCAAAATGATAGTGTTCTAGAGATGGCGGAAGATGCGTCAAACAGGTTTTGATTTTGGGGAGGCTTTGCAGCATTGCGACGGGTGCCCTGGGCCCCCCAGTCAAACCAAAGCAGCATGTTCAGGCTCCACAGGAGGGAAAGGCCGGAGCTGCAGCCGGGCCCAGAACTTTCCTTTTGGGAAACCCCCAAGGAAGCAGAACAGACACTGAACCCCGGTGAGCTGTGGTCGCGGGGGGTGTCACGCAGACCCGTCCCGCTGTCTGTGATTTGACTACAAAAAAAACAGTTTATTCCATAAATCTGACAGCCTGGGTGAGCCGACTTTGAGCTCTCTCTGCCAAATAAGCTGGCTGTATGGCAATGGTTTTACTACTCACAGGTCGGTGAATGAGCCCAATTTAAGTTTCATGTTAATCATTTAGCTGAAGGAAATGCACACTAAAGATAATCAGTCATCTAGAAGTATAAAGTTGTGTGATTTTTAATATACTCTCTGCTTCATGTTCCTCGGTAAGCTGGATTGGCTGAAATCTTAAGCTGTAAAGTTCTGTGCATATTTACCAAAAGCAACTAAAAACTACACTGAACACTTGCAAGACAAGGGCTGTTTTGCACTTCACTGAGAAGAAAAGGATTTATTCAGACAAAACAGCCCCTGCAAGGCCATGGGCCATAAACAGCGTCTAGAACTGAACAAAACAAAGGCCCATGTGAGACCAATGAAAAGGATCCGGAGAGGAGCAAGAAGCCCCCACAGCGCAGTGTTGCTGTTGGGCTGAATCACGGTGTGAATGGTCTGTAGATACCAAAGTCTGTGTTTCTGTGCTCAGGTTGGGCCTCTGCGCAGGTCCCAGCTTGAGCCGGCCCTGCTGCTGCTCTGCTCCATTACACTCATTGATCTCTGAGGATTTTGTCTCCGGACAGTCTGCCCGCACACGTTATCAGGCCTCCCTGAGAGTTTGCGTTCGGAGCTCTAAATCCAGACTGGAGAGAATGGGTGTCAGGGAGGGAAGGGCTGAAAGTTCCTCTGTGAGCTGGAGAGCAGGTCAGCAGCGCTTGGCCTGCTCTGAAATCACACAGGGAACCCCCCACCCAGCTCTTCTAAGTCACACTGCTCTTTGAGAAATCCAAACATCGTTCTGCAGTGAGCAGAGCCCTAAATTACCCCCTTGCGACAAGCATAAGCCATTTATTGCTCTATATTCTTAGGTCGAAGTTTGTAAGAGGTGCAGATCAGTCAGCTGTATGTCTTTCACCAGTTTTCTCCTACGCGGCTTTCAAATACCAAAACATCAAAGGATTGACAAATCGAGACATGTCAGTTGTCTTCTCTTATCAGCTCGTTTTGTTAGGCAATAATATTGTCTCATCAGAGTCATCTCAAGGAAGTGGGATGGGAGTTGGGTGAGATAAGCAGAGCTTACGAAAAACATCAGCATTACTGGCCAGCAATTTTCCTCCATCTTCAGAGCGTGGAGTTGAATCAGACAGAACAGTGGGGAAAAATATGGGCACAGAAAACTGAAAATAATGTAAAATAATTAATCTGTACTCAAGGACAGTATATGTGAGGACAAACAGAAAACAGACACAGATCAGGATCAATCATAACATAATTAGTCATCGTAATGAAAGTCAACCGTAAAATTCACTGTCTTTTCAATAATTCTTTGACCAAGCAAAAGATTTTAATGTTGTTGTGAAAACATTTTTCATCAGAACTATATTTATCTTTTTAAGAATCCAGTAAACATCAGAAATTATGCAACTAGGCTGTATAGATTGTTGGGGACAGGAGAGACAATAAAGGCATATATAGGAAAGTTTGTTTTCGTGTCATTATGTTAAACACATATACACGTTTCAGTAAGACTCCTGAAACTCAGGAAAAATCTTTTATATCGTGACATTTTTTTTCCTTAAAAATCACTGTTTATAAAAATGTTGCTTTAGCATCATAAGACTTGGAACATTTATGACTGCGGTTTTGAAAACCGACATGCAGTATGGAATAAAGCAAACAAAAATTACATGCTATTTAGCATGCTGATTAGCTGATTAGCATGTCAGTTCAATATAAAGATACATCTAAATATTTATTAGGATTTTGTTCCAAACCAGGCATCCCTTGTGTATAGAAACAAGAAAATGCAATGCTGTGATAATCTCATTCCTGTTGCTGTGGCTTCTACATCACCATACTTTTCTTTTTTTTTTTTTTTCCCAGTACAATATTCTAAGTCAATACTGACTATAAAACTCTGATATAACACCAAGCTAGGACATTTATCTTACTGTTACAGCAAATGCGACTAATTAGGTTGTTGTACTAGTAGAATCAAGAAGTATTTTTTTGATAAAACTTCCTTGTGGAAAGGAAACGTTTCCTGAAATCCTAAAGAATTCCCAGAAAATGTTTTGTTTTACACTAACCGGTGGGTGAGCTACCAGTGAGTCAAGGGTAGACTCTAACCCATTTAAGAATGTCAAAATAAATATTTGCTAAATTCCCAGACCAGCCTTCCTAAGTGGATATGTGAACTAAAGCCTCTCTTCCCAGCACAAGAAAATTTCTTATGGCACAGAGATTCCTAGTTTCACATACAAGCACATACATTTTTTTGCAAGCCCTATTTTCCATGTGGATGACAATTCAAAATTGATCTAGTAACTGTCCACCCCACGTCTCTCCTCAGACTCATAGCAGACAGTTACCCAAACTTCCTAAAGGAGAGCTTACAATAAAACTAAGGGTAGAAGTTCCTTAAGAGTCAGAAACTGTTATTTTTTATCCTTAAATTCAGTAAGGAACTAGTTTGAAAGATTTTCTTTGAGCAACCTGAGAGAAGACATCCCTTTCAGGGCTTCAGCAGTTGAGTAGCATAACCTCTGGCCTTCTATTTCATTAAGAACTTCTGTGCAGGTTTTTAAAGGAATAAATAAATCATAAATCTGCTCTGATATGTTTTTTTTTTTTTTGTCAGAAAACTGTTCTTGTGTTTTAACACAGGTGGCAATTTGCTTCTTGAGGAAAAGCAAAATACATTGCAAGATACCAACAAATCTGAAATGATCTCTTTGGAGAATAACACATCTGAGCTCAGCAGCACATTTTTTACTCATGATGAGCATGTGTGAAGTTCTCTAATCAGTGTATTTCACACATTGTTTTGTTCAGCTCTACTTTAGATGGTTAAATATGTACTTGAGGATTTTTGTTTGTTGATTGGGGTTTCAATCCATATGGATTCTTTTGTCATAATCACTAGTGCTGGAATCCACTAGAAAAGGAAAAATATGGAAGAAAAATGAAGTTAAAATTATGGCTATTGAAAAATATCCATTTTTTGCATAATCATAGTGCATTTTATTCTGAGTTTTACACACCTCTAGGTGGTAAAAAAGCATGAATAACAGGAGTAAGAATTTATTTTTTTGAATGCAAGGCTGCTGCTTCTGGCTAACTCCAGGACATAGACAGTTCATAAGACTAAGGAGTCTGCCTTAGGTGAATTACTAGATGTTGCCCTTTTTCGTAGCAACTTTAAAGAAAATAATTAAGAATCACAGCAGGTAGAATCCACAGTGGTTGGACAGATAAGGGTACCCCTCAGAGCTGAAAGACACAAGAGCAGATGCCTGAACCATACACATGATATACTAAAGCAGAGGACTATTTCACAGATAATTATGAAAGCATGCTAAGCAGGATTAAAAATATTAGTTTGTAATAATCATCACTATAGTAATATTAGCTTGTTTTGAACTCAATTACACAAATACAGCATAACTGGTGAATAATATCTAGGCATTTTTTTTTACCTAATGGTCCAGTAAATATGTTATTGCCATTGACAGGAAATTGCCTCAGGTCTTAAACTAACAATGCCTAATGCTGACTGTGCCCAGCTCCAGTCCTGGTCTGTTAGGCTTGTTACTGACTTGTAGGGTGGAAAAGAGCTTGTTATCACACCTCTTGTTACAATGTGTAGCTTAACTGTGAGACAACAGCAAACACCTTGAAAATATGGGCGCAGAATCAAAACAAAAGCCCAGAACTAGAACCGTTGAAGAAAGACAATCTTGAGAACTGCAAAAAACATTGCTTTCTAAGCATACCAACCAACCAACCAAACAAACAAATAAATAGAGGCAGCTAAGAGAAAACACAAACAGCCAAGAAACCTGATAAGGCATCTGCCCTGGCCTAGGAAACTCAACATACACCATCACTGGGCCATACAGAGTCTGGGGAGCAGAAGCCAAGAGGTTAAGAACTATCTAAAGACTGAATTGCCTTGTAAAGGAGACAGTCTCACACTGGAAAGGGAGGGAGAGGAAAGTAGACGTTCAGTTTTGGCTTCCTTCGTCAGTGAGCCCTGGAGCCCGATTACTTTGATCTCAGCAACTAAAAGCCATCAACGGTGGTGGAGCCCTCAGTGAAAAAAACAGGGTCAGTTGCCTCTGAAGAGTATCTTGGCCCTGTAGGCTGTGAAGACCCTGTAGATCTCCTGTTTAATCTACCTGATATTTTACAGTCACAGAATGTCCTGAGCTGGAAGGACCCACAGGATCATGGAGTCCAACTCCTGTCCCTGCACAGGACACCCCACAGGTCACACCGTGTGTCTGAGGACGTTGTCCAGTCTCTTCTTGAACACTGTCAGGTTGGGTCCGTGACACCTCCCTGGGGAGCCTGTTCAGTGTCCAGCACCTCTGGGGAAAGAACCTTTTCCTCATGTCCCACTGACCCTCCCCTGGCACATCTTCTGCCATTCCCTGGGCTCTGTCACTGTCACAGAGCAGAGCTCACCCTGCCCCTCCTGCTCCTGCTGAGGAACCTGCAGCCCATGAGCTCTGCCCTCAGTCTGCTCTGCTCCAGCTGAACAAACCCAGGGACTTCAGCCGCTGCTCATACAGCTTCGCCTCCAAAGCTTCACCAACTTCGTAGCCTCCTCTGGACACTCAGTTTTCTCATTTCCTCTCATGCTCCTTCCCTGATGACTGAGCACCTCAGCAATGGCACACACTTCCCACAGGCAAGATCATCTTAGTCCCCAGAACAAGGGAGAGGGACTCTTTGCAGTCCATGACCTGTGGGCTTTCTGGAGCACTGAGACCTCACATATGCCAGGAATACTTTTTCCAGCCAGATGCAAAACCATGTGCACGGACATCATTGTTATGCAGCCTCTAGCAGCCTCACACGACCTCAAGCAGAGTTTCTGGGCCTTTCCCACCAACTAGTTTTTGCACTGTGGACCTTCTCCTGCCAGTTCAAGAGCTGCCACCTAAGGACAACGCAAACCCTTACTCTCCAACCTAGAAAACTCTTCCTGTTAAGGCTGACAGAAGCAGAATTCTCCAGAAGCAGCAATTCTGAACAGCAGCAATTGTCAGAAGATGATTGCTGAGAAACTGTTACCTGAAAAAACATCTGAAAGCTGCGCCAATAAGTGCTGTGTCTGTGACAGCTGCCTTTCTTTGGTCTGCTCACTATAAGATCCAAAGTATTTTTCCTGCCTCAACCACATGGAGTAGTTAGAAGTATGTTTTTTTACATTCTGTATTTAATAAAAATTATCTGTTAACATTTAAATATGTGTCAAGTGTGCAGGCCACTCCTGCCTCTACTTCCAATCCAAAAGGTTTATATTTGCAGAAAGGAAAGTGCTGAAATACCTCATCTAAATTTATATCAATGAAAAGTCCAGGATTTAATGATTGAATCATTTTAATGGGCTTTGGATCTGACCATTCACTCCATTAAAAAGTTACACAGTGAGGTGCTTTTCTGAATTCAGAGTCTCTTGCTATGAGCATGGAAAATCCCCTTCTACTAATTCCTGAGGTTAAATCTCTCTCTTGTCTTTACTTTCGTATTAGAAAGAAGGAATCAAGTACATATTTTAAAATTCAAATTGCTCTAAACTAAGCAAAATGGTTCGGCAATAGTAGAAGTCTTCTGTAAAATCTCTCTCCATTACACAAATAAGACAATTAGTGACAGATAAATCTCTCAGAATAAGGGTTTATTTAAATTTCCAAAAGATGCTGCTCTAATGTAGGAGAGAAAAAGAAAACAGGTAGTTAAAATGCAAAATCCAAGTCTTCAGGTAATGTATCTCAAAAAAAGTCTTGTGAAAATAGTGACATTTTCCTTCCAGAGACTTGCCTCGAACTGTGGTGAATCATTCAAAGGAGGAAAAAAATATGGAACTACAAGTACAAAACAATTTGGTTTAGAGAATTTCCTAGAGATATGTTTTTCAGATAGAAGAAATAATTTAAGCCGCATGCATATGAAAATCTTCATCTCTTGTCATAAAGGAAGATGAGGTTGACAATCTTATCAAACACCTAAATAAATTAAAGTAAGGCTCAATACCATGTAAAGATGGAAAATAAAGATTTAAGCATAAAATAGCAGCCATATGCTGGAGCTGATCGGAAAACTGAGTTCACAAATCAAACGCTATGATTTAAATATTAAGAAGTCAAAAAATGGACTGTGATTGATAGAGACCTTAATTAAGACAAAGAACATTCCATATTAGCAGAGGTTCTGTTTCCTAAAAAACAGTCTTACACACCAAATGGAAGAGGATATTTTTAAGAACGATAAATAACATTATACCTCATCTAAATTAGATTGCAACATTTATTCACTTTCTTTCCATTATATTCACAATGATACAGCACAGCTTCTGCTTTAACCTACCAGAAGGGCCCACGTGGATTTAGGTCAGGCTTAACTTCAAGCCCATGATCTGGTTTTGAGTCTGATTTGGCAGCCTGAAGACAATGGCGCTTTTTCTTTTTTTGTCCCAAATGAATAAAAAATCATGGCATTTAAGATCTATCTGTTATAATCTGACTGAAGAACAGGAGTTAGAATTTCAACAGCTTCTACAGATTTCTAGAAAATAATTGGTCTGGACATACTCAACTTATAACTATCTAGGCAGTGTAGGAATATACAAACCTCTATTCATCTTGGACAACCTAAGTTTATTTCTAAGGGTAAAAAATAAGACTCAATGCATCTCAGTATGGTAATTTAGTATACAGAGTAAAGGAATTCGCTTCAATGTAAAGTCATGCTTTTTTTTTTCTTGAAATAACTATGCAAGATTCACAGTGAAGAGTGTTTGCGGATGTTCAGATGGAACCCTGGTCCTGTCACTGGGCACAATTTAAAAGAGAAGATTTGGTTTGGGCTTGGAATTAGGAGCCTATTAGTAAAAACAAGTCAAACTTCTCATTAAAATGTCTCATGATGTTTTATTCTCAAAAAATATTAAACACAACTTAAATCTCATTTCATGGAATCATATTTCAAGCATCTGTGGGGGAATAGTTAAAAAAATAATAAGGAACATTATGAGTTTTTTCGGCTGTTGCAATTCATTAATTAGGTGTCATAGTTGATTGTAGTAAGTTCAGGACTTTGTGTTCTTCACACTGAAACTTCTAATGAAACAATAATTTTAATTATCTTTTTCCACATTGCTGCACCAGCTTCATAACAAAGTTAATGGACATAAGGCTAATTTAAAAAAATATAGATATATTAATTTTTATATATGTATGTATAATTTATTTGATATCCAACATAATTACAGGAAGATGCATTGGCAGGCATCTCCAAGTCTCAGTGTGTCTAGTACAGCCAATACTTCTTCCAATCCTTCCCTGTGAATGTGTAATTACACAGATTCTTCTGTCCTACCTAAATCTTTTAATGTGGTGGCGAGAAACAAAGACTTGTTTGTCATGATAGCTGGATTCTTACAACTTATTGAATCCTGCTACTATAGCTAATTAATAAAATATATATATATTTTTTAAGGTGGTACTTTTGTGAATTGTTTGGCCTCTCCTTCTAGCACTGCAAATCATAAAGACATTCTTTTCTCTTCACCCCCTTCCCATGACCTATCATCTCTAAGTGTAATTGTCAGAAATGTAATATCCAAGCAGAAGCAGTTCCCTCAATATTTGAAATTCACCCCACAATTTTGCTCAGTGGCAGTTTCCCCCAACTGAAAAGAAAACAGCTTCATGCCACCCAATCCTGGCTGATGTGACAGTCCTTCCTTTAAAGTGAATTAACCTGAAGACTCTTACATCACAGGAATCAAAATTAGGGCCTAGAGAAAGGGCCTAATGGTAATTTTTAACAGAAACCAGAGTTGAGAACAGTGCCAAGAGCTGGAAATCTGCTCAAATTAAGAGGTTTAGTATATGTAGTCAAAAAAGGCATTTAGACGAGGTTATTAGGGACATGGGTTAGTGCTAGAGTTGGGTTATGGTCAGACTGTATGATCCTGAGGGTCTCTTCTGACTGAAATTATCCTGTGATTCTAAATGTACATTAAAAAACTATCTCAAATGTAGTCACAGACAAAAGAAACTACAACAGATAGCTAATGATTTATCGTTTTAAGCAGTTTACAATTTCCTCCTCCTAAAATGTTCCTTAATATTAAATAATTTTCACATACAGATTTTGGTTCATTTTAATTTCCTTGGGTTGTTCAGGTATTTGCTTTTCTGTTAATAGAAATACAAAAGTTCTTATAGGAATAGAGAATAAAATGTGTGATTTGACAAGACCATAAAAGCTCCTGAGCACAAGGCAAATGTAACATGTACACAGTATAACTAGCTTTTCCATGAACAAAAGCATTAACTTTTTCTTTAAAGCTGTAATAATTATCATGTAAGTCGGCTTGTGACTCTATCGTCCCTTTGATATATGAAGGAGGTGCACATTAAAATCCTATTAATACCCTGTGTCACTGATAAAATAGACCCTTTCAGCTTACAAATCATTTAAAGTACAAACACTCACGCTTCATAGCCTCATTCTGGAAAACATTATTGTTTTGTGGCGTTCAACACAAAGTGCTGTACAAACAAGGAATGAAATGAAGGTCAACACCTTAAAATGTAGGAACGCGCAGAAAAGTCACCTGGTTGTACACCCAGGGAGGATTTTGTAAAACACTCGGCTACAAGAGGCTCCTCAGGAGGTTTTTACATCTAATCTAATCCTAGAAGAGCAAGTCTGCATATGTTATACGAATCGAGAAGACTTAAGAATTCTATTAATTAACAATTACACCATTATTTAATTACCGCACAAGCTGAATTTCAGTCCTCAGTAGAACTTTCCTGCTCAAAATAATATTTTTGAAGCCTATTAATTTTGCAATAGATATTTCCAAAGGTCACTCGAGTCAACAGCTGAAACTTTGGTGACCTATGAGGTGGAAAAAGAAACTTCCAACACAGAAGAGGCTGGTCTGGCAATCCTTATTCTTTTAATATCACTAAAATTACTCGAAACAAGAAGGCACCTTGTTTTGGTTTTCAGTTAGAGGGCTTATATTTACAATAGTAATGCGATCAGCATTTTTCATTACATTTGGAATATTGGTTTTATTTGGAGACCTTTCCAGCTTTTCACTTAGTTATCCATCAAGCTATTGAGCTGTCAGACAAAGCATGTAATGACTCAAATTTTCAAAAAAACCAGATGTTAATGTCTCTTGACAAGGAAATATTTTCTTATCACAAAATCATGAGATGCCTTTAGGGCTGTTAGTGAGACATAAACAACATTCATCAAACTTGATTCCCTTTTCATCTGATGAGGAAGCTGCACAAGTTGCTCTTTTTTCTGTTCAATATCCTTAGAACAACTGTGTTAATTCATCATTAACAGCATAGTAATAATATAAAATGACAAAAAAAAAACAACAAAAAACCACAAAAACAAAAAACAAACAAACCAACCAACCAACCAAAAAACTATGTTTTGCATAGAGAGCAGTTATTCATTTTCCTTTTTTTGTGGTAAGGTGTTTTTACCATTGGAATAGCCCACCTAAAGAAATTTAGAGGTAGCTGGAGCTTTTGAACTAAGACTGGAATTTTTTCTTAAAGATCTGGTCTTGCTTTACTGCAGTTTGTCATTCTTAGTAATAATCCCTTAGGGATTATTATTAGGGAATACAAATCCCTTCACTATAAAAATCACTGGGTAAAATTCTAAGGGCTGCTTGTTATGCAGATTAGGTAGTCATAGGTTTCATTAGCTTTAAAGTGAAGAAACATAACTTTGTTCTTACAGAAGACTTTCTCTATATAAACAATGATTCTCTACAGTGATTTTTAACAATTGCTACTGATTAATGATTGATTATTACCAAGCAAATTCTGTGTCTCAGTTTCACCAGCTGAAGGGCATAATTCATCATAACGCATTCCTATGGAAACACTGATGCTTCCAGGGACATTTTTATCATTATTTTGTTTGTTTAATTATGTGTAAGCCAGGAGCTATACATAAAATTATTTAAGATCCAAGCAGTTTTGTTTCAGGACACTCTTGGCATCAGGCTCAGTTGTTCCGATTCCTTTACCCCACAGCAGAACCCTACTGTGATCCCTCCTGGTTTTCCGCCCATGCACACGATGCTGAAGCTTCGCTGCTCTGTGACTGGAACTGGAATTTCCCCTGACATGTCCGTGTGTCCTGCAGTCCCAAGCCTGTGCTGTTTGGGGACGTTCCACAAATTTGGCCTGATAAAACCAGGGAACTTGAAAACCGCAGGTTGTTGAACTGAAATGTTGCAGAATTCTCATTTTCTGATGTAGTAGAATTTAAGTTCTGAATGAAATAAATGCATTTCAACAAAAAAAACCTTCAGTTTCTCCAGTCAAGAGAGACTGTGGCAATTCGGCACCATAATGAACAGAGGTGAGTACGGAGTCACAATATCCCAGAGGAACCCAGTCCATTCTCGCCTCTCTTTATGTAAGGTAAATCAATGACACTGTCATTGTAATCCTAATAATGACTTAATGTCTTTTGTCTTCATTATAACACCTATAGGCATTTTTGAACAGGGATATCGTGTCAAAAGGCCATACAATGCTCTTTCCCAGGTTTTAATCCTCTTGCAAAAAGCGTCCTAATTTTAGAGTTTAAATTCTGACTGTAAAGAATTTCAATAGATTCCACCTCTGCTCCATTTTACAATACACTTTCAATCAATTTTCAGAGGATGATATTTTCAAGATCTAAGCTAATAGAGACTCTTCTTCACTGACACTTCAGTATTCTTTAAAGTTTCTATGATGATATGAGGAATATATTTACCTACGGAGGGGTTTCCCTCTGCATGATGGTGGGAAAAAGGAGTTGAAACCTCAGGTTCTCACTACGAGTGCAACATGATCCGGATGTAATTTAGTGTAAAATTTATCCTAACATCAATATGTAACTTCTTCGCCCAGCTTCTCTACCAGGCTGTTTTACAATAAAGGTGGGTATATGTAAGTAGATGTAAGTTTACATCTGTTTTATCCTCAGAACACCAAGCAGATCTTGGTTTCAATCTCGGCTCAGCATTTCTTAGTGTTACACAGGGTAGTTCTTTGCAGTGATCCCGCTGAAATCCTTGGGATCAGATGCTCTGTATTATTTAGGCATCCAACCCACATTATTTGAGAATTACAAAAAAAAAAATAAAGCACATTCAGTATAATAACCCACCACTCCACTTCTCAGAAATAAAAGCCTTATTTTCTTTGAAATCATCTTATTACTGGCCATACAGCACTACAAGCTAATAAAATAGCACACTTGTATAAAGGGAATCAGGTTTGTAACTATTCCATATGACACATTCTTGTATGACTTCCTAGTGAGTAATAAACACAACGTGTTCACACAAGACTTACAAAGTGGTCACCCAAAATTGAGTACGTGGGAGAACTGAGGATGAATAATGACAGGTCCACAGCAGCAGCAACAAGTGACCAACATATGAAAACTCGTCCTAGGAACAGTGGAGAGAAACACAGGTTTTTAAAAGAAGAAAAGGATCCATATGTGGCTTTTGGAAAACAAGGAGTCTTTATAAATAATGAGAAATGAGCTTCTAGATCACTATTTCACCATGCTTTGCTTAAAGGTTTTTCCTGGTAGGATTTTGACTTTGCAGAATTTCACCTTTCTTTTAAAGGAAGAATTTTTTGTCTTTCCTTATGTTTGATCTGAACTGCCATCTTGTGTAAAAGAAAATAAAATAACATAGCCGTGTTGAACGATACATGGGTATAAAGTCACTCATGGTTTTCCCTATATATTCACAAACTAAGTTGTTCATTGGTAAGGATGTATTTAAATGTTAGGACTTTTGTGTTGTGAATGTGTGAAAAGTACAGGAAAGCAAGTCTGAAAGACTACCATAAATAGGTCTTATTTTTTGATTTTTTTTTAAAAATGTGTCATTACTGCTTCTGTTATGCCCAAATTAAGAATCATTCACACAGTTACGGAAATAGCTTGACTGTGGCAAATTTTTATCTTTCTCTAATCAAGGATTTTACATTCAGATGAAATGGCTGGAATTATTTCACTGTTACTCGTCCCACCAAAAGAGATGAGTTTTCTCCACTGATATTTTTCTGCTTATTTTGGCCCAAGTACTGCTTCCCCTCACCAGGTTTGGTATCCATCTGACACTTCCTTGAGCCAATTAAATGTACTATTTAGCTTTCTTGGTTTGTTTTGTTTTTCTGGGATACTTGTCTTCTAGATGAGTAATTTAAATTATTTCACTAAAAGCTGAAATGTGTCCTAGAGCAAGCATAAGTGAGACTGTAGGAGGGTGTTAGACACACAAATCGTGCTATGGGTAAAAGAGAACACACCATGTGTGTGAAGCTCAGAATTTGAAGCTGGTCTAATTAAGTTCTTAACAACTTATTTAGTACACAAGCAGTTGTTATCACTACAGAAAAAACTGATTACAATGCAGTTAAAAAAATTACAAGGAAAGCCTTCCTAGAACCTATGTTTTCTTGGTGTTCTGTTCACACTTCTCTGTCTCTCTGTGTTCTATGGCTGAAACATCAGCCTTCAAGAAGAACAGAGAAGGGTGACAACAGGTCTTTGCTGTGCTGAGGTCTTTGTTAGGGGGGTTTTAATCTTCATGAGTCTGTTGGGGCATTGAACTGGATGATCTTTCAAGATCCCTTCCAAAGCCTGACATTCTGTGATTATGCTGTTCATTTGGGTGGTGTGTATTGTGGGGTCTTGGTCAGCGAGGCATGAGGGGCAGGGAACTCACTGGAAAGGAACACGGTTCTACAGGAGGATGTAGCCAAGGCCAGAGCAGGTTCTGGGAGAGCAGTTGGCGTCAACCCCAGTGTGCAGTGACAAGCTCCTGTCCATCAGAGATGTCCTCAAACACAGGCAGCCCTGGTGGCATGAGTGGATCACAGAATCCCAGAGCGTCAGGGGTTGGAAGGGCCCTGGAAAGCTCATCCAGTGCAATCCCCCCATGGAGCAGGAACACCCAGATGAGGTTACACAGGAAGGTGTCCAGGCGGGTTGGAATGTCTGCACAGAAGGAGACTCCACAACCTCCCTGGGCAGCCTGGGCCAGACTCTGCCACCCCCACCAGGAAGAAGTTTCTTCTCAAATTCAAATGGAACCTCCTGTATTCCAGTTTGTACCCATTGCCCCTTGTCCTGTCACTGGTTGTCACCAGAAGAGCCTGGCTCCATCCTCCTGACACTCCCCCTTTCCATATTGATCCCCAGGAATGAGTCCCCCCTCAGTCTCCTCTTGTCCAGCTCCAGAGCCCCAGCTCCCTCAGCCTTTCCTCACACGGGAGATGCTCCACTCCCTTCAGCATCTTGGTGGCTGCGCTGGACTCTCTCCAGCAGTTCCCTGTCCTGCTGGAACTGAGGGGCCACAGCTGGACACAAGATTCCAGGTGTGGTCTCCCCAGGGCAGAGCAGAGGGGCAGGAGAACCTCTCTGACCTACTGACCACCCCCTTCTAACCCACCCCAGGTATCATTGGCTTCCTGGCCACAAGGGCCCAGTGCTGGCTCATGGTCATCCTGCTGTCCCCCAGGAGGCTCCAGGAGCACATCAAAAGCTGAACAATAATCTTGCCAACCTCTGCTCACTTCATTGGTGCCTTTTTAGTTCTCTCCTACAAAAGATAACTCAGGAGTTTTAACTAAATAAGAATCAGCTGTGCTACAGCTGGGCTTTAACTCTTCGATCTTTCGTAGTAGCTTCTCCAGTGCTGGATCACTTCCGGGCAAAGCCAAACAATGTGTGCTAAACCATTGCTTGTGGTAACTTCTGCTAACCTGTTTGATTTGTGCCTGTGAGAAACTAGGTTTGTTTATATAGTAAATTACAAATTGAAGTCAAGTTTGGAGGATGCTTTGCAGATCTAAAAGTCTAAATATGATGTTTAAGGACATATGCTATGGGCTGAACACAGGGTGCTGCTAAAGACTATTACTTTACATTGTGTTTAATTTATGGCTAAAGTTATTAACCACTTAACGGCCACATGACAGCAGGAAGTAAATATAAACATGATTAGGAATTGATTAAATGCATGGAGAAAGAGACGAGTCCAAGATTGCCTGGATTCAGGCTGGTGTAAACCTGACATAAAGCAGGAGACATGAATCTCTCCTACTTGTGGTACAAGGCTTGCTACATGCAATAGTGCACTGAAGAAATGTGAGAAACAAGTCTACTATCAAGCTGGAAGGAAGAATAAGATACTACATTAATTTCTAAACATTTGAGATCTCTTTCTAATTGATAAACAGCATTTTGGGATTTCTTGAATGTCAATGCTGACTAGTGAGACCCGAAGGCCAAAAAATTAGAAAAGCAAACCACTGAAAGACCAGCCAAAGTTAGTTTCTTTGGTTGATTTTTGCAACCAACATATTCCTAAGTGTTTGAGATATTTAGGAACATTATCTTCAGTAGTCCCATGAAATGACCTTAACTTGGATCAAAAACTGCTAGATATCCAAATTCTGCACTGGATGAATAAATATATGTTGCGTACACACACTATATAATTTGAGATGCTTTCATTGTGCAGGCAGGATACATAATCTATATTCAGTTTATTTATAGCTAAGATGAATCAGCTTGGTACATAATGGACAGAAGCAGGGATTTCTCTTATTTCATGCAAATTTCCAAGCAGACATTCAGGTCATAATATAGAGCTTGTTCATAGACATGCTAAGAAAGGAAAAAGCGAAATGCTGTTCATAAAACACAAAGAGATCCTAAATTCTTTGAAATTAGTGCAATAGGTTAAGTTTGCATAGGTTGAGCTCATGTTTTGTACAGGTGGACGACATAGGTATATGTGTATGTCTGTATCTCTCTGTGCACATGCACTTGTGTCTGTAGAGCTTGTATTATGCAAACCAGATGTACAAGTTAATTTTTGCATGTTTATAAGAATTCTACAAAATAAAGTTCTTCCATAGCAGCAGGAGCTCTTTTAAATACACATTCTAAAAGGCATGCACAGTTAATTTTAGGCAGAAACATTAAACCTCCTTATGGAAACAGAATTAGTAATTAGTCGGAAATAGTGAAGACCAAGGTTCTTTGTATCTTTCTACTCAAAGTCCATTAACAGCTTAAGCTTATTTTCTAAATTCAAAGTAATGAAAACAGTTCAATAAGCAATGAAGTCTGAATGCATTAAAATAAAATCACATCTGTTTTCTACAAATCTTAATGAATAGACCTAATTAAAAAAAAAAAAAAAAAGGTAACAAAAAGGGGAAGAAAAGTTGCTCCATTCTGTCTTCTCTAATTCATGTAAATGCAGAGGATAATGTTCTTGTGTTTTTGTACAGGAATGTTGGTGAGCAATCATTATGAAAAGCTCAGCACCTCACCGACTGCAAATGTGAACAGTATTGTGCAACAAGCTGTACCCAACAAAAATGCCTTCAAAAGAGTCCTCAACTTTTATGGCACTGATTTCTATAATATATGTTCTGAATTTAAAAATCAATCCCAACCCCCACTTTCTTAGCCCTGAAGAATGTGAACAAGTAGACAGGAATGGCTTTGGCAATAAGGGTCAACCAGGTTACCCATTAAATATTCCAGGAGTTCTACAGGTCATGTTCAGCTTTTGGCTATAATAGTTAAAAATTTCCTGTGTCTTCCCTGTTTGTATCTCACAACATGAGCAAACATCATTTTCCTAACGGGACAACGGAACAAACTACAGGTTACCTTTTCTGCATACGATTATTTCAAAATAATTGCAAGAATGAAAACACTAAAAGTATCATTCAGAGTTGACTTGGAATGGTCTTTTGGATGCTTTTTATTTATTTGAATTCATATCTGAAGTGAGTTTGGTTAAGGTCACTTTTACTTTTAGTGTATATATATATATTTTCATTTTATACATAGGGAGAAAAGATTGGCACAGAAGAAACAAGGACCTTTGTCTTTTAAATAGCCTTTTTCTGAGTTTCCTCAGAAAGTACAGTATCTCATAGAGGCTTTTTAGCCTGTATTGCAAGAATAGACATGAGAAAAGCTTTTAAGATAAATGCATATGCCTGTCTCCATTTCTTCATCGGGTGGCTCAACCTACATGAAACAGGACACAGATTATGTCTCTATATCCTTCCTTATCTCATGGTGTGGGGAGAGCAGGGGTCAGAACTCTTCTACTGACTGGTCCTTCTGCCAAGAAAGCCTAAGTCAGATTCCATAGAACAGTGCAATCTGTAAAGGGCTACACTGAAGAAACACCTATGAAAAAAATAATTTCTGTGCTGGTTTGACTGCAAGCAAGTTATTAATATTTCCCAGCAGGCCCACAGCACATCAGAAGTGAGATCAGGCTTGTCAGGCTGTGAAGTGCGATCACATCTGTAATCTCACAAGTGCATTTCTCACTATATCCCAGCAACATTGTACATGTGGGGTTGGTTGTGCTTTAGTTCACGTTATGTGCACACTTCCTACCACGCAGTGCAGAATGGATTGGTGAATTTCTTTAACAGACTATATGGTCAGTCTGGCCAAAATGTTTGGGATACTTCTCATTGGACTTTGCTTTGATAGCAAAATAAGACTGGATATTGTGTTTTGTTTTCATAGAATCATGGAATGTCCTGAGCTGGAAGGACCCACAGGATCATGGAGTCCAACTGCTGTCCCTGCACAGGACACCCCACAGGTCACCCTGTGTGTCTGAGGACGTTGTCCAGTCTCTTCTTGAACACTGTCAGGTTGGGGCCGTGACACCTCCCTGGGGAGCCTGTTCAGTGTTCAGCACTCTGGGGAAGAACCTTTTCCTCATGTCCCACTGACCCTCCCTGGCACATCTTCTGCCATTCCCTGGGCTCTGTCACTGTCACAGAGCAGAGCTCACCCTGCCCCTCCTGCTCCTGCTGAGGAACCTGCAGCCCATGAGCTCTGCCCTCAGTCTGCTCTGCTCCAGCTGAACAAACCCAGGGACTGCAGCCACTCCTCATACAGCTGCCCCTCCAAACCTTCACCAACTTCGTAGCCTCTTCTGGACACTCTCCAGCAGCGTTATCTTCTTTTCTCCTGTGTCCCCAGACAAAGATGCTGAAGGGAGTGGAGCATCTCCCGTGTGAGGAAAGGCTGAGGGAGCTGGGGCTCTGGGGCTGGACAAGAGGAGACTGAGGGGGGACTCATTCATGGGGATCAATATGGAAAGGGTGAGTGTCAGGAGGATGGAGCCAGGCTCTGCTCGGTGACAACCAGTGACAGGACAAGGGGCAATGGATTCAAATTGGAACACACGAGGTTCCACTTAAATATGAGAAGAAACTTGTTGCCGGTGAGCGTGGCAGAGCCTGGCCCAGGCTGCCCAGGGGGTTGTGGAGTCTCCTTCTGTGCAGACATTCCAACCCGCCTGGACACCTTCCTGTGTAACCTCATCTGGGTGTTCCTGCTCCATGGGGGGATTGCACTGGATGAGCTTTCCAGGGCCCTTCAACCCCTGACATTCTGGGATTCTGTGTGACCTGCACACAGTTCTGTTTTGTTTTCCTCATTCATAATGTGGTTCTTACTTTAGGTCGAGTTATTTTGGATTTAAAGAATTCATATTTTCCCAGGCAAACTGCTGGATCTCTGGTTCCCCACCATCACCAGGGAAAAGCACTGCTATACACCATGTGGGAACACAATTTTCCAGCAAAATTAGTGTCAGTCAGGAGTCATCCCAGATTTCAGGGAATTGGCGTCACCTCAGGCCTACCAGCACAGAGAGCAGCCACTGAATTTCCATCTAAACAGTCAACGGGAGGAAAGTCCACCACCCTCCCCCTCATCTCTGGGAGACCTGGATTAGCCAGACAAGATGTTTTGAAGAAAAATAACAGGTGCTGCGTCTAGAAAAGAAGCCTGTATTCCTCCACACCAGTACCGGTACCAGATAAAAGGCTTTGTCTGATTTTGGACACAGCCTAAAATACAGTCTGCAAAAGTGAGCTTGGATTAAGGGATCAGTGTATGTAGCCCTGAAGTTCAAAGGATTTTGAGTTTTTATAAGGCTGTCCCCCAAAAAAAGAAAAGTCATTGAATAAAACAAAGAATAACTGGCCCGTGAGGAAGTTCTACATACTGCCAGGGAGATGTGGGGATTTCCATCCCTTATGTCTGTCACAGCTTTTTCAAATACAAATATAATTGGCTACCAAGCTAGGTAAAACCTGCCCATTTGTTCTCCAGATCTGTGGACTTGTTTGCCCACATATTCCTTTGACTACTTTTAATCTATATGACAGAAGCATCAAAACACTTTTTTCCTATTTTTTGTATCTATTGGCTTAATTGATGAAAGATGAATCGTGTAAGGTACCGCTGTGAAGTGATTCAGCCATCTCTGAATCAGCATTCCTTCAGAATCTCCCTTTAAAATAAAAGAAGTGCCCCTGAGTGGTTTTTTGTTTGTTTGTTTTGTTTGTGGGGTTTTTTTTGTTTGTTTTTTGTTTGTTTGTTTGTTCTTGTTTGGGGTTGTTTGGTTTTAATTTTGTTTTTTGGGGTTTTTTTGGTCCTAGTTTAAAGAGCATTTGTAGCAGCACATCTTACCTCCCTTTGGCTCTTGGTTAGCACTAATCCTTTTCGTAAAGATGATCAAGAATGCTGACAGCTAATCAGTGATTTATTTTGTCCATAACTCATTATGCTCCAAGGAATTTAGCATGTCAATCGGTGATAAAAGATGCACTAGCAGCCTCTGTTTACCCATTTGTCTTAAACTCAACAGACTCAAAAATTACATTTGATGCAGTGTCAATTTGAAAGCCATAGGTTGAGAGTTTTTAGGGGAAATAAGTTGGTTTATGATATTGAATGCATTTTAAGAGCAAGTATAGAAAAGTTCATAACTTGTCATATATACATAAATATACAGTCTGATAACTATCACCAGACTAACTCAGAAGCAGCTTCACTGAAGTCAAATGAATGGGGCAACATATGAAACCGTAATGAAATAAAATCAATACTAGATATTGGATATAAGATTGCAGCTATAAATCTGGGATTTTTTAATTTTCCTTTATCTCATGTGTTTCCTTTATGGCTGTGAAAATGGATTTAAGCAATTAACACATTCCTATAATCTATAAACAGCAATTTGTATCTTTGAGTTCCAGACTGACTCCCTTCTCCTTTCAAGGGTTTCTTTTGTTCATGCAATTCAGATGCAAGTAATGCTCTAAATAGAATTGTTAAAAAATATATAGAAATTTTCTGAAAGCACACTTATCTGTATTTGCTGTGTTTTCACTCCTTTAAGGCATTAGACATCGCATAAATCCAACAGGGTATATAGAAGTTTTAAATGGCCATGTCAGGAATCAAGTCTGACAATACAGTCACCAACATATCTATCCATTATAGAAAGCATTATAATGTTTTAGAATATATTCCTAAGAAAGTTAACAAGCTATATGTTTTGTAAAACAAACAAACAAACCAACCCAAAAAGTCCAGCAATAAGACCATTACAAAATTTTGTGAAGTATGGTTATCTCAGTGCAATTTAAGAACTTTCTGGGTTTTACATTCAAGTTTCTAAAGCTTTACAGTTCCTTCTTGTTTAAAACCACTTTGTGGTTATTTCAGGTGTGCTTCTACTCCTACATTTTAATCCAACTAACTTTGAATGCCATCAGGCATATCTATTTGTAAAGCTCTCTGCTTACAGAGAGATTTGGGCCTGTTCTCTGCGATGCAGTGTAATTGTTCAAGTGACGCAAGGGCAAACGGGGCTTTGAATTCATCTATAATTGAGTTTCTTCAGAGCTGGAGAGAAAATGTAAGTTTCAGAAGCTTTTCTTGACTGCTTTTACAAGCCACAGGGTTATCTAGATTCTTCACAGATTATTATACAGTATTCTTGTTCCTTGCCATCCCTCTTCATCAGTATTCATCTCAACCACATTTGCCCCGTCTCTATCCTTCCTGGCCGCTGCTTAAAATGCTCAGAAGATCACGGAATGATTGGGATGATTCACCAGCCAGAACAAAATCTTTTATCCCCCTTTTACATTGCCTTAGGCATTGCTATAAAGGAGTCGGGGTGGGAGGTGAGGATCTGAAATACCATATTGAACAAGAAACCTCAGTCATACTCAGTGTGATTATGACAATTATGACCGAATTCAAGAGCTTAATTCCACTTAAATACTTTGGTGCTTTGGAAGAATAAAATAACAATATTTTACATTCTAAAGTATTCTGATTTCAGAAACAACCTCCAATGACATTTATGTCTTTATACCTGAAAAGTATGAAAAGACTTCCTTCTGCAATGCAGTGAGGTAAAAAAACACTCCCCAATTAAATGTCGTTGCCTCACTACCTTTAGTATGTTTTGTTTTCACATATTACTGCAAAACAAATCAACCAATAAATACCAACACAACCTTTGAAAGGGATGGAACTGAATGGAAAAATTCAGTTAAAACTTGAAATAAATGTGACTTTTTTTTCCTCTACTCAATATTGCCAGCATTTCTGCATGGAATTTTCAGTGAACTCATTATTACTATGTTTAGGAAAAATATAGATAGGACACCTTGACACTGACCTCATATCACTGTAAATGACGCTACACTAGTGACTTTGATGTTGATAATTAACAGCAAGATGTAATAATCAACAAAATTTTGAAACTCTATCAAAAAAATCAAAATGATATCAACATGCATGGGAAAGAATGGATGTATACAACCTTGAATTCACAATGGTAATGGAAAAATGACAAAATATGGCATAAACTGAATAAGATGGTCACTGGTGTACATTGTACAAATGTAATTTCGTAGTTAGTATGATTAACAAAACTGATAGAGGAAAGCCATTCTAACCAAAACCTTACTGCATTGTGTACTTTAAAAAATACAACACAGTTACAATCTCCGCTCCTCACTTACTGTCTTAAATACAAAGAAGACCAAACGTGGAAAGATGGAATGGGGTGAAAGAATTTAGCAAAATATGTACAACAGATTAGTAAGGTCACATATACAGAAACTTATTCCTCAGCTGAGGGGGATGAATCTTCCTTCCTCATCCTGAGGTCAGTGACACTGACCGCCCATCCAACAGCAAGATCATTTTATTAGCTTTTTCAGCACATCTGCACTGTCTGAACGGAACTTGGAGCATGGAGGGGGTCTGTCTCTTCTCCCATATAATGAGTGACAGGACGAGAGGAAACGGCCTCAAGTTGCACCAGGGGAGGTTGAGGTTGGATCTGGGGAACAATTTCTTCCCCAAAGGGCTGTGGGGCATTGGAACAGGCTGCCCAGGGCAGTGCTGGAGTCACCATCCCTGGAGGGCTGAACATGGAGATGAGGTTCTCAGGGACATGGGTCAGTGCCAGGGGTGGTTATGGGTGGACTCAACGATCCTGAAGTTCTCTTCCAACTGAAATGATTCTATGATAATGATCTTTTTAATCTAACTGAACAAAACAGATAAAACATATAAGGAAGAGACTGAGGGGTGACCTCATTAATGTTTATAAATATGGAAAGGGGGAGTGTCAGGAGGATGGAGCCAGGCTCTTCTCAGTGACAACCAGTGATAGGACAAGGGGCAATGGGCTCAAACTGGAACACAGGAGGTTCCACTTCAACATGAGAAGAAAGTTCTTCATGGTGAGGGTGGCAGAGCCTGGCCCAGGCTGCCAGGGGGTTGTGGAGTCTCCTTCTGTGCAGACATTCCAACCCGCCTGGACACCTTCCTGTGTAACCTCATCTGGGTGTTCCTGCTCCATGGGGGGATTGCACTGGATGAGCTTTCCAGGGCCCTTCCAACCCCTGACATTCTGTGATCCTGTGAAGGTAAAACAGAGAAATGCACGGATTTCAAACACCATGCCCACGACTGACATGCCAGAGCACAGAGATTCTTCTTTATATGACGATCCCATGCGTGCTGGAGTATTCTGCGGTTGCTGGCTACCTCCCGCCTACCTTTACACTGTGCAGTACACAACAGCTGAAAGCAGAATAAAGCACATGCCCTGCAACTCTCAAGATTCAATTCTGGTCCTGCCTGAAGCGAGTGGCAGCACCGCAGGCCTCCCACAGGCCTCAGGGCTCTGCTCTGGCAATTATTTGTTCAGACACAAGAGCCACCAGTTGCCTGTTTTTTCAGCAACAGAGGGGGACCCGGGTAAGACGAAGGGACAAGGACTGTCTCGGTGTCACGTCACGGCTGCACGCAGACACTTTCTATGTCTATGCGTGTGTGCACGTGAATATACATTTGTGCATACACATACCTAACAATATATAACACCCAGCGCTATTCTAGACTTGGGTAATTATGTAAACCTCGGTTCTTCTCGGTTACCGTAGCAACAGGGCCCTGCACTGAGTTATGAGTCGTCCTCCCTTGATGTGATTTTGATCAAGTCTTTCTGCTGCAAATTAATATGAAATTGGAAGTCAATAATAAATGAAAATACCTTTCTAAGCAGCGACCGAGGATATTAACAGGATGAACAGCAGGAAGTATTAAGTAATTTAGCAGTCAGCTACTTCCACTAGAAAACAGACTAATACAGAGAGAAAGATACTGATTTTTATGAAGACATAGTGGAAAATATCTTCCAGAAGCATTTCAATGCAGAACCAGCCATGCAAACTGCATGGAAAATTATAAGATGCAGAAGACTGTAGTTTAAGTCCTAGTTTTTAATTAGACATTCCTTAACTTGTCCTTTGTGCAAAGGACCTGGTGACTAGATGTGACACATTGATATAAATCTCCTACACAAACACTGTCGGCTCATGTAGTTAAAGCTGTATTTAAGAGCTTCTATGCAGAAAAAAGCCAATAACCTACAGGAGAAAGGTCAATTTCAATGAACACTATATAGGATTTGTGTAAAAATACATTGGGCATCATCTGCCTTTTCCTTCATAATCATTTAAGAAAATGTGAATTGTGTCAAAACTGAAAAACTATGTGGAAGAAGTCTAAATATTTAATTTAATCTTGTAGAAAAGTGCTTATATGACTTTGGAGCCAGCATGCTTGAGTCTTGCAATGGGAGCCAGTGAAATTTATGCAACTGACTTGCACAGTGAATTTTGAAAATGGAAGGGAGCTTGTCAGGCAAGATTTACATCTAAATACACAAGAAATAAACAACTTCACGGAACCAAGAATTTCCCATCCGTACAGGGTTTCCCTAAACATGTATTCTTTTCCTTTTGGAAATTCTTACTATATATCATACAAAGATTTTACACACATGCTGCTGTTCTGATCACAAAACTTCTGACAGGAACACCATGTGCATGCACACACACATATTAAATTAAACATACTCCTACCCACAGTTCTTGTTCTTAGCAGGAATTCCTGGTGGCATAAAAATAAAAGCTCTGATGGAAATAAACAGAGTGATCTCATTTTAGCCATACATTTCAAGGGATATGTGTGGTTATATATATTACTTATGTAAATATGTATAATCTCTTCATAAAAACAAGAGTCATAGAACTACAACTTAGACTAACACTCTTCCTTTTTTAATGTATACTTGTTCGTTTTCTACAAGATGAGCTCTACTTGATCTCTCATTTTTTAAGCTCTTCTTTTTCTGGTCATGAACAGATCTGTTAAAATGCGTTCTCCAAAAATTCAAAAAGACTCAGAACTCTACCCTGAAAACGTGAAAAAGACATCACATACTGTAAAGATACATAGGCTCACAGTATTGGTCAGCCACTAAAACAATAAGAAAAAAAAAAGAGAAAATTCCAGATAAACCATTCTGAGTTACTTTTCACATTTGAGACAGCCTAGTCACGAGAAACCGCGTGGTGTCCCCTGTCTCTAGGCAGACATTTTAAAGTCGTCTCACATCAAATGAAGCTTGTGCACCAGTTTTAATAACTTCTTACAGCATACGTTGCCAAGAAATGCAAGACTCCAATAACTATGCGTATTCATTAATCTCATAAAGCAATTAGTGTAAAATCCAGTGACTGCTAAATGATTCCAAATGAATTAGTTGCAACACAACATTTAATTTTCAGGCATGTGTTCATTTGTTTATGTGACATGACAATCTTTACAAGAGAAATGCAAATATTTAGACCCTAATCTTATGAATGCGATAAAAGGAAACAGTTATTCCTCACTATTCTATCAAACCCAAAAAGCTTGTTTCAAAGGACCAGATATCAAGCAACCCACAGTTAGTGAGAGGTTTCTGAAAAGCTCAAGTGCTGTTCAGGTGCTTCACAGAACCCCAGCTGGTTGGGTTTCGGGACCTCTGTAGATCCTCAGTGCACCCCCCTGCTCACGCAGGGTCACAGAGCAGATCACACAGGTGGGTCCAGGCGGTTTGAATGTCTCAGAGAAGGAGACTCCACACCCGCTCTGGGCAGCCTGGGCCAGGCTCTGGCACCTCCCAGCAAAGAACTTTCTCCTCATATTCAGATGGAGCCTCCTGTGTTTCAGTCTGTGCCCGTTGCCCCTCACCCTGGCGCTGGGCACCACTGAACAGAGTCTGGTCCATCCTCTGACACCCACCCTGAGCTATTGATCCATTGATCAGATCCCTCTCAGCTTCTCTTCTCCAGCTCAACAGCCCCAGCTCTCTCAGTGTCTCCTCAGCACAAAGATGCTCCAGACCCCTCAGCATCTTTGTGTCCCTCCCTGGACTCTCTCCAGTGATTCCTTGTCGTTCTTCAACTGGGGAGCCCAGAACTGGACCCAGAACTGCAGATGGGGCCTCCCCAGGGCAGAGCAGAGGGGGAGGAACAACCTCCCTGACCTGCTGCTCACACTGTTTCTCATGCACCCCAGGTACTGTGTTTTCCAGGTTTTCATCATTTTTGAGACTAGTTAAGAGGCATGGACCAACTGGACCAAGTCCTGTGAAGGGCCACAAAGTTGATTAAAGGATTGGAACATCTGGCATGTGATGAGAGGGGACTGTTCAGAGTGGGGAAGAGGAAGCTCAGAGAGATCTTGTCAACATGTTTGAATATCTGGAGAGGGGTGATAAAGAAGATGGAGCCGGATTCTTCTCAGGGGTACCTAGTGACAGGACAAGAGACAATGACCACAAACTGAAACACAGGAAACTGCATTTAAAATATGAGAAATAAACTTTTTTTTTACTGTGAAGATAATCAAACACTGGAACAAGTTGCTCAGAGAGGTTGTGTAGTCTCTATCCACAGTCATATTCAAAATCTGACTGGACACAGCCCCAGGCTACATGTTCTATGTGATCCTACCCAAGCAGGGGGTTGGACTAGATGATCTCCAGAGGTCTCTTCAGCTTTGTCCACTCTGTGATTCTAAACAGTTGATTACAGTCTGTAGAATTCACCTGCTTAAGCAAAATCACTTCATTTTTCAAGCAGGATTTATCCTATTATGTGTTCTTTTGAAATAGTCAGACAATCTGGTGAAGAATGGTAAAGAAACCACTTGTGATATTCAAGTGAAGAACATGCCTGTGAAAGACTGAGAATGAAGTTATGTCTTCAATTTCTCTCCAAGCATCAACATATCCAGGAGGTATTTCATTATTCTCCGTTTCTATCATAAGCGAAACCAGAAAATGCTGCATATCCTGTTAATGAATTCTCAACCCAGTCCAGCAAGATACTCGGTGAGGTCCTTGGAATATGTCACAAACAGCTACAGAATATTCTAATGGTTGTTTGTCATTACTTCATAAATCTTTGGAATTTATTTCAGACAAGATGTATCTTTTTGACAAACCTTTGCAGTGCTGCAAATCTACTGTCATAAAAAAAAAAAATGTTGGATGGAAACTTCTCTACATTTGACCACTAGGATGCTTTTGCAAATGGAGGGCTCCTTTTCCTACCATGAATTTTCCCCCCTGTATGTCAGAAAATGGCCCCACTAGGATAAGGTAAGCAGAACTTTAGAAGACCTTCAAAATTATTAGAATATATAAGTAGGTGAACAGAAGAGTATCAGCAGGGAGAAGGATAGAGGATAAGGAGGGTGACAACACCAATGTCACTAAATAGAACATACAGTCAGTGACTGGGCTCTTCTAATCCATTGGTTTGGCAGAGATTTGGCAAGTAAGAAAAAAAAAAAAAAGAAATTTGCATATTATCAGGAATGAAAACAACAAAATGGATGAGTAGAAATTAATAGTGCAAGATGATTTTTTTTTTTCTTTCAAGAAATCACAAAAACAGAGAAATAATAGGGTTGAGACATCTATTTTTAAGATTTCTATGATAGGAAAATCTAATTTTATAAGGTAATATTCAAATGACAAAAACAAAATAATGTAAAGAAAGTACAGGATATTGGGGCAATTATGAAATAGGATCTGAGATTAAATCACCATGGAGACAGACTATAGTCCTTTTGAGCTAAACCCAGTGATCTCTGAGGCTGGGTACCCATGGAGATATCTGCAATGCCATCACTAGCAAATATTATCGAGAATTGTACCACGATGGAAGCATAAGTTACCATGGATGACCTGAGAAACTAATGGGAACAAGAGACAATAGTCCTAAATTGATGGAGAGGGTGTTCCAGCTGGGTATAAGGTAAAAAAAAAAACAAAAACAAAAACAAAAAACAAACCCAACATATCAGTTAGTTAAGTATTGGAACTGGTTGAAGTTTGTGGATTTCCATCCTTGGCAGTTTTCAAGATCCAAGCAACCTGTTCTGCAGTCTAAGAGATTTGATATGAAGACACTTTTTGAGAAATCTTTCTGACTTTCATTTAACATCTTCATGGCTTTGAGTCACCTAGCATTCCATTCCCTATTTTCCTTCTTTCTATGGGTCTTGATCCAGTAAGAAATTCATGGTCTTATCAAGACCCGCTAGAGTTAGGCAGACACACACATCACTGCATGAGATGTTACCGTTCCTCACATTTTCTCCTGATTTCCATCCATAAGAATGAAAATATAACTGCATTATTCTTAACCCAGAATACTCTTGGTATTTTTTAAAAAATATCCATGTAGTGCAGAGCAGAAAATTCTTAACCCATATAACTCAACGTATTACAAATTAAGTTGAAGGCGATAGTTTGATCTCTACTAGCATAAGATTTTCCTCACCTTTTCTGGAGAAAACAAGCAGAGGGACTGTTCTGTGATGCTTCTTTTCATTTAGAATGTGTGTTTTATTATTTCTTGAATATTTTAGTTTTACCTAATGTAATAATAGTTCATTCATTAGGGACACTATGCCAAACTAACTGAAGTAGGAATGAAGCACTCATATTTAAACAGCTATTACATTATTCTTAAAATAGCTTGAATGGCTGTATTAAAATAACAAAGCAATAGTTAAATCAACAGTTCCTGTCTTTTAGGGTCAAACTGGTTACAATCATATTTTCTACTAGCCAGACAATTCAGCATTGGTGCTCTTGCCTTTCGGCTAGTAATAAATTAGAATGGACAGCAAACATAACCAAGGAAACAACATAACATATTCTTTTAATCACTCATATTTAGAAACTGAATAGAAAACTATAGGAAAGTACTGGAAAAAACCTCAAAAAAAAATCCCCAAAACTAAACCAAACAAAAAAAGCGCAACACATGAAAACAAAACACAAACCAAAGCAACAACAACAAAAAATAAGCATTCCTAAAGATATAGTATAGAACACGCAGGTTTTGTTCTTATGCTTCTTTTATTTATTTGATTCTTAGAAAGCTTCCCCTGAGGTTGTTTCACATACTCATGTTATCTATGACAATTAATTTCCGCTGAAAGTAAAGCTGAAATGCACTGTGATTTCTTCTTTTTATATTCTTTTGAAGAACCCATTTCTTGTCTTGCAGTTATTTAATTCAACTGAAAAGAGTAGGTTATTTAAAAATCATGTTTTATCATTTACAGTTTACATTTACTTGTAAGCCTGGGAAGGTAAAGAAGAATTAAATCTACATACCTAAATTCTAAGATCTAAGATTCTAAACCTTGCTGGTTTAGAAATAATTTCTGGCATTATTTAAAGATACGCTTCTATTAGCTGGCTACGTCGGTGCATTTCCCATTAAAAAATAAGGAAAAAAAAAAAAAGAAGCAAGAAAAGAAGACATAAAGGTTACCCAGTTTCATAAATAGATTTTAAAGATTAAGGCTTCTACAGTCTGCTGTAAGGGAACAAGACAAGTTCTTCTAGCCGCTATAACAAGAAAATTCAGTTTGTAAAACACTGAGTGGTTACGTGGAGTTTTTCACTTCCAATATGTGCTTATAGTCTTCATCTTGAATCAGGAAAAGCATCGAAAAGGCATGTGCAACAGCAGAATGGAGTGAATGAAATTTCACCTACGGGGCACACCGTCATAAAACCTATCACTGAATAAAATAACTGAGTGCTAAATTCAGAATAACACATGAGTTAGCATAGATTCAGTGCTGGGAGCCAGGACGAGCGGCATGAAAATGGAAGTTTACAATAAAATATACGTACAGCAGTTCTTCAAGGGAGATCTTGGAAGGAAAGAGGAAATTGTGTGTTTATAAAGCTGATGAAAACAAAGTATCAACAATAAAGCAAAGGCTTAAAGTTTCACGGAACTATTTCTTCATAACCTGTATTACACAAAAAAATAAGTTCCCTAGTAAATAATCTCTCTCTCTTTTGTTTCTTTGCTTTGTTTTGCCTTTTTCTTTTCCTTGTTCCCCAAAAATATACAGCAGAAAACTCTGGGCCAAGTTTTACCTTTACCACCTTCTCAAATTGGAGCTTTTATTCAGGTCAACATACCTGTGTAATTTCTCCTGTGTTAGGCACTGGTGTGCTGACCAAGCATCCCTGAACACTCTCTCAATCCATCTCTTCAACAAGTCTGCAGAGAAAGTAAGATAAAAAACTTACGGGTCAAGACAAAGACAGGGAGAACATTTATTTGCCAATTACCTTAATTGACAAAACAGACTCAGCTAGGGGAAAACTAGTTTAATTGATTGCCAATTAAAATAGTATGGGGGAGCGAGAAACAAAGATAAATTAACACCTTTCTCTACCCCTTCATTCCCCTCTATCTCCTTCCTGCACTGCAAATAGGGGTGAGTTGATGGAGAATGGGGATTTATGGTTTGTCACAGAATGTCAGGAATTAGAAGGGACCTCAAAAGATCACCCAGTCCAACCCCAGTTTGTCCATAACACTTCATGTCTGTCATTCCTTCCTCTTCACGCTCGTCCCCTGCTCCAGCACGTGTTCTCTCCATGAGCTGCAGGCCTTCAGGAGATGCTTGTCAGCTCCCGTCAACAGCCTCTCCACAAGCTCCAGGGAAATACCTGCCACACCGTGGTCAATTCCATGGACTGCATGGGACTCTCTGCTCCAGCACCTGGAAAAGTTTAGGTCGAGAGAGGTTCTCCTGCTCCTCTGCTCTGCCCTGGGGAGACCACACCTGGAATCTTGTGTCCAGTGTGGCCCCTCAGTTCCAGCAGGACAGGGAACTGCTGGAGAGAGTCCAGCGCAGCCACCAAGATGCTGAAGGGAGTGGAGCATCTCCCGTGTGAGGAAAGGCTGAGGGAGCTGGGGCTCTGGAGCTGGACAAGAGGACACTGAGAGGGGACTCATTCATGGGGATCAATATGGGAAGGGTGAGTGTCAGGAGGATGGAGCCAGGCTCTTCTCGGTGACAACCAGTGACAGGACAAGGGGTAATGGGTGCAAACTGGAACACAAGAGGTTCCACTTAAATTTGAGAAGAAACTTGCTCCCGGTGAGGGTGTCAGAGCCTGGCCCAGGCTGCCCAGGGGGTTGTGGAGTCTCCTTCTGTGCAGACATTCCAACCCGCCTGGACACCTTCCTGTGTAACCTCATCTGGGTGTTCCTGCTCCATGGGGGGATTGCACTGGATGAGCTTTTGAGGTCCCTTCAAACCCTGATATTCTGGGATTGTGTGATCTTAGAATTACAGAACAGTTTGGGTTGGAGGGACCTTCCCAGCTCCCCAGTCCCCCCCTGCCATGAGCAGGGACATCTTCACCATCTCAGGTTGCTCAGAGCCCCGTCCAGCCTGGCCTGGGATGTCTCCACCACCTCTCTGGCCAACCTGGGACAGGCTCTCACCACTCTCAGAGGCAACGATTTCTTCCTTATATCTAGCCTGCTTTTTTTCCTCGCTGCTTATCCCTCCTTCTCTTCTGACCTTCATGTCCACAGGTTGTTTCTTCCTTTTTAAAAAATTATTTCTTCACTCCTCGCTGCCTGTGCAAGTGTTTTTCCCTTTCTTAAATGTTTTCCCAGCTGGCCACCCCTGCAGCCCCCCTGCTACCAAAGCCTTGCACTGACTAACGCTACATCAAATTACAGCCTCTGATAGGAGACTCTTTATCCTCACCCGCTTCTTCAGAAAGGAATTATCTAAAGAATTAGCAATTTAGATGGCAAGAGTTGGAGGTTACAGCCATAATGAAGTTCTGGGGCCCGAGAGAGCAGCTAGAGGAATAAATGGAGGTGATTTGTACGTGTAGAGCCAGGCACACCTGGCAGCAAGGGGTGAAGGAAAAAGAAAGTGTCTTGCAGACCAGATTAAATAATTCTAGAGAGGCTTTCCACCCACTTTTGTGCTAGGAATAAAGTGATTTTCTTAGAATGAATAAATAGCAAAAACGACTGAACTTCTGGGACTTAAAAACCCTGCAAACTGAGAATTCAATTTATACTTTTTTTTTTTTTTTTTTTTTTTTTTTTCTGGCTGATAAAGAAGCATTTCATTAGATTGATAGTCAATACCTTTCCAAAAGAAGACAAATTGCAAGCTCTGTATCTGTTAGGTTTTGTCTACATTAGCAAAATCAATTGATACAGTGTCCCTCAAATCACTTGAAATTTACCCTGCATCCCCATGCAAAACTGCTTGATGTGATTGATCGGGAGGCCAAAACTGGCTGAAGTTCTTCTAGCAACTTTGGAATGTAAAGTCTTAAGTGACTAGAACTCAATTTTTATGGTAGAAATCTGCCTTAGAGTTTTGTGGGCACAAATGTGGTTTTCAAGCAGTGCATTTTATTCCATGAAATCAAATGGCTCCACTGACTATTGGGATGTTTTAAGATGATCACTATGACAAGCAGCAGCAACTATAAAGTCATTCTCAATGTATACAAAGCAGCAGCCTGCATCACCCATGCATTATAAGTGTATTAGATGGGATATAATCAATATATTTGGGTTCAGGGCAAAATAATAAGTGTACTAAACTAGTGTAACCAGTGAGAATAAACAAGCATTTCATAACATGGTTGGCGTATCCAGACACGTTATTTACAGAAGCATGAGTAATGTGACCACCGAGATGGCAAAAAATCAGGAGATTATCATAAAGTTTGGTTTTCAATTTCAAAACTGGTTTGACTATCAGTTTTCTAAACACTTCCATCACAGTGATTTCAAACTCTCTAATCAATAGGTAATGACAGGCAAGCGTATTTACTATACATGGATTTTGCTGTAGGTAAGAGCTTTGACAGCAACTTCTTTTAAAATGTGGATTTCTGCTGGCCAAGATGGACACGCAGCTCCCACACCTTTTGCAAAAGCTGCTTTTTGTTAGTCTGGAGCTGCTTGCTTTGTTCATTGTCCCCCAACCACCACCCTGGAAGAAACAGAGAATGATTCCTCTCAGATCCTGATGTTTAATTGTCATCTTCTTTCTGCATTACAGGACAGTCCTGGAAGCCATTCCTCAGCTTGGCCACCCATGTCATCTTCCCCAGAAACTTTTCAAGTCCTGTCTCGTTGATAAGGCATTCTTCAGAATATGCCACTTAAGCAAATTAGGCAATTCTACAGGTTGTCAAATAAATTGATAAATGTTGAAAGCTAAGAAATACATCTGTATGATTTTTTGCCATTTAGCAGGTTTATTAATTTAGTCTCAAGTCATTGAGCTGTCAATATAACCCCCAAGTGATCTGGGAAGAAAAAGGTATCGTTTGCCAGAAAGAAAATATTGTGTATTGTCAGACACTGAACTGCTTTCTTTAGATGATCACAGTAATTGTTTCAAGAGATTATCCACTGATTAAGAACATATGTTGATTTGGAATGGACCGAAACATAATTTGGTTTTGGTTGAACCATCGTTTCTGTGGATTAATTAATTAATTAGTCACAAAGCCTTTTAACAGGTGCTCCAAAGCAAGTCTTTGAGCAGATCATCCCTTGCTGTAGATCCCATGAGGAGCTATAACCACAGGACTTCAAAGATGGGAGACCACAGGTTTGGATGTTTAAAATTAAGGAAACCACCTCTATTTGGGAGCTTGGTGAGGTGGAGCATGAGGGGTTCCGTAACTAAATAAAAGACTGGAAAATTCTCAAGAGTGGGGGAAATTTGAATAGCAGCTGAAGCACCGAGGAGAGATCAGGTAACCATGGACAAGCTACAGCTGCACAGCTCTCAGAGGGTGTTTTTGATGGGCTTTGAAATGGGAACTGAAATTGAAGAGGTCCTGGCTGTAAAAGGGGACAGCAAACAGGAGCAGCTGCTGGGAAATGGCAAACCCTGCTCCAGAAACCTCTTTGTTGTGGGCAATCCATCCCTCGGTCGTTCTTCATGTTGGGGACTGGAGCAGAAGAGAAAAGTGATGCATTTTACATCATATCGCCCAGCAACACCAGCACTAGGACCTGCCCACACAACACCTATTGCCACACTGCTAGAAGAGCATTAGTGGAGAGACAGCCTTTGAAATGAGTCTGCTGGGATGGGCTGGTTTTCCCTTTTTTTCTTTTTTCCACCCGGCAAGAAAATCTTGTGTTGAATTGCAAAAGCAACTGGATGTGCAGCGGAGACAGCTTTTGTTTATAAACTGGTTATCTTCTATGCTGCTTATCTTCTAGACTGGATAAAAACCTTCATTTGTTCAGCTGGTTGCCATTAATAAATAAATTAATTAAATAATTGTTTGCAACCTGACACAAAAATTTTATTCCAACTTTTAGAGGCAAGAGATATAGATCCAGGTGGGTAGGCCTGGTGCCATATTTAGAAACAGGTTAATTGTAGATTGTTCATTTCTAGTAGTGATGAACTTGTACATTACATATAATCCTTTTGCAAGGTTACTGACATCTAATGGACTCTGTTTTCTTAAACCGACAACATAGGAACTAGATATTACATGCATACACACAAGAGACTTTATGTATATATGTAAAATATATATTTAATGAATATGGATGTATGCATATGTGTGCATGGGCTCATAGAAAGAGTTCTACCGAATAAAACCAAGAACTCTCATATTTATGTTCCAAAAGAAATGAGAAACTTTTTAAGAACTCAGTGCAGTTACGTTCTCGGATAATGTATACTTTGTAGTGTACATACATATACCCTTTAGACTACCCTTTGTAACTATTTTCTATACTAGATATGTGCAAAACCAGAAATTTCATTTTGGAACATATATATTTAATCTTCCAACAAAGATTTTTTTGTTGTTTTTTTGTTTTTTTTTTTAGAGAATCTTTTTAGAACTGTCAATGAGTGTGTTACAAAATCCAACACATAAATGTCAACTGCTGTTAGAAAGTAACAGGAGAAAATGGTATGCATGCCTAATTTACTTCTATGTAAGTAGGAGCAAAAATAAGAAAATAAAGTTCATTGTGTGAATAGTCTAAGAGAAAATCCACTGAAGTCAGCACAGTCTTTTGAATCTTGGAGAAAAACGGGTCAGAATATGAAGAGTGGGGAGGAACAGCCCCCATGCAGTATCAGCAGCTGAAGGTGAACAGTTAAAGTTCATCCAGTATGTTAGTAAAAAAAAAATAGAAATAGTGACTTTTCTTCCCTTTCCATCTGTCACTGTCAAACTTATGCATGAGGGTCACTGTGTAGTACTAGTGCAGAACAGAACAGAGGTGCTGAATGAAATGTGTCTGATGAGTTGTACCCCCTGGGCAACTCAGGGGCACTGAGCTCACCGTTGTGTGACTGATTTCACTGTGAGATGGGTCATGAGCTGGCTGGATGGCAGAGCCCAGGGGGTTGTGATCAACGGTGCAGAGTCTGGTTGGAGGCCTGTGGTTCATGGGGCTCCCCAGGGGTCAGTGTTGGGTCCAGTTCTGTCTAACCTGTTCATCAATGACCTGGATGAACACAGTGAGTGCACCCTCAGCCAGTTTGCTGATGACACCAAACTGGGAGGAAGGGCTGACACAGCAGAGGCTGTGCTGCCATCCAGAGACCTGGACAGGCTGGACTGGGCAGAGAAGAACCTGATGAAGTTCAACCAGGGCAAGTGGAGGGTCCTGCAGCTGGGGAGGAACAACCCCAGGCACCAGCACAGGTTGGGGGGACCTGCTGGAAAGCAGCTCTGCAGAGAAGGACCTGGGAGTTCTGGGGGACAACAGGGTGACCATGAGTCACCAATGTGCCCTTGTGGCCAAGAGGCCAACGGTACCTGGGGTGCATGAGGAACAGTGTGAGCAGCAGGTCAGGGAGGTTGTTCCTCCCCCTCTGCTCTACCCTGGGGAGGCCCCATCTGCAGTTCTGGGTCCAGTTCTGGGCTCCCCAGTTGAAGAACGACAAGGAATCACTGGAGAGAGTCCAGGGAGGGACACAAAGATGCTGAGGGGTCTGGAGCATCTTTGTGCTGAGGAGACACTGAGAGAGCTGGGGCTGTTGAGCTGGAGAAGAGAAGCTGAGAGGGATCTGATCAATGGGATCAATAGCTCAGGGTGGGTGTCAGAGGATGGACCAGACTCTGTTCAGTGGTGCCCAACGCCAGGGTGAGGGGCAACGGGCACAGACTGAAACACAGGAGGCTCCATCTGAATATGAGGAGAAAGTTCTTTGCTGGGAGGTGCCAGAGCCTGGCCCAGGCTGCCCAGAGCGGGTGTGGAGTCTCCTTCTCTGAGACATTCAAACCGCCCGGACCCTGTGTGAGCAGGGGGGTGCACTGGGGATCTACAGAGGTCCCGAAACCCAACCAGCCTGGGGTTCTGGGATTCTGTATCTTTCTTCAGTAGCAGAGTTGGTGTTTTAGTGGTAAAATCATGTTTTGGTTCTGTAAGTTTTATCACTATTCAAACTTCATGCATTAGTCATAATCAAGCATGAGGCAAATGTTTTAATTTTTTAGAGGACTATTTATTGGGAAATACAACATTTGAAGCTGTGGGGAAGACTTATCACTGAAATTAATACAGCCAGATTGTTTCACCATATGTTTCTCCTTAAATTTCCCCAAGTATTCCAGGAGCCAACCAAACATCAGCATATTTGAGCTTGTTTATCTCTACATGCAAAACTGAACTAGACAGCAAGACACGTGTGTTGGTTTATTAACTGGATATGGTGCAGTTTGTGCATGAAATTCTCTATACATCAGGATAGTATGATACTGGCTAGTTTGATACTGTCTAGCATTATAATATGATATATTTTCATTGGGAAGAGTTAGTTATACGAGCTTATTTTTATAGATTATGCTAAATGGCATTTTGTCCATCACTGTTTCCCCATATACACTATGTGACATGCAAATTGTGCATTTTGGATTGACACTGGTATTGGAAAAGCCCTTAATGAGTTTAAATTTGAAATTGAGAGGGAAATCCATGAAGAGGCATAGGCGGGGAGTTAATTTAACCAGACATTTAAACAATCAGCCTTGCAAACAACTGATCTGCAAAATGCCAGTATCTTGCTTACCTAACGCTTTCAATTTAACTTCAGAGCAGTTCTCCTTTAGCTCCCCATGTTCTAAGAAAGGATGGTTGCAGTAATAATTCAGAGCAGTTTCTTTTCCTTGGTAAGGAGGCAGAATTTGTGATACAGAGGAACATAACACGATTTTGCAGTTCAAGCGACTGCATATTGTCTTTCAGAGCTGGGTTGCAATGAATGGTTACAATCAAACTTCATGACGCTGGGTAGAAATAGATATGGCAGAAATATGGAATGCAAGAATATTACAAGTTTCAGTTATCTAATGTATTTTGGATACATACAACAGAGATAAAGCGGGGGCATCAATTTCTGGAGATTTTAAAAAGTAGCTGACACTTGGAAAATCATACACGATATTAACCTGCAGTAATCGTTCATCTGCCTGTAACTCCTCACTCAAAACAGTAGCTCTAAATCATATGAGCCCTTGCAATTCCACTAATATCATTTGAAATAAATAAATAAAGTGGAAAACAAGTAAAATCTAACTTATTTGACAGCCTAGCTGACTAGACTGAATAGCAAGATCATGCAAACTGCTACTTCTTTGCTCCAATTAAAGTGATTGATAGAGATTGAACAAGTGAAAATGCACAAGACCTGGCAAAATCTAATTAGCTAAAACCGGAAAAAAAGTGTTGCAGTGAGAGCAGATCTGGGCGAATAATTGATGTAGTGGAAAAACTGTGTGTTGGGTGGAAGAATGAGGATTGGCTTGGATCAAAGGAAACATTTGGATGATTTCTGGTGAAAGAGAAGATAAGAAGTTGATTCACATAAAGCTGAAAATGATCTGACATTCTTTCAGGTCAATTTTTTCATGAATTTTGCTTGCTTAAACTGAAATATGTCATTCTGAAGCAAGCTGAAGAGGTATTTTTGAAAACATCATGAGCAAAATATTAAAACTGACGTTGTTTGAGTCTCTACAAACTGAGTGCAATCCACTCTGTGCCATCAGAACACTCAGTGTTACCGTCTCCAAATTCCCATTTGGTTCTTCAGTTTTGCTTCTCCTCATTAACATCACCTATTTTAAGCATACACACAGATAAAGGTACTTTATTCTGGCAGTCGCTTTAAATGGTCCTTCCTGATCAAGGACAAAAGACTTCTGTAATGTATATAGTCATCTTTAAAACATCTTTCCTTGAGATCTTGATTTTGCTCACATATTTTATGTTCAGTACCACTCTCATTTCAGAAGTTTGTTATGTAGTATCTGAGAGACATGGTACTAAAAAAAAATTGAGTTGCCTTCAGAACCGATGGGAAATATTCCATTAATCAGAGATACTCACTTAAGCATGTCGGCATCATTATGGGAAATAAAATGAATTATCATTGTTCTGACATCTATCGCATATGACTACAATTAAGTGAAACCTCAAATACACAGTCAAATAAAAAAGAACAGACTTCCCTTATTGATACTAAGACATGGATGAGTGTATTGCAGGACACTAATTGTCTGGGAAAAGGTGTGGTTATAAAATCTAGGCCCTGCAAGAGAGGTTCAGCCATACAAGACTTATTTTAGACAGTTGGTTTTGGTTTTCACTAGAGCACTACAACTGAAAACTTGTGAGTTTTTCAAGCTCCAGCAATTAATTTTGATAGCTACGTTCCTCATACTCCAAAGGGAGCTGCAGTTTGAGGATGCAGGGATGGGGTTAGAAAATCGAAAGCATACCTGGAGTTGAATCTGGAAAGGGATGTGAAGGGCAGTGGGAAGGGCTTATAAAGGTATTTAGCAGCAAAAGGAGGATTAGGAAAAATGTAGGTCCACTGGTCAGTAGGATAAGGAACAATTCAGTGATTCTCAAAAAACAGCAAAAAGTCATTATTCCTTGAAATGTGTTTTATCTTAATCCTTGTTTAGAATCCTAGAATCCCAGAATCCTTTTGGTTGGAAGAGACCATCAAGATCATGGAGTCCAACCATAACCCACCCCTGGCACTGACCCATGTCCTGAGAACCTCATGTCCGTCTGTCCAACCCTCCAGGGATGGTGACTCCAGCACTGCCCTGGGCAGCCTGTTCCAATGCCCCACAGCCCTTTGGGGAAGAAATTGTTCCCAGATCCAACCTCAACCTCCCCTGGTGCAACTTGAGGCCGTTTCCTCTGCTCCTGGTGCTTGTTCCTGGGGAGCAGAGCCCGACCCCCCTGGCTCCAAGCTCCTTTCAGGCAGTTCAGAGATCAGAAGGTCTCCCCTCAGCTCCTGTTCTCCAGCTGAACCCCCCAGGTCCCTCAGCCGCTCCCATCACACTTGTGCTCCAGCCCCTCACCAGCTCCGTTCCCTTCTCTCCACTTGCTCCAGCACCTCAAGGGCTTTCATGAGGTGATCCCGCCACCCCTGGTGCCGCCATTTTGAGCCCTGAGGTGATTTTGGTGCCGCCATTTTGAGCCCCGAGCTGAGGGGCCCAGAACTGCCCCCAGGATTCATGGTTTGGCCTCCCCAGTGCCCAGCACAATGGCGGTCGCTGTCTTCATAATTACTTCTTGAACATTAAAAAAGCCAATTCTGTTATCACTTTTACCTTCTATTAGTAAGAGCTACAAACCTTGTCTCATTTCAACCACAGCTTCCTTAGACCCCAAGCTGTCAGAGTTATTTTCTGTGTCTCCAGCAGTGTCCTGAGGATGCCGGGTCTAAGAGGTCACCTCAGCAGCACACATGGTGAAATCCGCTGGCAAAACTCAAACTGTTATCTTAAGAGTAGTCCAGTTGTTAGTAGCCACTGAAAATTATGGTCTGAATAAAATTCAAATAATCACTTGTTTTAGTATCCTGTTGACTTCCAAACACTTAGTTTTTGTTTAGGCTGTTCTAAATTAGATGAGCAGAAGATGTGCAATTTAACAGGTCAGCACTTGTTGGCTTGTTGGTGGTTTGTTTGTTCTTTTCCTTCCCTTCCCAAGAGAACAAAGTGAGAAGAGTGGAAGGATGGTGAGATCACACGAATCACAAGCAATAGTATTCCTTTTGCTATTTCAGCATCTTTTCATCCATTTTTCCTTTTTTTTTCTTTTCCTCCTATGTAAATTGGTATTTCACAATCCTTTAATAGATTCAGAAATTTATCTTAAATAACAACCCATAAGTTACAGTTTTACAATTCCAGGCTCTTCAAATCTGAAAAATTGAACTGGAAGTGTTGGTGTCTCCCCCGGGATTGACGCTAACCACTTCTGTCTCATCAGCTAGTTAGCTTGAAGAAAATCATTGTATTATATTGACATGTCTATTTCTGTCTGGCTTGATGAAGAAGGATCAACAATACGTAAAAGCCTCTCACTGAAGTTATTCAGGGTTTAATACATAATACATGTTTCCATAGTACTTGTTCAGGAAAGCAATGGTGTGTTTATTCCTCCCATAGTGGAGAGTACGTGTGTCCTGGCTTGTAAATGGCCAGTTTTAGGCTTACATGTAGTAGTACAGCATGATGATTTTTTCAGGTGAAACCATATCCTTCGAGTGTAAATCTATTTAGTTTGTCAGTACCTTCACATAAAGGAAGAGTATTTTTAAACACGCAAGTGACAGCACCTCCTCCTGCGTATTCAGGGAAGGTGAATCCAGGGGACGTTGGGATCCAGGGGACATTGGGATCCAGGGGACCAGCCCTTCCTAGCCCACCAACCCAAAGTCCATGGGCTCCAAGAGGTTGCTCATGTCCCAGTCTGCTCCAGCCAGGCCACCGTGGTCCCCCCACCAGACAGGAGTGAGAATGAACCCACAGCCCCAACAACCCAACATAGGAAAGAGCTGCCCCTTCACAGGCAAAACTGACACAGACAAAACCCACATTCACAGAACCATGAACGGTACAAATGGCCTGAGCCTGGTCTTACTCATCAGGCAATCAGGCTTACGGTGTGTAAGAGATCCCACGCCTACGTGTGGTCTATGGTCCCAGCAGTATGTCCTGAGCTGGAAGGACCCACAGGATCATGGAGTCCAGCTGCTGTCCCTGCACAGGACACCCCACAGGTCACCCCGTGTGTCTGAGGACGTTGTCCAGTCTCTTCTTGAACACTGTTGAGTTGGGGCCGTGACACGTCCCTGGGGAGCCTGTTCAGTGTCCAGCACCTCTGGGGGAAGAACCTTTTCCTCATGTCCCACTGACCCTCCCTGGCACACCTTCTGCCATTCCCCGGGTTCTGTCATCAGTTGCTGAACAGAGTTTGGTGCCTGCCCTTCCTCCTCCCCTTGAACATGCACCGGTTGTTTATTTGCACAAGCTTACTTGTGCAAGGTTGGCCATCTTTACATGCACAGGTTGTTTACTTGCAACAACAAACCTCCATCACCCCTCCTCTCTATTTTCCAGTGTTCATTACACCACAGTGCCTCCTTTCCACCACCCATGAGAAGTTTTACCCGTTCCCACAATCACCTTTAAAAATCCTTTAAGTTTACATTTTCCTATGAGACTTCTGATAATCTTGTTTCCCTTCTCTCAGTCACTTACCAGGTCCAATGCTCCGCGTGAGCTCCTTCTCCAGCCCATCCATCTGTGTCCCCAGGACTCGTGACTTCGTTGCCTTCATTATCCACACCTTGCCAGGGTTTACTCATCTCTGTGTTCAATCTATTACTTTCCTAGTATCTTGCCTTTGTCTTTTATGCTGAAAGTCGCTAAACACATGTCCTTGAAAACTGAACATCTCGCTGTCTCAGTGCCTGAATCTCATTCCCTTGTGAAACTTCTACTTTCTTGTTTAAGCTGAGAGAGCCCAGTGCAAGCCAGAGCTCACAGACCAGGAGGCTTCTCACAACGCACGTGAGATGTTCTGGTGCACTGAGCGAGGAGAAATTTCCCAAAATCTCCATAAATATCTAGGGTGAAATACTAATGCCATAGCAATCAATGGCAATGCTGCTGCTGCTGCACTCTATTTTTATTTTTTTTTAAGTAGAAGCAGCTTTTCAGGTGTGAATTTTGAGATGCACATGTAGATCTGAAGTGAGTTTCCAATTCTTTCCATGAAGTTGCTCTCTGTAAATAGCTAATGACTAACGCAACACAAGTTGATGACTGCATGTTGCAGCGAGGCTTGCCAAGTGTTTCTTCAAGTTTACGGGTGTATTCAACGCTCGCAACTTCACCAGGAGGTGCCAGTTACAAGAAGACCAGGAGAAAAATTATCTGTATTAAAAAAAAAATATATATATATATATATATATTAAGCAAACTTTTCAAGTACAGTTTAAAAAGTAATTTTAACACCTCCTCCCCCCAGTAATCCTATCTTAACTTATATTTCCATTATATGAAGTTTGCTATACTCCCTCTTGCTCAAGGGGATCTGGATTTTTTAAAAAAAACTGATGCTGATTTATGCTAAAAACATTTTATTAATTTGGTAATCTTCATGCAAGCCTTTCAAAATGCAAACAGAATTGTCCTCTGGGAAATACTCTCAGCTGGCTTGGGGCTAAACCAGCCTGCTCTATAGTGTCAAAAGGTGGCACGAGGGGGAATTTCGTACTGATCTGAGATGTGCTGCGTGATAGTATCATACCTACGGCCATCATTTTAATGATAATTTATTGTTAGTGAGAAGGGGAAAAGGAGGTCAGATCCGTATATTGGTTCAGTGAGCACGTGCTGTTATTCATTCTCCTGCTCGGTTTTTGCAGAGATGATGGAGAGGAAAAATAAAGCATAATGCATTCTCAAGGTTGCCAGGAGCAACTAATGCTTCCAAATTGGTATTCATGTTTTATTACATCTTAAATTTCAGCACCTTAAAAACAATAAAGGAAATTGCATTTTCAAAAAGAATCTCCCTTCGGGGAATGTACTTCAAGTTTACCATCTTTTTTTCTGATATCTTTGTCCATGTGTTATGAACTCCGTGTTTCAAAAAGAATATATATTCACTGTATATATATGTGCAAAGACAAGTGTATATAATTTCACATTTATGAAAGCTTACAAATTTGATTCTTCTAAAGCATTTACACAGAGTTGCAGTAATTCTTTTAGAGGAACTATATTTGTAAGCTCTCAGGAATATTGTATTTGTACCAGCTTGATCCAAGGACAACAGAGCAAGAGCCAGAGGGAGTGAAGAAAAAACTTTTGTCCACCATTGGTATTAAACAGCTACACAAGTATTTTTAATGAAAAAATGTCAGTAGCAATGAATGGTTCCAATACAGTTTCTATCAAATGAAAATATTATAGGGCAAACTCTTAAACTCTAATTTGTTCACGCCGCACATGTAGCTGTCACAGTGGTATGAAGAATATTAGACAGAGTACAAAAGAAATGGAAATGAATGGCTGTAGAAAAAAAAAAAAGAAGTAATATCTTTGAAGTTCAGAATTTCTTATCATTCAAGGAAGTTAATGTAATTTTCATTGACTACATTATTAATAAAAATATATTGATCAGAAAACTTTTATATATTATGAACATTAGAATAATTTTACTTCACAGAGGTAACAATTTATTAAAAGGAAAGAGATCTTCAGATGAAGTCTAAAGAAACCATTCTTGTTTTCTTAGTGTATATTCTTATACCTTGCATATATAAAATAAAGAAATAATATTAGTGAAAGATTTCTGAATGGGGTTTTGACAGTAGCAGGAAAACAAGACTTCAGTTGCTACCAGTCACTATTGTCCTTCTAATAAGATTTGTCAGGAGACCCTAATGCCTGCGTCTCTAATCTCAATGATTATTGCCATGACATTGCTACATCCACTTGCGACACTGGAAACGTTCTGTCTGATTTGATGATTCACAGGGAATAATCCTTTTACTCTACATGAAGATCGCTTCACACTTTACTCCCATCTGCTCTGTAAAGGAATTTTGTAGGACCGTAATATATTTTATTGTATTTTATGCAGTATGCTATAACATTTTTTCTTCATGAAATTGGTAAAAATTCAAGGGAAAGATCAAAGCGTCTTAGAATATAGGAAGTTGTATGAGGAAGGAATAAAGTATTATTGCTCTTTTATCAATGAAAAGTTATTTGTGAACACTGAGAAGCCATTGTTCATCTGCCAGAACATTAAAAAGAATGCATAAAATGCCCAGAAAACACTAACTTTTAAAGAATGCTTAACTTGTCTTTGTTGACTGTGCAGATTTTTGCATTACTTGATGAAATGTCTGTAAGACAGAATCAAAGGGTGAGGACTATAAATATTCTACTAGAAAACAGATACACAGTTTCTTATGTCTGCAAATTCATAGCTTTTGCTATGAAAAAAATCAGAGTTTCAGAATGTTCTATTTGAACTTTTCCCGTCAAAATAATTTAATTTACCTTAAATACTCAGCAGTAGTAATCTTCTTTTCCTGTTGTTTCTCATCATGTTTCCAGTGTCCATTTCCTCTACATTCTTCATCTTGAATCAAGCTGTTGAATCTGCTCATCCTCTTACAAACAACACTTACATTTCAGATTGCTTCTACCTGAATTTACTAAGCCCCATATCCAGCTTCCCTTCTGTTCTCCCAAGCACCGATCCTATTGACTGCTGCAGTTAGTTCTTTCACTATTCATCATATTTTTTAATATATTCCCATCCCTTTCCCTCCACTTGGAAGGCTCCACATGGCATTTCCAGTAAAGCTCTATCTGAATAGGATTTTGGTGACAACCTTTACATGCTGCTTTGGTAAACATCAGGTTCTACTCAATTCTGAACTCTCCTCTCCTCTCCTCTCCTCTCCTCTCCTCTCCTCTCCTCTCCTCTCCTCTCCTCTCCTCTCCTCTCCTCTCCTCTCCTCTCCTCTCCTCTCCTCTCCTCTCCTCTCCTCTCCTCTCCTCTCCTCTCCTCTCCTCTCCTCTCCTCTCCGTCTATTCCTTCTCTTGTTTTTCCTCCTGATGCTTCTTTTGATCCATCACTTCTACATTATTTCCCTTTTCTTCTGGTCTGTTGTTGCTCCTTTTGCACCTCAGCATCTTTTCCCTCCACTCTTTTATTTTCTCTTGTTAAAATCAGAGGTGCCTTAAGATCTGGAAGCCGCAGAATGACCATGAACCTTCTCTGTGACTGTAAATAGTTATCAGTTCCTTTCTTGTCATTAATTTTCTAAAAAGCTGACATAATTGCACATTCCTCCTTTCCACCTTTATCTCTCAGTTGTTTGTACTGACAGTTCTTAAAGATACCTCTTAGCACTCAATATTCTTAAAAATTCTTAGAATATAGCACTCAATATTCTTAAAAAATCTAAAAGAAAAGTAATGAAAAGAAGATATCAGTATCAATTGTGATCTTTAAAGGGTACAACAGTCCAGTCAATCAATTTAATAATTTATTTTTTTCCTAAACTCCATGCATAAAAGTGAATAACTGTGACATCAAAACCTGAATGAATGATAACAAAATAAAGATTTTACTATACCCAGGTAACTGAAAATCAAACCCGCTTCTATTTCTCCATAAGTTTCACAGGGGATGTAGATAAATGTTGGTATTCATAGGAAGTATGGTTATCAACCCAGTGGAAACCATTCTGACTCACAAGAACAGACAGTGGTTTGTAGTAAATCCCCGGTAGAAAAAAGTACTAACAAAGACCACACAAACTAATTGTAGTTTTCCAGAAATCTTTATCCTTCCATAGGAAGATTCAGACCTTTGTGTTCTTTTGCTTAGGTGATCTATTTCCAGAATTGTTCTGCACTTTAGAACAAAGCAAATACCTCCACAAAGACTGAGTAGCATACACAATACAAAGGAATTATCAAATCTGACTAGATAAGCTTCATTTTATACTTGTTCATTTGATTGCTATTTCTATTATCTTCCACTTTGGAAATAAAACTCTGTGCAGGAGGCCTAGGCAAAAAGAAAACACAATTTTTGTTAAGCAGAAAGGATCCAACTGACTTCAATACAATTAGGATTAGGTCCTGGGGTCTCTTCATTTTAGTCTTACAAATTTCCCCTAGCAAATTAGGAAAGGATTTATTAGATAATATTCAAAAGTCCAGTGGGTATATCGAAAACTCTGCTGGCTATTACCCTGAGTAACCTGATCTAATGTTGGAACTGGTCCTTTGTTGAGCAGATGATTGGAACAGATGATTATCAGAGGTCTTTCCTCAAAAAAATCAAGAAAAAAAATCAACTCTCCACAATAAAACTTAATTACTGTAAGAAATAACTTGAACATGAAGTATTATTTTTCCACATTCTTATAGGGATAAAGAGATTTGGACTTTTCTAACCTAAATTTTACATTCTATTTCTCTTATTTTCAGACTTTCTCCATGCTAGCAGTCTTTCATGCTTCATGCTCATGATAACCAAAGCATCATCATACAATAATTCTTATTATTTTCAGCTTCATTTTCTTTAAGAGCTATTGTACTTATAAAAACTTTAATTTGCCTATTTGCATGATGCAAAACTTAACTGTGCTAGTAAACCAGGTAATGCCAGATGATTGGCAATAAATACGGAGCAAGTCAAAGAGCTTATCTCAGGGTGACTTGGCCAATGAGCCCACTGGTGGCTTGTGCCAAGCGCCTAATTTAGAAAACAATAAATAGTGAAAATACTCTTGGGGAACATATACTGGTTGTGGTTTTATACTCTGTAGGAGTCCAAGCCTGCACTTGGATAATTACATGTAGAGGTCTGTCCCGTCCCAACAGATGCGATGAGGGTGAGTTAACTCAGAACGCGACACATGCTCTGACTCAACAGATCAGACCAGCTGTGAGTTAACTCTGGGTTAATTCTGCGTGGTTATGTGAAGTGAATGACAGACAATCACTCCAGGGGTCCAATTCAATTATGAGTTTACTAAAAGTACGTGGTGAAATACTAGTTACAGCGATTAGTGACTTGGCAGAAGTATTTTATGATATCACAGAATTTATCAATACATTAACAACAAAAGTCCTTCTACAAGCAATGGTTTGACAACCACTAGTAGCTACAATACAAAATTTAACAAGAATCCAACAGCAGAGCTTAAGATGATGTTTCTTTTATATGTTCAAGAAGAAAAAGAGTTTTCCTTCCCTCTCTCTTACTCTAAGGTATGAGAAAGAAAGAGAACAAGATATAAACTGAGATATGAGAGAGAAAGAGAGTAAACTATCACCACTCCACAGGTTATCGATCCAGCGATGTCCAGTGAAGGGAGGGTGGACGCATTGAAGATTTCGGTCACCAACACGTACATGTTCCAACCACGTGCCACGTGTGGGGTCTTTTTATAACCCAGTTCATTTACATGTGGGCAGTTCATCTCCTCCCTCTGCTCACTCTTCATGCTAATTAGGGACAGTCTTCTGGAAATGGGTCTGGGGTCTGCAAACTAGGGGAAAGTTCACCGTGCCAACCAGAAGTGAGTTGTCTTGCCCATCAGGGGTAGCTGTTGGTTCATGGCTTTTTTTAGGTAGCTGGCTGTCGAACAGATGAAATAATCTCATTCCAACTAGGTCATGAGGCCTTCACAGCAATTAACAAGGTGCTTGACACCATAACTATCTACCTCTTCAGCACCAAACACAATACCTTAGCGAGGATAAGGGAGATGGCTGTCTGCACAACCACCTGCCTTGTCCTCCCAAAGTAACAAAAACCAGTTGTTTAAGGCATAACAAGGTCCTTTGCTCTGCTAATGATGGGGGGGAAGCACTTCAAGGTTGTCACAAGGTCAGGCCACCAGCAAGGCCTGGGGACACTGAGGGCACAGACCTGAGTCCCCTGGGCCTATGAGGTGAGTCCGGACTGGGCCAGAGGGGCAGGGCCAGGCCTGGCATGAGCGTGTGTCAGGGGGTGTGTGTAGCACTAAACAGCAATTTTGGAAAAGAAATCTCCATCCATCTTTTACTTCAATCTCATTTAATAAATAAATCTTAAATTTCATGCCACCAAGAAGCGACATTTTATTCTTGTGACTACTTACACCTCCACCATTGTGAGTCTTGCAGATTTTGCCAGTTTCTGCCTGCTGCTCGATGCACAGACTACAGATTCCCTCCTTTTTTTCACTCTCAACTATTATCAACCCACTAGATACCAGAAATTACACTATAAAACCTTAGGGTTTTAGTCTATATTGAAGAACCAGATAAACACAGAACTTCACAATTTTGTGTGGCCTCAGCAATGAAGGCCAAAATCTCTGCTGCTCTCAATATCTGAACCCCAAAGGGCACTCGGAGGCAACGGGAAAATACTGAAGTATCTCTTTATTCCAGTACACACCCACAGTACTTAATTAATCACAATTAGATTTTACCATCAACTTTGCGGTAATGAATTTTGACAAACAGGGAATTACTTGTCCTGTCATATTTGACAAATATAAGTCATGTCATTATATGAAAGGATTGTTGGCAGTTGGTGTCATACAAAACCCAGCTGGAAGAATTTGTTTCGGTTTTATTGCACCTTAGATGATAGGCACAATTATTTTACTATTTCTGCCCATAAAGAGTGTCGTCTTCTTTCCAGAAATGCATGGATAACTTTAAATATTGACTACTAAAGAGCAGGCGTTCAGAATATACACCTTAATCTGTTTTTATATTTCAGAATTTATAGAAAATCATTAACTCTGTAATGAAGAACACTTGTAAACAAAACCTTAGGAACACCTGTTTGTTTGTTTTTACCAATTGAAGCAGAGGTAATTAATATTTATTTCCCTCACTATTTAGTATAGTGCATTTTTTATGTAGATCCATATTCCATTTCCAGTAAGTTTTCTATGTTGCTCAGTAGTCACTGACTAATGTGCCAGAAGAAATGCAAAAATAGGACTCAGGAAAATTCTGTTTATTTTTAGTTGCCCTAAAACAGATTTTGTTCTCACAGAGATTATATCCCGACCGCATTCTACTATTTACCTCTCGTCAATGAACCACTTTATTGTAAAATAAGGTTAGGAGAATTCTTCTAAAAAGGCATTTTTGATAGCTCCAGCAGAAATAGCCTTTTTCTTTGAACATTTCAGTGATAAACAGTCAGCAGGTACAAATCAGTTTTAAGTAAGTGAGCAGAACTAGGCCAACATATTATTGCTGAACACTTTCAAAATCTCAATCTGAATTCTAAGTAACTGGGGAAAAAAATGAAGTCTTGGCCATTCTGTACCATTTTTCCAGTTTCCTCAAACCAGACTTGACATCAAAGGAAAAATTGGCTCATGAGTCCTGGGCCCTCCCTGGGACATCCTCCTGCCTTGGCTTCCACAACAGCTCTTACAATGGGGAATTCCATATCATGCTTTTTTTTTTTCCTTTAATTTTTTAAAAATTTATTTCTTTTAACCAGGAATGAAAGAAGCAAGTAGTTTATATCCAGGTGTATATAAAATAACATTAAAAAGAGATCTATCGCTGTGCTCAAATTGTTTCAGTTATCTGCTCTCCAGATGTTTTAATAGCCTGAACTTGTGGCAAAAGTAGCATATGTTTCTTAATTACTATTATCTAACGATAGCATTTGTCCTTATAGTTTATACTAGGAAGTGTTTCTCAGATGAGTGCCTAAACCAGAGTTAGAATTTTTATAAGTGATAGGGCAGAAAATTTGAAAAAAATAAGGTATTTTAACTAGATTGGCTCTCTCCTATTAGATTGGAACTGTGTTTATAGTCAGACTCCACAGCACATGATATATAGGGCATTTTGTACAATAGATGGAATATAATCTAACATAACAGATGAGGAAAAAGGCAGATTTTTCTTCACCATTCCTATTGTCCAAACTAGTTTTTCCAACAAGGCATTCTGAATGTGCAATTATTGAAGCATTGGGGTGTTGCCCAAATTACCGAAGTAAAACTCAAGAAGCAGCTCTATGGTCAGCTGCTGGCCTTAAGGAGCAAGGTGGCAGATCTGCAAGCTGTACCTTTGTTTTTGCAGGATGAGCTGGCGCAAGAGAGCATCTCAGCGTTGTAGAGTTTGGTCCATGTTAAACCATGCGGTGGTTTAACCCCAGGTGTACAGACCAGTCATTTGTAAAACCGCATCACAGCTTTTATACCTTCCCAGTGTAAAAGCTGCGATATCATGTTTTTTGTCCTTTCTTGTGCTTTTGACTACTATAATTCGTGATGCTGCTTGTTAACTCTGATCCCTAGAGCTGGTCGTGATCACTGGTCAAACAACTTTGCAAAAGTCTCAGACATTATATGAATTTGCAGTTTTGGTATTTATACATTCAAGATTTTTAGTAGGTTTCTCACTACAAATCATTGCAGTTTGCTGCCTATTACTATCGGTCGTGAGTTGCACACCCATCCAGTGAGACAGTAATCATCCAGTTAATTAAAACAAGATGTTTATTATTATCATATTTTGTTGTTCTTAAAATAGCTTTCTACCATTCTACCTTCTTGCTTTGCAGTAATATTTCATTTTCTGTCTGCCTTCATGCTTTAAAATCAGTAAAATGTTGAAATGAAACTGATGAAAGAAACATTTGATTTATGAAGTATACATAAATGTTTAATAAATAATATTAAAACTCATTGAGGAATGAGTTTTAAGGATACAGTGTTGTCAGTATATAGAATTTCGTGCTGCAGAAGATAGTCAAAATTAAAAGGAACACATCAGCACATCCGCAGTTATGACTGTTGCAGTTTGATCAGGAAAACAAACGTCAAGTATGTGTAACCATCCAAATTAAACTTGCAAAAAGTGGTCCTATTACTTTGAAATAATACTTCAAAAATTAGAACTATTCTTTATGAGCACTGATATTGTCAGGATATGGGTCAGCCCACATTTAAGGAACGTCTGTTGTTTCTGGGGGTCACGTCTCAGGTGGAATGAGAAGCCCGAGTATTGATGGTATACAGTAGTTAAATACCCCTTGGAGGAATTAGCTTATTAACCTTGTGTCCTGGCTAAATCCCAATTTTAGCAATTAAAAATTTGCTTTCTGGAATTCTCTCTGCAGATTTAATGCAACACATGATTAATAAGTTCCTGCCTTAAATTCCGGTTCTATTTTTACTGAGAGATTTTAAGGAGAGTTGTGTGTCACTCGAGGGATGAAGAAACGGTTTCAGGTCTCCTTTTCTGCTGCTATTGAAATGAAAGACATGAACATTATCTTCATGTACATAAGAACCAGAAAAGTCTGCAAAGTTTTTAATAAACATTTACCATGTAAGCTCGAAGGAAAGCCAACAAAATAATAATAGAAGCAACAGTTTGATTAAAAAATCCTAGAGTATTAACTGCAATATCGTCGTAGTTGTTGCATTTCTAAAATCATACCTGCGTTATCTTTACAACAAAATCCGGCAGAATCAAAAGAGTAAGTTGTGAATAAGTAGTTTGTTCACTTACACTGAAAGGGTCACACTGATTATTTTTCTTTTCTTTGCATCCACTACTTTTTTCTTTATAATATACAGACAAAGGAGGTGAGAGGGGGGAGACAAGAGCAGCTATGTGCCAATCTAACAAATTATGAAGGTATTTGAAAGAGCATATTGAAACATTCTTATTTATGAAATTTATATTTATAAATTGGTTTCATTTGAGGAAAGGGTCCAGGTTATGTTAATGTCGTATCTTATTAAGTACTAAATTATTGAGTTTATTTCTAAATCCTCTCTGCATCAAATTAAAGAGGGCACATTTCTTAATTTCATGAAAATTACTCAACAAACATCTGGTCTCTTGAACAAACGAGCATGTCAATGGTTGATTACAGATTAATGATACATTCTTCATCTCTGTGGCAATCTCTAACAATATTTGGTCCAGTAAAAATTTAGGATGCCTAGTTACAAAATAGCAATACTGAATTTATTCTTTTAAACTTTCTTGGCACACACGGCTACTTCTTACTAAGAATACTTAAAAACTCTTAGGAGAAAAAGAAATCTGTATTCTGGGTTACAGAACTGCTCCACTGCTGTGTATGGGCTGATCTTTCAAGCACAGCATGAAACGCCTGCTCATCAAATGTGCCTCGAGGCAGCAGACACTAAAATATTAAAGCTGGTTTATTCAGGGTCTCTCAATCTTTTTAATTTAACTTTGGCTGGTACTGAGTCAAACTGCCTTTAAAAGTATTATTTAAGCAACCCAAAGCAGTAACAAAGCATCCATTATGATGTGGGTTTAGTTAATGAAAATATATTTGAAATTTTGGAAAATAAATGGAATAATTTATCAAGTCTAATCTGCATGATAATGCCACCATGTAAAAGCAATAAAGGCATAAATGTCCTCTGTGTCTCTTGTGTGCCACTAATGGGTTTGTGGGTCTGTCTAGAAGCTGGGAAAACTACAGATATTAAGCTGGGAAACACAAACAGTAACTCATCCTTATGTTCAAGATGTCAGACGAAGTTCTGACTAAATAGGTTTGCATCCATTGGAGTTATCATCTTTAGGCACCAAAATAACCTTTGAGATTTGATTCTCGAATCACCTTCCACAGCCTGAGATTCCACCATGTAACATCTCCTTGAAACTGCACACTCTTTCCGAAACATATTTTCTCTCATCCTTTCTACCCAGTCATTGATTCTAAAACATTAATCAATGGAACTGGCCCTCACACCTTTTTCTAGTTAATTTTGCCTGTCTTAATCCCTTCACCATTGCTCACTGTATTTCTACAAAGAGATTTTTCTACCTATCATCAGATACCTCATTCTCACCTAAGGATCTATATATTAATCAATACACCTACTTGGTTTATCTTGAATAAGTTAGACTTCCTCAGGTGTTTTTTACTATGAGGCACGATTTACAGACACACTCTTTTTGGACCATTTTCAACTCTATGTACATAAGATTATCATCTTGTTCTACTCTTGCTGGATCTTACAGATTCTTCCAGAACCGAACTGACCTCTCAGCTAAAATCTTGTGCTTGAAGCTGATACCCAGCCAGGTGTATGTCACAGTTTATACTGACATATCATTGCATTACAATCTCCATTTTTCTCTGAACTTCATTCCCAAATGTGTTCAGCACTATCTCCTCTCGTCTGTATAATCTTATGTTACATCTGGAAGCCTAAAGAGTCCCTTGAGCCTCGGCTTAATGGATAGTTCACCATCCTCATTTTCCTCAACACTGCTAAGTGTCTATTTTGCGCATATCGCTGAAATCAGATGCTTGAACTATATTATTTTTAGGAGACGGGGCTTTTAATAGCCTGTAATGTAAAGATATGATGGAAGTGGCTATGCTGAAAAGTGTCTGAGAACTCCTACTGTGGATTGGTGACTCCAAATCCTCTACGCACTCATGAGCAGAACTCATCTCTTTATCTCAGTCAATTTTCTGTCTGAATATTTACTGACTATTAAATGCATCTCTGAGTTGGTGGTCAGGAAAGTAAAGGACAAAGCAGCACATAATCCATGATTTTTCCTCTGTGTCGTTGTACAGAGATAGCTTTAAAACTCACCTAAGGGGTGGGTTAATATAAATTGCCCTTATTATTTTAAGTGATATCCTCATATAAATATACACCATATGGCTGAATAATTTGGGGCACCTTGCATTAGATATTTTAAACTATTAGTCTCTTTCTTGGTCTTTTGGATCAGCAGTGAGACAAATGTACAGTAAAGGTGGGCTTTTCATTGCAAAAAGACCATTTTTCCTTGGTTTGATCATACAGTCCTATCAATTTTCCCAAGCTTTTCTTGACAGAATATGTAGCTAGACTGCATCATAATTAGTAAAAATAATACTTGCTTGCTGCAGGTGAAGATGCCAGATTTTCTGTGTGCATGTGTAATTACATTAACTATGGCTGTTTAGTAATTACTATAGTTTAGGTAAAATGTTCTAAATTTCCCTAGTAAAACAATCTAACCTAAACCATTTGTTGCTCTGTGGGTCATAAGGTATTTCTGCTGTCACTTCTAAATGAATTATCCTCTGTTATTATTTTCCAGATTAAATTGTATTTGAGACAAGGCAACAGCAGTGGGATTTGCACTGTCAGCAGAGACTTTGTGCACATAGCAAGTAGAAAACTCAAGCAAATAAACCAGCGATGACCAATCAAGTTTTATAAAAACATTTTAGAGCCTTCCTAATTTCCTCATTGCAAAAGGTTTTATGAAGTTTCTGTCTGAGAAATCAAATTTTCTTTTCATCTCTCTTCCCCCTTTTGTTCTTTTCCCTCAAGCCAATATATTGATAGAATGTATTTCAGAGACAATTTTCACCACAATGCCAGTAGCTGAGATGTCATACTAAAGAATCAATATGAAAAAGATAACAGCAGTTAAAAAGGTAGGTAGGTAGGTAGGTAGGTAGGTAGGTAGACAGACAGACAGACAGACAGACAGACAGACAGACAGATAGATAGATAGATAGATAGATAGATAGATAGATAGATGATAGACGTTTACTAAACCATTGTCCTTCAACCTGTAAATTTAATCTGAAACAGCTTTGCCTATGAGTATTAGCAAAATAGCTTGAGGGACACAGGAGGTGTAGCTTGAGCTTTTTACCCCCAAATTTAATTTGTTTTCTCCAATATCCATTTCATCTCATTTTATTATACATTGTGGGATATTTACAATTACCTTGATTCCTCCCATCATAAACTGGATGTAGAATATTCCTCTGCACTTTTAACAGAGTGGCTCACAAAGTGAAGGCTGTGGAATAAAAATAGGGCTGATACAATTAGGCTTGCTACTCTAATGAAAAACCTGTCAAATTTGTAATGTGAAACTCTCATTTAGCAAAGCCACTCTAAAATTGTTTCCTCTCTTGGTAGTTTCTCTGATTCTAGGCCCACTCTGCTGACTGAAGAAAGTTTCTATCTCGGAGATGTTTGCTGTGTTTCCAGAATGTCAGTGATTTCTGATTACAATCATGGTTTTAGACTGGCTAACAAACAGGCCTTTATCTTAAAGACTTCCAACATGCTCCCCTTTTTTGTAATTATTTGACACTATTCAATGTACAGAATAACGTACCTTTCACTTGACTGAACATTCTGTATCAATTTGCATAGCAAAACCACATATTGCACAAATATCTGAACAGGTTTACTTCTAGGCCTTATCGGAAGTGACGCAGAGTAATGAAACACTTTGGGATGCCGGTTGGTTTAGGCTGACTGAATATCAGCCTCTTGTTCTGTAATATTACTTGGTCCATCTAAATTATATATACTGGAAACAAATGTTGAAAATTTTACTTCTTGCAGCACAAGCTACTCATTCACTACTTCATTATCCCATTACACTGAGAAATTCAAGACAAGATAAAATAACTGGCTGGAGGGTCGTGCCCAAAGAGCTGTGGTGAAAGGAGCCAAATGCAGTTGTTGGCCGGTCACGAGTGGTGTCCCCAGGGCTCGTACTGGGGCCAGTTCTGTTTAATCTCTTTATCAATGGTCTGGATGAGGGGATCGAGGGCACCCTCAGTCACTTTGCAGATGACACCAGGTTGGGTGGAGTGTTGATGTGCCGGAGGGTGGGAAGGCCATACAGAGGGGTCTGGCCCAGCTGGATCGATGGGCTGAGGCCAATTGTCTGAGGTTCACCAAGGCCAAGTGCCGGGTCCTGCACTTGGGTCACAGCAACCCCATGAACGCTGCAGGCTGGGGAAGAGCGGCTGGAAAGTGCCCCAGGAAAAGGCCCTGGGGGTGTTGGTGCCAGCGGCTGAACATGAGCCAACGTGTGCCCAGGTGGCCAAGAGGCCACCAGCATCCTGGCTGGTCCCAGCACTGGTGTGGCCAGCAGGCCCAGGGCAGTGACCGTCCCTGTGCTGGGCACCTGGGGAGGAAAAACCGCCAATCCTGGGGGCAGTTCTGGGCCCCTCACACCAAGAAAGGCCTTGAGGTGCTGGAGCTAGTGGAGAGAAGGGAAAGGAGCTGGAGCACAAGTGTGATGGGAGCGGCTGAGGGACCTGGGGGGTTCAGCTGGAGAACAGGAGCTGAGGGGAGACCTTCTGATCTCTGAACTGCCTGAAAGGAGCTTGGAGCCAGGGGGGGTCGGGCTCTGCTCCCCAGGAACAAGCGCCAGGAGCAGAGGAAACGGCCTCAAGTTGCGCCAGGGGAGGTTGAGGTTGGATGTGGGGAACAATTTCTTCCCCAAAGGGCTGTGGGGCATTGGAACAGGCTGCCCAGGGCAGTGCTGGAGTCACCATCCCTGGAGGGCTGGACAGATGGCGATAAGGTTCTCAGGACATGGGGCAGTGCCAGGGGTGGGTTATGAGTGGACTTCATGATCTTAAAGGTCTTTCCCAATGTAAACATTTCTATGATTCTATGACACAGAGGAATGTGCTGAATGTAGGAGCAGATATATAAGTAGTTGATGTTATGGTTTCTCAGTGGAAATGGCAGATCCCACTGGGCAATTACACAATAAAACTTACAGAAGAAGGTCTGTTCAGGGCAATAGATATTAACAATGCAATGGAACTGGAAAAAGTAATTGGATGCAAGTGGGCATGTGGGTTTTCTTTAATTATTTTCAGGTTTCTCTTATTTAGCTGGAAGTTATTTCTCTCTTTTAATACAATCTTCCCTTGATTAGTGCTGCAAGGATAAGCTGGTGTTTGCAACACCTCTGATTTTGTATGTGTAATGGTCTGTTGTTAGAAGGTTGGATGATGACACGATTAAGCATTTAGGTCTCCATTCATTTCCACTATTAAGGAGAGACTTTTTTTCACAGTCTAGCTAAGGAATATCGGTTGGTCTGCACTTGAGATGACAGCTTACTAATTAGAATTGTTTTAAAAAAATTCCATTTCACTGAACAGGTGACCTGCACTTATTAAACATTTCTTTGTTGATTTGAGAAATGGCCATGATCATTTAGCCGTGATTATACAGAGCTATTTCCAACACTTTATTTTCCACATCTGGTGCTTATAATGGCTAAGATAAATTAAGAAAGACTATTACCAAGACAAGCTGGACAGATTGAGCAAATAACTGTATACGCCAGTGAGTCCAAATACTTTTGACTGAATAATACACAACATGCTTGCAATATAATACTCAAGAGTGGGAGGGAAGAATTGATCTTTGAGAGAGGACGTGAAGGAAATAACATACATACACTTGAACTGTGAACACTCTTTCAGAAGATTGCCAGTACATGTCATCAAAATCTATCAATACTGGTGGAGAAACCTTAAAATATCACAGAAATAGTATCCTTTTATTATGTGAATTCTTACTTACAGAGATGTAGGTATATAGAAAGGTAACTCAGTTAAGTAAAACATGAGTAGCCTGAAAGTCCACTTGCAACTTAGACAATATACTATTGAACGCTAGAGAGTTTGACCCAAATCGTGCTATTGATGCTATTTTAGTGCTGAGTGCTAAATATTAGCTATATACCCAAGCGTTCATTAGTGGGTTTTTTTTCCTCACCTGCTCTATTTTACATTATTGAAGCATTACCACTACAATTGATAACAACTGAGTGAACCAGAAAGTCTTATCCCAAGGGTGAGCAGCATTTTGTTGCGCATTGTCTTACCCACAAAAGTTTGGAGTTCATCATGTCTGGGACCCAGACAAGAGATATTTTTTATTCCTCCTCAGTATTCATTTTCTGAAATAACAATCCGAATGCTACCACTAAAATATCCGGTGCAGCACCACAGCTGTTTGCAAACTGCTTCACATTTTAAGTAGTTACAATGAAAGCTTTCCAAGAGCAGGGTCAGCACCTGGGAAAATCAAACAATAGCAATATATGCACAGTTCTCCAGGAATTAGCATCTACTTCTAATTCTGAATACGTTCTTTTTTCGGCCTTTCCTGTCCAGAATGAAGCTTTTAAAAAGGTACCATTCCTCATGGCCCTATTTAATATTGGCTGATGAACCACTGCTTTTTGAGAGCCTGGGAATAAATCTATATGGTCCAAAGGAGGACGCACTACCTGGAAGTGACCGTTATTAAATCACATTCAGTTGCTTCTTTATACCACTTCAATGAAAAACCTTACTGTATTTTTTCACCATCCCAAAGTAGGCTTGAATTAACATTAAGCTAAGTTCTTTGATATATAATAGAAAATGTACAAGCATAGGAGAAAAAGGCATCCCGGTTTTGTTGGCTAATGTCTTTCTGAAAAGTGGAACTTGTATATAAGTGGAAAATCTTACCTTGTATTTTTACCTTGTACATTCTTCCCCATCTTGAGAATATGAATCAAAACCTTAATGAAGGTCACTCATCTAAACCCAACAAAGGACCTGGAAGAAGAAAATGTGTTGAAATTAAACAACCCAATAGGCAGAGTAACCAGCCACTCTCATCGTGTCTGGGAAAAATCACATGAAAATGGTTTAAAAGAGATATTATTCCTCTATATATTCCAGAGGCCAAGATCTATGTATTTGTCATCAATTAGCAGTAATATTTTTTTGCAATTGATGCGAGATGGAAATTCTGTGACTTCATTTAGGAAACGATGCATTTAAGAAATCAAGATGAAGTTGTCAAGATTTTTTTTTACAACAATAATGATAAATACGGTTGTTATTTAAAAATAGTACAGAAACAGAAGTTCTTTTTTTTAACACTTTCATTCTACAAATTATAAAATGTGGGTCTAGTCTCTTAGATATTTTCATGTTCCAGAAAACGTTGATCAAAGCTCTTTTCTCAGGACCTACAACAGCCAAATGAGAAATACCCTCAAAGAGGGATTTGATTCATATCCAAATTTGTCATTGACTGTTTTTTAAGCCCAAAACTTAGGAGAGGGGAAGAAATGTTAAAATCAAAGATTGAAAATTCTTTTTTAAGAAATGTTGAGGTTTCAAACAACATAGTTTCCTCTGCCAGAGAAAACATCATCGGGAAAAAAGCTCTAAATGGAGAGCAGGGGATCATCCCAAACTGCCTGTCATCTCATCACTTATTTGAACATACCGTGAGGGAAAGAATAACATGTTCAAGCCATATAGTTATGTTATTAGTGTCCTAGTGGTACCTGTCTGTCAGGAGCTATCCGAGAAAACTGGCATTTTAAAAATAATAGCAAGGCAAGTCAGAGAGAAATGAGCAGCAGAGAGATGTTGGTTATTTCCTGGAGACTTATTATTGAGTAAAAAGAAAGTAAATATTCTGAATTTGAATTTCTATCAGCAACCGTAGCAGATAAATACTGCGTAGACACCAAAGGTTTTCCAGCTAGGAAAAATAATGCGGTCTAATAATTCCTTTGAGCTGGTGGTGATAACCTCCAAGGATGACCTCAAAGTCCAGCTGGATGGATGCGCTGAATCTCAGATAGCAAGTCCAGTCACTAGATGGCAGAATCTTCTAATTAGTTAAGTGTGATTTGTTCTTTAACCGTCTCTGGGAGCAAACATGTTTCTCAGGTTTAAGAGTACTGTATAAAGTCATTCTGATCTTCAGTTCTGCAGTAGACCACAAATCTTTGCTACTCAATCCAGATTTTATCATTTGGTAGCTTTTCACAGCTGTCCCTCTGAGGGAGAAAAAATAATTTTTATGTACATCAGTTTCAAGCAAGCACATAGTGCTACACTAGTAACTCTGGCTCGTATTTTCAAATGCCTTAGCAGGGTTCAGAAGCCATATTTTAAGTCTTTGTAAAAATCTGCCTACAACTCACACTCAAATTTGATTGTTAGTATTTGACCTAGTGTCTTAGAGTGCTCATATAATTCTGAAGGTGGGCAATGAGGGAACCTGATGAATTTTGAAATCTGTAAGAGAAATCCTCCCCCTCTGCTCTGCCCTGGGGAGGCCCCATCCGCGTCCATCTGCAGTTCTGGGTCCAGTTCTGGACTCCCCAGTTGAAGAAGGACAAGGAATTACTGGAGAGAGTCCAGGGAGGGACACAAAGATGCTGAGGGGTCTGGAGCATCTTTGTGCTGAGGAGACACTGAGAGAGCTGGGGCTGTTGAGCTGGAGAAGCTGAGAGGGATCTGATCAATGGATCAATAGCTCAGGGTGGGTGTCAGAGGATGGACCAGACTCTGTTCAGTGGTGCCCAGCGCCAGGGTGAGGGGCAACGGGCACAGACTGAAACACAGGAGGCTGCATCTGAACATGAGCAGAAACTTGTTTGCTGGGCGGTGCCAGAGCCTGGCCCAGGCTGCCCAGAGCGGGTGTGGAGTCTCCTTCTCTGAGACATTCAAACCGCCTGGACCCCCCTGTGTGATCTGCTCTGGTGCACCGGGCGGTTGCATTGGGGGATCTGCAGAGGTACGACCTTCCTAAGCAGCTGACTAACAGTTTGTTGAAGAACAACTAACATGGGTGAAATAATGGCCTTTATAGTTATGGATAATACTAATTACTTAAAATTGGTTTGCTACATGCTAGAATTTCTTTGTTTGAATGTAGATGAGGTCTAGATGTACCTTGGGACACTAAAGACAAAGCTGCCAGTTACAGAGTTGTTCATCTAGTGCTTACTGCTACTAACCAAGGGCAATTTCTTTCCTTCTCTCACTTTCTCCACTGTCAGCAATCATCTCATCCTCTGCACAACCACCACAACTTGCTAGACTGTCAGAAAAAAAAAATAATAATACTGACCTGGCAAAATTAAATCATTGGGTTAGCAAACTGAATCAGCCTCAAGGAAAAGGTCAGAGAGGGAGGTCTCAGCCAAGAGACGAAGGGAAAGGTGAAAGGACAATCCATTCTGGAGTGGGAATTTGCTAGATTAGCTCAAGCCTATTTTCAATGAAAATTCTATTTTATATGTCAGTGAAAAAGACCCCAGCCTCTGATCATACACAAACTCACAATTCCTGAATCTCTAAGTAGGATACTACTGCTGCAAACTTTATGGAAGACTCAAGTGGAAAAAAAAAAAAAAAAAGACAACAGTATTTTGATATTTGCATAGATCAAGATGATCAGGCTGGAGAAATGTTTGATGAGAGGAGTCAGAAGTGCAAGAGGCTGTCAGGTTTCTTCTCCTTCCTACCTTAGGAGGGTTGGGCTCTGCTCCCCAGGAACAAGCGCCAGGAGCAGAGGAAACGGCCTCAAGTTGCACCAGGGGAGGTTGAGGTTGGCTGTGGGAACAATTTCTTCCCCAAAGGGCTGTGGGGCATTGGAACAGGCTGCCCAGGGCAGTGCTGGAGTCACCATCCCTGGAGGGTTGGACAGACGGACATGAGGTTCTCAGGGACATGGGGCAGTGCCAGGGGTGGGGTATTGTTGGACTCCATGATCCTGAGGGTCTCTTCCAACCAAAATGCTTCTGTGATTCTAAGACTCCATGTTTTTATCCCTCCTGAAAGAGGGGATCTCAACTACTCCTGACACCACTTATTTTGCATTTGCTTTTGGCAATTCATCTCTTGTTTAGTGGGTAGCATGTCCTGTGCATTTCCAGTCCCTTTTGCTTATCCGGTTCTTTATCTGGCAACTGCTTGTTTTCTGGATGCCTTTTATGGGCACCCACACACATCTTTGCTCCTTTGCTTGTCAGATTAGTTATATAACTGTTTGAAATATTTATACATTGTCTCTGGCTATGCCAAAACTTTTACAAAATACTTGTATACTGTTATTGGTTATACTGTTATAGTATGCTAAGATTTGCCTTCAAGGCAAAGTAATATTAATTATACCCTGATTGATGAACTTCTACTTTATACATGGCCTCTGCTTTGGCTACAAGCAGCACAATATCTGAAAATTATTGCATAGAAGACCATCAGAGCAGGGGAATTCCACATTATTCCAAAAAGAAAGATGAATATTCACAAAACTTTCTTAAAAGATATCTAATGCTTGCTCAGATCCCTGTGTTTTGGCTGATATCATTAGCTACAGGATAGAGATCTGCAAATTTGGTTACTGTAATTATGCAGATACACTCTGAGTCACCATAGTGGATAGATTTTGTTATAAGACATATTTCGTTGTGAAACTCAAGCTGTGTGAACATAGATAATTGGATATCAGGACATACTACTACTGATATCAAATAATAATATTATAACACTCTGTCTCTGCTACCTTTATCAACCAAATGTGAAGTCTCATTACATTTATCACCAGTTTTCAAATCTGGTGTTTTATTCTGAAGGCACCAAATACTAAGTTAGATGATCACGTCACATCTCTTGAAAATAAAGATGAAAATGTGAAATGTTTACGGTTCTGAAACCAAACCTGGAAGGAAATAAAAATATCTCCAAACATCCCTAAATCTTATTTTAGTTCCTTCAGTTCCCCGAACTGGCCATGGAAGTGTGACGGGTGCCCATGTGTCATTCTCAGTCCTCTCGGTTGGTCTTTAAATCACAACAGAAGCGAATGCAAGGGGGAAAGTCTCCATTAGCACAGAGGTTCTCCCTCTCTTTACTTTGCCTTGGACATTTTTTCAGATAACAGTTATGAGAATTATGTGCCTTATGGTTTTGCTCACCATGAGAAGCATAAAGTACCTCAGTTCTTCAGAGATTACTTTAGTGAAGACCTTACACCAACAGAAGGCATTGCCTTTGCACAGGCGTCTCCTACTCCAGCATTAATTAGATAAAAAGGATAAATCACACTTGTTTGATGCTGTTCAGAGCGGCAGAACTACCAACGTGAGGGTCAGTAAAGCTCTGTGGATCAACGTGGATTGCGGAGCAAAGCCAAAAGCATCACGCAGATACATGAGACCTTGGCTACATCTGTCCATCAATCTAGTCACTGCTTCCAGAGAACTAACAGATTAACTTGCTGATTTAACAGTTTCCATACTTAGGATATTTACAGCACATTTGCAGAGCAGAAGGTGACAGAAAACCCACTGACAGCTGCTAATGGGCCTTGAATATGGAGAACATCAAGGAGATTGGCCTGGTTATGTGATTAGCAAGGTTATGGATGGCATATGCTGACAGTCTCATATAGAAAGTAATGAATGCGGAAACACAAGAACCTCCCAGGGAAACACATCCCTGGGCTTCCAATAGCACGTTTACCTTAAAGAAAACCCACAGGTCATCAGGGGAATGACCACAACAATGACCACAGCTCTTCTTCTAAAAAAGAGGTTATTTGAACAATATCTAAACATTTTCCCCCATCAAATATTTCTGTGTTAACTTTAGCCTGAACTTGCAGAAAAAAAACCAACAACAACAACAAAATAAAATTTTAATGATTGACTACTTCATATGCTAAAATTTGTTAAATTAGCATTTATCATTTCTCATTGTAGAGAAGACACCAAGTAAACCAGATATCACAAAGCAGAAAGCAAATCTGAAAAATTAAGAGTATCGCAGCACAAAATTATAGCACTAAGAAATGCAAGTTTCCGAACTCAGACACAAACAAAATTGAAATATGACATTACTATTATTCAGCTATGGTGGCAGACTAAGATAAGGTTTGCTTATTTAGTTTAAAGAGCTGGTAGGAGAGCTTTGAAAATGTATGCAAGGAAATATTTGGACATCAATTCTAGTTGGTGGTAGAGGGACAGGCTCGCGCTGGCCACCATGCACACCTCTACATTGCTAAATTTGAGATTTAAGGGCTAATGGGATCTGCAGACAGAACAAACTTTCATTTTCTTCTTACAGGGCAGACAAAGGGATGAGATGAAGGTTTGTGCCGTCTTCAGGAAAAAAAAAGCCCTATTCTTCATGGATTTATATCAGTCATTTGAAAAACATCACTTATGGGAAATAAGGCAAGAAGTGAAAGGATCCAAAATGTATATGCAAATTTATTGTAACATCTGAAACCTGTTATTGCCTCCTGAACTGTTGAAATTACAGGCAATGAGAAAAAGAAAGAAAGAAAAGAAAGAAAAGAAAGAAAGAAAAGAAAGAAAGAAAAGAAAGAAAGAAAAGAAAGAAAGAAAAGAAAGAAAAGAAAGAAAAGAAAGAAAAAGAAAGAAAAAGAAAGAAAAAGAAAAGAAAGAAAAAGAAAGAAAAAGAAAGAAAAAGAAAGAAAAAGAAAGAAAAAGAAAGAAAAAGAAAGAAAAGAAGAAAGAAAAGAAGAAAGAAAAGAAGAAAGAAAAGAAGAAAGAAAAGAAGAAAGAAAGAAAGAAAAGAAAGAAAGAAAGAAAGAAAGAAAGAAAGAAAGAAAGAAAGAAAGAAAGAAAGAAAGAAAGAAAGAAAGAAAGAAAGAAAGAAAGAAAGAAAGAAAGAAAGAAAGAAAGAAAGAAAGAAAGAAAGAAAGAAAGAAAGAAAGAAAGAAAGAAAGAAAGAAAGAAAGAAAGAAAAACAGGGTCTGTTTTAAGAAATGAGGATGGAATAAACTAAACAGCCCCCTGCAGTCAGTTTGTTACAATTTGGTGATTATTTCTGTGGCCGGGCAGTTTGACATTAGGGATATAGAAAGTGCTTTTTCAGAGAAGAGGAGACACATGAACTTACCTGCACCGCTGACACAAGACAGGAGCAAATCTCCCCATGGCTACAGGATTTGAAGCCTCCATGATCAGAAGGAACAAGAGCTCTGTTGGGAGTGAAAATCGTGGGAAAGTTGTGTGTAAGTGACCACACAGATGTGTAAGTTGTGTCAGTAACTGTACAGATGTGTAAGTTGTGTGTAAGTAATTGTACAGACATGTAAGCTGTGTGTCAGTAAATGTACAGATGTGTAAGTTGTGTGTAAGTAACTGCACAGACATGTAAGCTCTGTGTCAGTAAATGTACAGATGTGTAAGTTGTGTGTAAGTAACTGCACAGACATGTAAGTTGTGTGTAACTGTACAGACATGTAAGTTGTGTGTAAGTGACTGTGCAGATGTGTAAGTCGTGTGTCAGGAACCGTACAGATGTGTAAGTTGTGTGTAAATAACTGCACAGATGTGTAAGTTGTGACTGCACAGACGTGTAAGTTGTGTGTGACTGTACAGATGTGTAAGTTGTGTATCAGTAACTGTACAGACATGTAAGTTTTGCATAAGTAACTGTACAGATGTGTAAGTTGTGTGTAAATAGCTGCACAGACGTATAAGTTGTGTGCAAGAAACCGTGCAGACAAGTTGTGTGCAGGTAACTCTACAGATGTGTAAGTAACTCTACAGACGTGCAAGTTGTGTGTAAGTTAGCGTACAGATGTGTAAGTTTTGTGTGACCGCACAGACATGTAAGTTGTGTGTAAGAAACCATGCAGAGAGGTAAGTTGTGTGTAAGTAACTCTACAGATGTGTAAGTAACTGTAGAGATGTGCAAGTTGCATGTAAGTTATCACACAGATGTGTAAGTTGTGTGTGACCGCACAGACGTGTAAGTTGTTTGTCAGCAACTGTACAGAAGTTTAAGTTGTGTTTAAGTAACCATACAGACGTGTCAGTAATGGCACAGACGTGTAAGTTGTGTGTAAGTGGCTGCACAGACGTGTAAGTTGTGTGTAAGTGCCTGCACCAGGGACTGGATGGGGCAAACTGAGGCACAGATGCCCATTTCTGGGCTGGGGAAGGGTCTTTTTTAGCCACAGCACCCAGAGAAAACACGTCCCGTGGGTGTGAGGAGAACAAAAATCAGAACTGCAGCAGTGGTGCTGCCAGCGATACGCCGGGAGAACAGGGAGCCTGAGCTTTGCCACCGCGACAGATGATGCCCTTGCACTTTCAGGCAAAATAACAAAATATTTTGTCAGCTGAGGTTCACATAAACATATTGCTAGCTGTACACAAAGACACGGGGTCTGGCTTAATAAACGCTGCTGCTCTCATTGGCAGTTTCCAAAATACAAAAAACCAAATATCAGCAGCCACTGGAGGGCTCAAACACATCTTAAGAAATATTATCGCAGCCCATGGACTGTGCTTGGCCACCAAGCAAGGATGAGACATAAATATTACACAACCAGGAGTGAATAACTGAGGATCTAAATATCAAGCACTGTGGCCAATGAGATGTAATTATGAGGTGACAATTACGTTGTCCTGAAATGTAATTTGTGTATTTCTGTTTCTGGCTGCCTTTTGCTAAAGAACGCTGGCGGAAAGAGGATCTTGTGTTCCTAATGGCCACCATTATAATGCTCAGTGCTTTATACACAAAGTATTATTTCTTGGAAGACTTGTAGTAAGAGTCCTTTCCTTTCTAGGATGGCTAAACCTGTGTGTTGAGTGTCCTGGCCCCCAGTCAAACCAGAGCAGCGTGTTCAGGCTCCACAGGAGGGAAAGGCCGGAGCTGCAGCCGGGCCCAGAACTTTCCCTTTGGGAAATCCCCAAGGAAGCAGAACAGACACTGAACCCCGATGAGCTGTGGGCTGTCGAGGGTTAAGATTGCGGGGTGACAATAAAACCCTGGCAGACGTATTGTTAACCTCCTCTCCCCCCCACTTCCCCCTTTTTGTCCCTCCCTCTCCCCCCTTCCCACTAAGGACAGGCGATCGGGAGGGAAAGAAGGACAGAGAGAAGAGAGTTGGAAAAATTAAAGATGTTTTACTAATGCTACTAATAAGAATAGAGAAAATAATACAAAATATACAAAACCAATCTTGAAAGTCTCCGCAACTGCAGAGCTGGCACCCAAAGTCCTGGATTAGACTCTGCAGCCAACCGGAGCTGGATTCAGTCTGTCACTAGGCCTCAGTTCTCAGGGATGGCCAGTAAGATCCTCTCCTAAGGTCGGCCATAAGCAGAAGGGACGAGATCCTCGTGATCTCCCACTTTTATATGAAGTATTCACGTGAATGGAATGTTATACACAGTTGGTCAGTTTCTTGGTCACTTGTTTCTTGTCGCCCCTCTCGCGAGATGTCCATCCATGCTTATCAATAAGCTTACATTCCATTGCTAGGTTTACCAAAACATGTGTCTGGTTCTCCAGGAAAATGCAGCTAATATGAAGGCTTTAGCTGACAGGCAAAATTCACTGAAAGAGAAACTTGTTTTTAACAAAACCAGGACAGGGCGCAGGGGGTGTCACGCAGACCTGTTCTGTGTGTGCGATTTGACTACAAACAACCACTTTATTCCATAAATCTGACAGCCTGGGGGAGCTGCTGTGAGCTCTGCTGAATGACCGGCTGTACGGCCACGGCCTCTTACTGCTCAGGTCACGGGAGGAGCCCAGTTTAAGTTTCATATCGATCATTTATCTGAAGGAAATGCACACTAAACATAATGAATCATCTAGAAGTATAAGTTGTGTGATTTTTAACATACTCCCTGCTTCATGTTCCTTGGTAAGCTGGATTGGCTGAAATCTTAAGCTGTAAAGTTCTGCTCATAGTTACCAAAAGTAAATATGACAAATAGAAACTACACTGAACACCTGTGAGATAAGGTCCAGTTCACACTTTGCTGGGAAGAACGGAATCGACTGGGGAAAAATAATGATTCCAATGCCAATGAGAAGACATTACAGACATCTGCAAAACGGGGCTTGTTTTGCCCTTTTCTGAGAAGAAAAGGATTTATTCAGACAAAACAGCACCTGCAAGGCCATGGGCCATAAACAGTGTCTAGAGCTGAACAAAACAAAGGCCCGTGTGAGACCAGTGAAGAGGATCCGGAGAGGAGCAAGAAGCCCCCACAGCGCAGTGTTGCTGTTGGGCTGAATCACGGTGTGAATGGTCTGTAGATACCAAGGTCTGTGTTTCTGTGCTCAGGTTGGGCCTCTGCACAGGTCCCAGCTTGAGCCAGCCCTGCTGCTGCTCTGCTCCATTACACTCATTGATCTCTGAGGATTTTGTCTCCGGACAGTCTGCCCATACACGTTATCAGGCCTCCCTGAGAGTTTGTGTTCGGAGCTCTAAATCCAGACTGGAGAGAACGGGTGTCAGGGAGGGAAGGGCTGAAAGTTCCTCTGTGAGCTGGAGAGCAGGTCAGCAGCTCTCGGCCTGCGCTGAAATCACACAGGGAACCCACCACCCAGCTCTTCTAAGTCACACTGCTCTTTGAGAAATCTAAATATTGTTCTGCAATGAGCACAACCCTAAATTAATCCCTTGCAACAACCTGTGCAAGTAAAAATAAAGACAACTAGACAGCAATTTTACCATTTTCACATTGCAGCAGGTTAAACTCTAGATATCGGAGGAGTGTAATTTCTGCTAAACCAGATCATTTCAAATTAGTATTTTATCGTCAGAAAGTTTCTACAAACTCTGGACAGGGGGGCCAAAAGTTGATTAACTAGATATATAATAGACTTATGACACAAAGGAGATATGTCTTACCTAACTGCCAAAAGAATATCTTGATGATTTTTACATTAAAAGATGTGAAAGGTCCTTGCAGATTTTTCTGGGAATTACTGTCACCTGTGGGTTATTAATCATCTTTAAAAACCAGCACTCCATTTATAAAGCACATCAACAGTATCAGAGAATAATATCATAAACTACTGAGGCTGGCAATATCTTCAGTGTAAAACTAGATTTATTTAACACTGTGGAAGAAGGAAGGGCCTCATTTAGATGGGAATCCACTATGTCAAAAAAAAAATACTTGAATATGCAGCGTGAGAGGGACAAAACTCCACGCTGAGCTGAAATTTTAAATGGACTCCAATATAAAAAGATATATAAGATGGAGTGCAATTATCACTGTGTTTCAGGTAAGTAAAAGAGACACATAAAGATTCAGAGTACACACAGGCCACATTTTCAAAATTTTGAGTGATCACAACATGAACAATTCCTTTTAAAATCTCATGAAGGGTGTCAGAATTGATGGATAGCCTGAAACTCTGATCCATGAGAAAACTCAGTAAAAATCCATTCCCACATCCATTTTTAAGTACACATTCACTGGTTTGTCCGGGTCTGGCTGGAGCATCCAGCAGAAATAACTGAGCACACAAATAGGTTTTCAAGGACATCCCTGTCATTGTCAGAAGAGCCGATGGATGGATTTCCATTTCCCTTTGTCCTTCAGACCACAAATATGTTCCAGGTGGCCCATGTCCCCCCATGGCACATTCCCAACACTCTTGGCAACCCAGACAGGTCAGGATTTGCTCAGTCAACTTGTAAAGCGCCGATCCCAAGCCTGCATTTTCTTTTTCTTTCGTTTTCTTTCTAGTCACGCTCAAATTTCAATAATGAATTTCATCATCAATTGTTAATTAATTTTTATTCATGTAGTTCTATAAATACATGTTAATATGTAAAACAGAGATACAAATCTGCATCCATATGCATGAAAAAAAATATATTTATACATATTGGTAAGCATTTAAGAAATAAATATATATATTAAAGGGAGAAAAAGAGATGTTCAAGGGCCCTCCTCTCTGTGTGAGGTCCTTGAGGTACTTCTGGACTGAAGAAGGTGTCAGGGCTTCAGCAGCCAAGCAATCCAGAAGTTTGGGGTCACCTGTGGTACAGCCATGGTCAATAGCAGGGCTGTGCCATGCAGTGTCACCCGTGGGGTCATCGCCAGCCTCTGCTTCATTTTCATAGAATAATAGAATCATTTTGGTTGGAAGACCCCATCAGAATCATGGAGTCCAACCACAACCCACCCCTGGCACTGCCCCATGTCCTGAGAACCTCATGTCCATCTGTCCAACCCTCCAGGGATGGTGACTCCAGCACTGCCCTGGGCAGCCTGTTCCAGTGCCCCACAGCCCTTTGGGGAAGAAATTGTTCGTAAATCCAACCTCAACCTCCCCTGGCGCAACTTGAGGCCGTTTCCTCTGCTCCTGGTGCTTGTTCCTGGGAAGCAGAGCCCAACCCCCCCTGGCTCCAAGCTCCTTTCAGGCAGTTCAGAGATCAGAAGGTCTCCCCTCAGCTCCTGTTCTCCAGCTGAACCCCCCAGGTCCCTCAGCCGCTCCCATCACACTTGTGCTCCAGCCCCTCACCAGCTCCGTTCCCTTCTCTCCACTCGCTCCAGCACCTCAAGGCCTTTCTTGGCGTGAGGGGCCCGGAACTGCCCCCAGGATTCACAGTTTAGCCTCCTCGGTGCCCAGCACAGGGACGGTCACTGCCCTGGGCCTGCTGGCCACACCAGTGCTGGGACCAGCCAGGATGCTGGTGGCCTCTTGGCCACCTGGGCACATGTTGGCTCATGTTCAGCCGCTGGCACCAACATCCCCAGGGCCTTTTCCTGGGGCACTTTCCAGCCGCTTTTCCCCAGCCTGCAGCGTTCATGGGGTTGTTGTGACCCAAATGCAGGAGCTTGGTGAGCCTCAGGCAATTGGCCTCAGCCCATGGATCAGCCGGGCCAGACCCCTCTGTATGGCCTTCCCAGCCTCCAGCACATCAACACTCCACCCAACCTAGTGTCATCTGCAAACTGACTGAGGGTGCCCTCGATCCCCCCATCCAGACCATTGATAAAGAGATTAAACAGAACTGGCCCCAGTACTGAGCCCTAGGGACGCCACTGGTTACTAAGCAGTACTGTTATTCCCCTTCTCAGCTTTTCAGTTGTGCCCGCAGCCAATAATCAAAGTCAGAAAAAATTAATCAAATGAGATGTGTAACAGACTTCTATACTTCTTATTCCAATTAGAAACTAATTGGCCAGATACTTTTTTAAAGAGCGAGACCAAAGGTTGAGTACTACATTCATGAAATCCATTCAGTTAACACACAGAAAGAAACACCATGTTCCTTCCCACACCAGTCACACTCTCATCCCCAAACCACCCAAGCCAAAGAAGCAAACAAACAAAGAAGAATTTGGCTATAGAAAATAATACAAAGGATTCATCTGGTAGGAAAGTTTCTGAAATCAATCAAAACAATCAATAGCAAAATGTCAACTGTTCAACAACAAAAAATGTTATAAAGGAAGGAAAAGCCGAACAACCTTCAGGAATGAGGTTGTTTAAATACACAAATTGCACGGCTATTGCATATTTTTCAGCGCATAGTAAACCAAGGGAGCCTCGTCCTCCTTACAGTCCATTTGTTCCTGCTCAGTCAGCTGCTGTCCTGCTCACCTGTATGATTTTCCCCAGTGAAGATGTACGAATAACCTTTTATTTCAGTATAAATACGGGCTGCAGGCTGTTCCTGGACCTCAATCCCATTATTTGGCTCGGAGGAGAGAGGAAATTGCAGAGGAACTCTTTCCTTTGGACATTTCTGAACCTCATCATCACTAAATTTCAAAATTAAAATTTATGACTTCTAAGCCAATTGTCACTTGAACACAATATTAGTCAGCTACCTCTTCGCCGTGGAATAGCCTGTTGCTTTTTTAATTCTGAAAAAAACAAAGAGTAGGAGATTGTTTCCTCATCCAATATGAGATACTGCATAAATTATTCCTGATCTCATCACAGTATCACAGTATGTTTGGGATTGGAAGGGACCTCAAAAGATCATCTAGTCCAATCCCCCTGCTGGAGCAGGAACACCTAGGTGAGGTCGCACAGGAACATGTCCAGGCGGGTTTTGAATGTCTCCAGAGAAGGAGACTCCACCACTTCCCTGGGCAGCCTGTTCCAGTGCTCTGTCACCCTTACTGAGAAGAAGTTTCTTCTCAAATTTAAGTGGAACCTCTTGTGTTCCAGCTTGATCCCATTACCCCTTGTCCTATCATTGTTTGCCACCGAGAAGAGCCTGGCTCCATCCCCATGGCACTCACCCTTTATATATTTATAAACATTAATAAGGTCCCCCCTTAGTCTCCTCCAAACTAAAGAGACCCAGCTCCCTCAGCCTTTCTTCATAAGGGAGGTGCTCCACTCCCTTAATCATCTTGGTTGCCCTACGCTGGACCCTCTCCAGCAGTTCCCTGTCCTTCTTGAACTGAGGGGCCCAGAACTGGACACAATATTCCAGATGGGGTCTCACCAGGGCGGAGTAGAGGGGAAGGAGGACCTCTCTCGATCTACTAACCACCCCCCTTCTAATACACCCCAGGATGCCATTGGCCTTCCTGGCCACAAGGGCACAGTGCTGGCTCATGGTCATCCTGTTGTCCACCAGGACCCCCAGGTCCCTTTCCCCTACACTGCTCTCTAATATGTAATCTCCCAACCTATACTGGAACCTGGGGTTGTTCCTGCCCAGGTGCAGGACTCTACACTTGCCCTTGTTAAATTTCATTAGGTTATTCCCCGCCCAACTCTCCAGCCTGTCCAGGTCCCGCTGGATGGCAGCACAGCCTTCTGGCGTGTCAGCCACTCCTCCCAGCTCCTCATTTTTTTCTATAGCAGCACAAGTACAGTCTTTTATTTTTGTTTTTTTGTTCTTCATTCTCCTTTAACTGTATTTTTTGTGTATCTCCAAAATGAAAACACGCGTTTTATGTACAGTTTCCCCAAAACAAAGTTCCTTCATTTAAAATGTTAGAGCAGCTTTGCATTCATTTTGAGATAGTGACAGAACTATTTTCTGCATCTTTATTCAATGAAAACCAGTGGTTAAATCAACCATAGCTGCACCTATGAAAAAACCTCATATTTTCAAAACAAGCTGTAGTGCACAGACAAAAATTACCAACAGTATACTAATACTATCTGATTCTAGATGAAGGTATATTTGAAATTAGCTGAAAATTGTATTAAGATTAGTAGAAATAGTTAAGTTCTTTACCCTGTATTTTGTTGGTCATACATCATGAAGTTCCTGATCGCTACAGGTTTCCACAAATTAAGTTATAGAAAAAGTCCCAGTTTGCTGATTTTCTTATTCCACTATCAAACTTGAATTGTATCATTTCCTACACAATTTGTATATGAAACATTACCTTGAAGCGTATCACTAAATCAAAGTTGGTGCATAATTAAAACAGGTATTAACAACTGCTGCCACATAACTCAAACTATTACATTCTTTCCCAGAAAGAAAATAAAAGTCATGTCATGCGTTGTTTATTCTTGAGAGAGAAAAAGTTATTATACCCGTAGTGCTCTCTTGTAATAGGTTTCAGAGCAAATTACTTTATTCTCATCTCAGTTTTGTAGTACTATTCAATAGAAAACGCTGGAAACTGAAGTTCCATATATATATTTCCAATAATAGTTGTATAAATAACTTGAGGCATTTTTGCTAGTCCTGTTCAATGGTATAGCACTGCTTGGGAGTTTAAATGCATGTGCCAGATTTTGCCCATTTTAGAATCAATCTAAAGTGGATAAATAGAAGACCAGGGTTCTATCAAACAAATTGTTCCCGACTTAGGCAAATACCTCACCTTATAATTTGAGAGCTAAAATAGTAAGAAAAAAATATGGGAATATCTTCCATTCTCATATCCTGAAACCTTGTACCATTCACTGTATATTAGGTAATTTTTTTGCATTACATCAATTATACAAATCCATCACATTAAAAGGAATGTTTGCAATCTCCTCTAAAAAAAATTAGATAAAATTCTTCCTTTTTTTTTTTTTTTAATAATCCTATGAGGTTTAATTAGGGTACTTAATCCTGAGGATTATACCATTCAATTTAAAAATATAGTTTAAAAACATAGACTATTAAGAGCGCTGTATGCACTAATAAAATTACATACTGCCATTTGATTTTCTGCTGAAGCCACTTTCTAGGACAGTTGGGTGAGGAAATAGAACAACAGTTTTTTGGGTCTGTCCTTCTCAGTTTTTGATTATGCTTCTGGGAAATTACAAAATGCTGAAAAATTATCTTGATTTTGCATAGAATTCATTCTTACGTGAACCAATTCTTTGGAAATCGCAAGATGAGGGGTCTCCTGGTAATGGGATGAGGAACAAACTCTCTGTTTCTAAAGGAATCTCTAGTGAGCTGTGGGTGCATTAAACCTCATCAAAGCACAAGCTTTTGTACCCCCGCTCATTTTGGACTTGGGTTCTCATTATAAAATTGAAATGTTATTTATCTCTTAGGATTTTATTGTTGAGTTAGGTTTTTTAATGATATTTAATGTATTTAATATTGATTATATTTATCATCCTTGACTGTCTATATTGTTCAAAAAACAAACAGATATTTCCTGAAATATATCTCTACGAACACTCTTCTGGCTGTCATACACTTAGAAGTGCCACATGTTCAGGTTGAAAAGGCAAATTTCAGCCAGAAATGTGAACATGTATGATCTTCCAAAAGCCAAGTAAAGATGGTTCTGGTATTGCTGTTCACAATTATATTTTTAAAATGCTGAGTGACTGCTCACATACAAATTGAGAACTTAAAAACATATAATAAATGAATAGTTAAATACTGTAAAGAGGTAATGCTGTTTTCCCTGAGTTAAATCATCATAATCTGTCCAGATTGACAGCAGCCAAGTTAAAGAAAATCAGATTTACCCACCCACAGGCTGAGAACATCTTGTATTGAAGCTCAGTGAAAGCCACGCTGACCTTGATTAATGAATGGCCTTTATCCTGTCAGAAAATACAAAATTCAAAACAGAAAAAAGTGGTCAGATCGGCAATTTCTCCAAGTCAGAAAAACTCCGACTCGAACTCCTAAAACCCCTTGTATTGGTGTTCTCCGGTGTTTGAAATCAAATTAAAAGAGATGTGCAGAAGGGGGTGAATTTGAAATGGCTTATATGAAAGATATACTAGCAAATGCAAAAGAGCCAAACAATTAGGGCTTTGAAAAGAAACACCAGTAAAATCAATGTGCAGGAGAAGGAGAAGGTAAAGGCCCCAAAAAAGCAATACCTATCTCTCCTCTAGATATTTGATCCCAGCAATTTTAGAGGTTTTAGGTCTTTCTATTCTATTAGCATTATAGAAGCTACATGGAGCTGGTATAAAATGGAAAGGTGAGAGGGAAAGCACTAGGTTAAATAATTAAAAATAAATTCAAGTTGTGTTAAAAGACTTTGGTGGAACGTCTTTTTTTTGCTTTTGATTGGCCTTCCTTCACAGTCTGGGTGACTGTTCCCCAGTCAATCACACATCATCAAATGAATCCCCTAACTCATCTGAAATTAAAGAACACTGAAAGGAAAAAAAGTGAAACAATCTCCTATTGGACACTATTTCCCTATTCAGTTAAACACCCAGAATAGGTCATACATAGAATAAAGTCTTCAAGTCTAAAAAAGTAGTCCTGAAAATCTCTGTATGTCTCGTCCTTAGCCAGCCACCTAAAGAAATCCATACATTGCCGATGGACTCTATTTTATAGTTCTCTTTCCTTAAACATGTATTTCTCCATTTCCACCTGGTGGTACTTCCCTCAGTCATTAAACAAGAACAATATTTTTTTATTCTACAGAAAAACAGTCAGAGTTATACCCCAGGGTGTGGATGCCAAGTAAGCAACTGCCTTCTTGTTGTCTTTTCACAGGTTGCAGGTTGCACGGCATTTGAGGTATAACTGTGATATAAGGAGGAATTTCAAGTTTGTGTTATAGTTATAACTGTGGTCTGGCTACACATAGAACACACCAGTTGCCTGGATGGTCCAGGGGTACCCCAGAGAGTCTCTGAAGAACTGAGACCATGGCCTGATTTCTAAGAATCACAGAACCATTTTGGCTGGAACAGACCTTCAAGATCTTCAAGTCCACCCATACCCCACTCCTGGCACTGCCCCATGTCCTGAGAACCTCATCGCCATCTGTCCAGCCCTCCAGGGATGGTGACTCCAGCACTGCCCTGGGCAGCCTGTTCAATGCCCCACAGCCCTTTGGGGAAGAAATTGTTCCCCACATCCAACCTCAACCTCCCCTGGTGCAACTTGAGGCTGTTTCCTCTGCTCCTGGCGCTTGTTCCTGGGGAGCAGAGCCCAACCCCCCCTGGCTCCAAGCTCCTTTCAGGCAGTTCAGAGATCAGAAGGTCTCCCCTCAGCTCCTGTTCTCCAGCTGAACCCCCAGGTCCCTCAGCCGCTCCCATCACACTTGTGCTCCAGCCCCTCACCAGCTCCGTTCCCTTCTCTCCACTTGCTCCAGCATCTCAAGGCCTTTCATGAGGTGATCCCGCCACCCCTCTGGCTGCCATTTTGAGCCCGTAGGTGATTTTAGTGCCGCCATTTTGAGCCCATTTGAGTTGAGGGGCCCAGAGCTGCCCCCAGGATTGGTGGTTTGTTCTCCCCAGGTTCCAGCACAGGGACGGTCACTGCTCTGGGCCTGCTGGCCACATCAGTGCTGGTACCAGCCAGGATGCTGGTGGCCTCTTGGCCACCTGGGCACACGCTGGCTCATGTTCAGCCGCTGGCACTGACACCCCCAGGGCCTTTTCCTGGGGCACTTTCCAGCCGCTCTTCCCCAGCCTGCAGCGTTCATGGGGTTGTTGTGACCCAAGTGCAGGAGCCGGCACTTGGCCTTGGTGAACCTCAGACAATTGGCCTCAGCCCATCGATCCAGCCAGGCCAGACCCCTCTGAAATCACCAACAGATTGGAGCCCATGAATGTCTTCGGGTCAACGAACCAGTTTTGAGATAAAGTGCTTGACTGAACTCTTGACACCTTCAGAACAAAGCACTTGATTAAGTGTCCCAGGATGTCTCCAGGGATGACTTTTGGACAGTCCCAGAAGTTCTCCTGCCAGATCCTGTACTCCATCAGTGGCTGACAGGCAATTGCTGTCTGTATAAATGGTTGATTTACACCTTGGATGAAGAATCCCACAGGCCCAGTGACTTCCCCAGACAGTTCCAGTCATAGAATTCACCAAACCAAACAAAAATAGATGATATTTTTTCACTTACCCAGGCATTTATCTAAGCCCACGCATTCCTTTCTCTTACTGCACACTGAACAGTATTTAAATTTTAGTTTTGGAAGCTGGAGTGAAACAATACATGCATTTTTATATTGCTAAAAAACTAAGAGTTTCTGAAAAACTGAGAGCATTTCTTCAACTAAGCCAGTCAATTGATTGAAAATGCTTTAAAAACATCATATCTGGTAAATATTCTGATAGCTTCACATTGCAAGAAATGTGGTACTGAAAGCATTTTAGATGGCTTGAAAATTTATTATATGTTATTCCAGCCAATGCTGAAGATAACTATAACAGCTTCTCACATTCATCCCCCTTAGAAATGAAACTACATTATATAAGTCAGAACATGACTCATTCTTTTGAAATTAAATGAGACTTTTAATGATGATTTTCACATTAAAAAACACAGCATTAATCTTTCCCATCTAATATTATTTCTAAAAATATTCTCCTCCAGGTAGCCTACTGATCAAGCATTTTCCTCAGAAGACTACTTAAAACACAGGACAGAAATGAACAGCATTTTCAGCCACCTATTAGTAGAGAGAAATTAAAAATCGTGATGATTTGAATACAGAAGAACTTATTTTCTTTGTATCTGTATAGCACGGGTGCTTCCTTGCTGATACCTGAGACGATTCTCTGAGTTTAGATTTGGGGAGGATTAATCCTCAATACCCAGCTTAACTGAAATGCGATTCCTTCCATTTGCTGTCCTTGGAAACAAAATCGGCTTCTCATCTCAAACACACTGACTTAAATTTTAGATATTTATCATCTTAGAATCAGACACCTCCAATTCTCATGTGGGTTATTGAATTCTTGCTCCATTAATGTGAGAAAGAATGCCGAAAAAGGTGAAAAAAATTTAATTTCCAGATTTCCAGAAGGATCATTGTTATTGCCACATCCCATGGGACTATAACAAAGGGTGGGTTTTTTTGTTAAGTGGACTTTGTGATAACAAGAAGCCATTGACAGAATCAATCCTTCAACAGATGATTTAAATATAGACAGTGGAAAAATAAAAAAGACATCTTGAGCGCAGGAGCACACGTGCTGACCTACACGTTTGGAGCAAATTTCATAGAATTCAATAGAGTTTCCATTCAGCATTTTCAGGATTCTGTAAAAGACTGTATCTTAATAACTATGGATCATTTTCCTGAGGACAGGCATCTTCTCAAAATGTATTAAACCTTCCCTCTACTAACAAAACCTTTTTTTTTGCCTAAAGGAAAATGGAAATGAGTAAAATTTAGCTTTTTCTAGAATAATACAAAATTATATTTTAATGAGAAAATACTATTTTAATAACCATTTATGAAATTAGGTCATGCACACTTATTTGTTTCAATGATTTCAATGATTCAATGACATATAAAAATTAGTATAATTATAAGCCATAATACATTTCTATTGGTCATTAGAAATATGTGCACTAGCAGTAGTAATAACACATTTCAAAGGCAGAGAAAAAATATCCACTATAAATACTGAAAGATCCAGCACTCTCCTGTAAAACCCTGAAAATTTAGGATTTAGGATTTGCAGCATTCTACAAAAAATATGCATATTGTGTATAATTGTCCGTCCCTGTACATCATATGCTGTGATGACAAATGTTATTCACAATGAGAAAGTGCAACTTAAGCAATTTACCTCCTTTTTTGAAAGGTAGGTATAAGCAAGCACTGAATTTTCCACCCACCAGGTAAGTCATCCCAAAAGGATTCTGGCAAGTGTATCTCAAAATATTCAAAGTAATAGCAGAGGGGGGAAAAAAAATGCCATAAATTCTTGCAGATTGTAAAATCTCACTAGTCAGTCCTCTATTGAAAAATAATAATAATGATCAAATATTTGTGATTTTAGGAAGAAATTTTTGATTGAAGTCTTAAATCTTCCTAGATTCTTTTGTTACTGTTAAATATTATACATTAATTATGCTGCATCAAGAACACTTGCAAAGTGAGAAAGATGTGCATGAATCCATCTACAAAACTAGAATTTAAGTGAATATACGTTTTGCTTGAAGCACCAGCATTTTGAAGGCTGTACTTTTCCAAGTCTATTGTAATGTGGAATTTTAAAACAGGTACCAGAAAGACTCAGAAATAAATTATTTCAGCATATTATTGGGACTACTAACTGTGTTTTCAAAATGCAAGTTAAAAACTGTTGGATTTTATTGTGTTTTTACTCATCAGGTTTTACTGGTAAAAAATTCTGTTAACTTACTTATTTTTTTTTAGTTTGACCTTGGTGAATAGGTAGCAGCTATTGCTTGGGAAGAAAATCCACAGAATTTTTTAGTCTATTGTTTTGTGATAGGTCTTCAAATGGCTAAAAAACTTTAAATGGTAATCGACCCTGAAACAATTTAGAGAAGTAAAATCTCATGTGCGAATTCATATTTCACAGAAAGTGAATTGAAGAATTTAACCTAAAAAATGAGTATGGGATGGTATTATTCTGGAGTTAGATATTTATTTACAATGAAGATAAAAAAAAAACACGTGATTGCTTTGTTAAGTACTTGGAAAACTAGAAAAATATCTTCCATTGTTATAACAACTGAAGAAGATTTCATTGTGTTTTGTTGCTCGTAAGAAGGTTGAGAATATGATTTTTCTCTGGTCTGTAATTGCTCAGAAAGACAATGTCCTTTAACATTTTTTGCCACCAAATCCCCTCTGTAGATTATGTTTGCAAATCTTGGACGCTACCCAGATGAGGCGGCTGAGCAGCTGTGAACGCATTGAATATCTTGAAATCTGTGTCAAATGCTGGGGTTTTGACTGATGTTTTTTTGACTGATGGGTTTTTTTGGGTGCATCTTCCTGCCACCATCTCTTCTGGACTGAAAACCTATTTCTCATTCCCTCTTATAAAATACAAAGGTACTTTGTTGGAGGTCAGAAGTATTAAATTATCTGGGGAAAATAATAAATCTAACCATTTTTAAAGACTATCTTTGGTCCAGATTCCAGGATTTGATCCCATGACAGGAGGGCACAAGGGTCAAGCCCTTAAATTTGCTCAAATTGCTCAACTTTACAGGTTAGTTTCAGCTGTTAGTTTTATGTCTAACATGTGTAACCTCTTCCACATCCATGTCTCAGTTCCCCGGCAACACGGCCACTCTATTAACAGAGCGTCCAACCTCATTCTTGCAAGAATTATCCAAGATCTTTTCGGAATGTATATTCTTCTATGAAGCTGTTCATACCAACAGTGTTCTTGTGGTTCCTTTGACTTTGTGCCCTGAGATAGGAGTGATTTGACACGTTATTTGCCACACAATCTCAATTAAAAACAACAAAAAAAAAAGGATTGATAAAGCTCTTAGGGGTTGTGACCACATAAACAACAGATGTAGAATGGATGTATGATATTTTCAAGTAGATGGTTGGCCGAATTTTGGATACCTAGGGGAAGAAAAATTTTAGTTTCCCAAGCCAAACTTCAAATGAGGAAAATCCCATCATATTGAAGTCAAAGCACATTTAACAGGAACAGGATAGAAGGCGGTAAGAGATCCTGTCTGTAGTTCAACCTGATAGACTTGAGATCACCTACAATTCTATTGTACTAGCAAATAATAGCAAAATCATATTTTTATATAGTTTATCTTGCCCCCACACTAAATCATTTTTTTAGAACTGATTCATAATTGAAATACTTCAGGTAGAGGTTTTTTAAATATATTCCAAAATACTGCCACTGTTTTGGAGTCAATGTGTATTTTGATGACATGGATCGATAGTCTGGTTATCATGAGATACTGCAATGGGTTTTTTAAGAATGGAAATAAAATGGAAAAATTGAAATAAAATTTCTGAGTGAAGGTGTGCAAGAATCAGGAGAAACTGTGCAATATACTGAAACCTGTAAAAAGGAATTTGCTTATTTATTTATTTTACTGCGATATTTTATAAAACATCACACAAATATAATACATGAAGCTTTGTGCAAAAACACATTTGCAAGCTGATTTTGTGTGGGGATTTATAGCTTTCATCCCTTCTGGTGTGCAGTGATTGTGATGGAAAGCAGAATACATATATTCAAAGTCATTCTCTAGTTTGGGTGAATTGCTTCCCCTCCATCAAAAAGACTCAGCTGTATTTTCATACAAAATTGTCATACCTTATGTGTATACATTCATATAGATAATATATGAGCAGGTCTGTACATACACACAAACAACTGCACTGTAAGACAGGACATAACTAACTGTATTTTTTATATTAAGTCACGTAGTAATACATAGACACCAGTATTCTGCTTCCAGAATGTTCCATGGGCCTGTCAGGCTCTTCTTTCCAAAGTCACTGCTGCTTTTTCATTGATTTTTAAAAGGATCCTGGCCAAAAATAATCCCTTCACTCTCATCATATGTCAGCATATTTTGGTTGTAAGGATTACAATGAACAGGGAAAACCATCAGATGGAAAATACATTAAAGGTCCAACAACATGTGTATCTGCTGAGATCAGGTGTAAAGAAGCTTGTCCGAGTGAGCTGTTGTGGTTTAACCTCAGCCAGCTACTGAGCCCCACGCAGTGACTCGCTCACTCCCCTTGATGGGGTGGGGAGAGAATTGAAAGGGTTGAAGCGAGAAAACTCATGGGTTGAGATAAAGACAGTTTAATAAGTAAAACAGGAGCCACACACACAAGCAAAGCACGACAAGGGATTAATTCCCTACTTCCCATGGGCAGGTGTTCTGCCATCTCCAGGAAAGTTCCATCAACGGTTACTTGGGAAGACAAAATATTGTAACTCTGAATGTCCCCCACTTTCTTCTTCCTCTTCTTCTCCTTCTTCTTCTTCTTTTTCTTCTTTTCCCCCCAGGTTTGTATGCTGAGCATGATTTTGTATTGTATGGAATATCCTGAGAGGATGAAAAGTCCTTGACTTCTCAGTAACAACTAAAACATGAGTGTATTATCATCATTCTCATCCTAAATCCAAGACACAGCACTCTGCCAGCTACCAGGAAGAAAATCAACTCTAAAAAAAGCACAAGGAGTCATTTTCAATCTGCTTGCACTGACAGTCCTTGACTGTCTGATCTGCCAGTGGTTCAACAGAACACATATACGTAAATAAACAGCATGCACAATTACAGATCTAAATTAAATTTCATTTTTCTTTAATTATAACATGAGTACACTGCAGCCATAAATATAAAACCTTGATCGCAAGGTTTGAAGAAAAATGTTTGCCAAATATTACGCTCTGTAGTCTTACAAACATCAAATAATAAATCAACACCGTCTAACTCTTTTAAATTACCATTAAAACTTCTAAATATGTCTATCATATTGTGCAAAATCGAATAATATCTAAAATATTTCAAGTATCTAGGAACTAAAAAAAAATCAACTGCAAAAGTGTTAAACGCATTTTCACTTTCTTCTATACCAGGTCAATAAAAGCACTGGCAAATTAGTGATCTGAAGGGATTATAATCACAATACTTCTGAAAAACATTCTGTGCATGGTATACTTGGTGTGTAAACCACCGCTCCCTCCAATCTACTGCCTCAAGTCTGTTGCTTCTAGTAATGGCATCTACAGCATCCCCACAGCCTTTGTAAAGAATCGAGCAAAACATCAAAACATGCTTTGATTAGAAAGTAAAACTATTTATGTAAGGAATTTTCTGTAATTATAATTATGATTATTCTATGCTGCAATGGAAGTAGATCCAAGTACATGGTTTTAAAATATGAAAACTTTTCTACCAAAAAAAAAAAAAGGAGACAACTAAAAATAAGACTGTGAGGTTTTTAATCTTTTATGCATCAAACCTAATTTTTTACTGCCACAAGAAGAAATACAAGTGTGTTATTACATTAATTACAGAATTAAGGTGGATAAGACTGATAACCAGCCCAAAATAATTCTTTAAGCAATAGTGGTAACTGAATATGGCAATAGTTCACAGTTGTCATGGAAGAGAAAAATTTCCATGATTTAGGGCTGTAACAAATAAAATCCTTCTCTGGCAGCTATGCCAGGAATAACCTGCAATATCAGCCTACCAGACAACTAAAGAGCCCTTGAGATGGTCAAAGTATAACACTCGTGCTTTGAGCAATTTGGAGATTCTTGTCCATCTGAGCCTCATTTACACATCAGTGCAGGACAAACACACGCTCCAGTGTTTATGTTGTGAGATACGTTCAATTTTGCTGGAGCAAGCTGAACAAGATAGATTCATCACACCATTTCCAACCCTGCTGAAAACAAGTCTTCAACAAGCCTCTCTGCAGAGGACATGGCTCACAGCTCTCAGAGGAATCAGCTGAGGACAAGCTCAGAACCCCAGGCTGGTTGGGCTGCAGCAACTTCTGTAGGTGGATCCAGGCGGGTTTGAATGTCTCAGAGAAGGAGACTCCACACCCGCTCTGGGCAGCCTGGGCCAGGCTCTGGCACCTCCCAGCAAACAAGTTTCTGCTCGTGTTCACATGGAGCCTCCTGTGTTTCAGTTTGTGCCCGTTGCCCCTCACCCTGGCATTGGACACCACTGAACAGAGTCTGGTCCATCCTCTGACACCCACCCTGAGCTATTGATCCATTGATCAGATCCCTCTCAGCTTCTCTTCTCCCGCTCAACAGCCCCAGCTCTCTCAGTGTCTCCTCAGCACAAAGATGCTCCAGACACCTCAGCATCTTTGTGTCCCTGCGCTGGACTCTCTCCAGTGATTCCTTGTCCTTCTTCAACTGGGGAGTCCAGAACTGGACCCAGAACTGCAGATGGGGCCTCCCCAGGGCAGAGCAGAGGGGGAGGAACAACCTCCCTGACCTGCTGCTCACACTGTTCCTCACGCACCCCAGGTACTGTTGGCCTCTTGGCCACAAGGGCGCATTGGTGACTCATGGTCACCCTGTTGTCCCCCAGAACTCCCAGGTCCTTCTCTGCAGAGCTGCTTTCCAGCAGGTCACCCCAACCTGTACTGGTGCCTGGGGTTGTTCCTCCCCAGGTGCAGGACCCTCCACTTGCCCTGGTTGAACTTCATTAGGTAGTTAATAAAATAATGTAGTTACTCTTTGAAAACTTCCCTTCAGGTGGGGTTATTTTAGGCTTTACTCTGCCCCCTCAGCATCCTCTGGGTGTTGAGCAGTCAGGAAGTCAATGACTACACTAACATAAATACTGCCTTGCGCTCTAAGCTCTGTATCCAGGGGAGACTTATTTCAAGGCAGCATTTCAAATGACCTGGTGTTCATTATTTTATCTGCCCTGAGCATCACTTGAAGGATATTTTCTGCTGAAGTTTTATGGCCTGACTGAAACTCTTTCAGTACACTTTCTAAAACGGAGCCAAGGACACGGCTCGCAACCCTGTGCTCAATAAGGTCAGATTTTTGAATGGGACTGGGGTTAAACTGACTGGCTGGAGCTCTTCCAGCACAATCTGCTATTTTCTACCTTCTGCGTGACACACCAGGTAGCAAGACTGATGTTCACCTTTTGTATCGCATCTTGTAAGCAGGGAAGAAGGCTTTATTTTTAACTGCACTGCAGCACTGTGTCAGCTGTGCAGCCCGACCTGTAACTCACCAAGACACATCAGGCTCAAATATCCATCATTTATTTCTCACTTGCTTTGGTTATGCATGTGTTTAGAGACAGGTGCAGAGATTTCTGCCTCCTGTTTCTAGAAGGGGCCTTTTAGAATCTAATCAGAGTTTCATCTTCAAGAGCAATCACTCCCATTTCTCCCCATAACAAGTGTAACAAACCAAATCTACTCCAATAGTAGCCACAGACAAAGGAGACCATCTGTGGCCTAGAAATGCTGAAATGCAGTTTGAGTTACTATGTCTGTTTCTGATAAGAGCTGAGATTTGATTTTAAGAGTTTCAAAATTAATCTCTCCTTAACCTTTTTATAAAGTCTCAGGTGGGATTTATGATGTAAGTATTGTGCTTCCTTTTGACCCTATATAAATCAGAATTCTCACCAAAAAATATGTTGTGTATAGATATGCTTATCTTAAAAAAAATATATTATAATTAGTGAGAATCTTTAATCTCTAATGCCAACTGTCAAAATAAATTAAGAGTGGGAATGAACAATTATTTGTTGTAGGTTGAGCCTTGACTAGTTATTCTGAAATTTTTGCAAAGTGCTGCAAGCCTAAGCAGCTAATGGATGCAGAAGGATGAGCAGAAACAGAGAGCAGGAACTCTGCTGAACACATCAGAGCACCAAACCCTGCACACCAGAGATGTCTCCTAAGGCAAAGCCCTGCAGTCCCACGGATCTGCAGACACAGACACTTTCTGGTCTCCAGAAGCCAAGGAGCAGGAGGTGGTGAATTCTGAGAAGCCAGGTCAGAGGGTGAAGGAGCTTCAGGTTGAGGTGAACAGACTGTGCATCTTAGAGTCACAGAATCACAGAATCATTTCAGTTGGAAGAGCCCCTCAAGATCATCAAGTCATAACCCACTCCTGGCACTGCCCCATGTCCCTGAGAACCTCATCTCCATATGTCCAGCCCTCCAGGGATGGTGACTCCAGCACTGCCCTGGGCAGCCTGTTCCAATGCCCCACAGCCCTTTGGGGAAGAAATTGTTCCCCAGACCCAACCTCAACGTCCCCTGGTTCAACTTGAGGCTGTTTCCTCTGCTCCTGGCGCTTGTTCCTGGGGAGCAGAGCCCGACCCCCCCTGGCTCCAAGCTCCTTTCAGGCAGTTCAGAGATCAGAAGGTCTCCCCTCAGCTCCTGTTCTCCAGCTGAACCCCCCAGGTCCCTCAGCCGCTCCCATCACACTTGTGCTCCAGCCCCTCACCAGCTCTGTTTCCTTCTCTCCACTCGCTCCAGCACCTCAAGGCCTTTCTTGAGCCCTCAGGTGATTTTGGTGCCACTGGCGCCACCATTTCGTGCACTGAGGTGATCCAGCCACCCCTGGTGCCGCAAATTTGAGCCCTGAGGTGAGGGGCCCAGAACTGCCCCCAGGATTGGTGGTTTGTCCTCCCCAGGTCCCAGCACAGGGACGGTCACTGCCCTGGGCCTGCTGGCCACACCAGTGCTGGGACCAGCCAGGATGCTGGTGGCCTCTTGGACACTTGGGCACACACTGGCTCATGTTCAGCTGCTGGCACCAACACCCCCAGGGCCTTTTCCTGGGGCACTTTCCAGCCGCTCTTCCCCAGCCTGCAGCGTTCATGGGGTTGTTGTGACCCAAGTGCAGGACCTTGGTGACCCTCAGACAATTGGCCTCAGCCCATGGATCCAGCCGGGCCAGACCCCTCTGTATAGCCTTCCCACCCTCCAGCACATCAACACTCCACCCAAACTGGTGTCCATGAGGTGTTTCTTCCAGGAGGTGTTTCTACACTTCCACAAGGATGAATAGGAGATCTGTAGGGTTTTCACAGAGATACTGAAGAGATGAAAACCCAGATCTTGCTCTGCACCGAAAAAGGGAGAGCTAGAGGCTGTGCTTGGTCACCAGGCAGGTGGAGGAAGTTATTAACAAACCAGTCAATGTGTTGCCAGTAGCTACAAGTCCTTTGCACAGGATTTTGCTGTGTCTTGCTACTTCAAGTCAGTGCCTTCTTCATCCTTTTTCTGGTTAAAACCCACATTAGTTTCACAGTCCAGTATACAGTTCAAAAATAACTAAGAATGGACTCCGTTGTGAATTGTACTTCAGTTCTATGAGTACAAATGATAGTTAAGGAGATGAGGAGGATTGCTTAGGTCTTAATTCTCTTCATAAATTTTAATTTTGTAAACATTTCAATAAGTCAATAAAAGCATTTATGCTAAAAATGCAGCACAAAGTGAGGTATTTCTACACTTGCAAGAGGGATGGGAGAGGTTAAGCATCAGATATATTGTTATTTAGAAGATTCATCATTTATAATATTTCTAAATACCAGTTGCTCTCTTCCTGATGTCTGTTTTCTTTGCTATTGACATCAAAGCCATACATAGTTTCCCAATCAATTCATGCTCTGAGAGCAATAAAACCGCAGCAAAACATCTGGAGTGGAACCAGGTTTTTGCAGGCATAATTCAAGGCTCTTCAGGAGATTCTTCTTACCCTCTAGACCCACTGTAATATGTGGGGTTTTTTTTAAAAAAAGTCCATTTCACTAATACTGCAAGACCTCATCGTGAAGTGAGATATTTTATAAAATTCTTTTTTAACTGATTTCATCAGTTAAAATAATCAGATTGTATGCTCAATATTAACCAATACCATGTAATATGTAATAATAATAATATGTAATATGTAATAAAGGATCTCATACAACTTAGGATTCTGACTGAAACAAAGTGATTGCCCTACAAATACATAAACTTCCACTACTCTGTGCTTAAATCTGACTGATCTACCAAAATAAATATGTTTCTAAACTAGACAAGCAGGATAAATGCCCTATGTAGTAACCCACTGAAGCATTCAGATAATATCTAGTATTTGATAGCCGCTTCTGAAACATCTCTCTCAAAAAGAAGACACGTACTGACAAGACAAATAACATATAAAATCACTAGTCTTAATTCACTAGGAAAAATGTTTGCAATAAAAAGCTAATTTTCCCAAAGATGACAAAAAGAAGGTTGTACCTTGTAATTCTGCAGAGACTCGTGGCCGCTATAGGACAGTGTAAAAAGAGAAGAACGTGAAATCCTACAAATGACCTATAAAGTCGGTTCTTTATCTAATCTAAATTACAAAATTTTGGTTCTTAATTTTGCCTGTAGGTATCTCTTAGTTTAAAATTCTTAGTTTTATTGCATTTTCTGTTCTACTGGAATCAAAACAGCAATGCTAAAAACTACAGTATCATACATAAGAAGTAATTATACTGCACAAGAAAAAGTGCACGATGTTTTATAACAAGTAACATGGAAATAATCACCATGGGACAACCTAAAAACTTTCACATCCAGACCAGTCACCTCGATATTGTTATAAATCACCACACTGTAAACCACATACCACTGAATCAGGTATTTAGAAAAGCCCAATAGCTGTTAGACTGTTGGATTTTAAAACTGCATCTCTGTGGGTATTATAAATGCCTGTAAATATCCTCATTACAAAACTATTAATGAAATATGCAGGTCTGTTGCCTATCAGCATATGCAATGAGAGAAATGTGATTAGCTATGGGCACCAGTAAATAGAACAATAATGGGATTTTCTGAGTGTCGCATATCTCCCTAAATACCTCTTTTAGATGAAACAACCCAAGCTCTTTTCTTCAATAACTCAACCACATCTCAGCTCAATGTGTCTCTTTTGTGTGCTTGCTTCTGCTGAAGGAATTTTGGGAAGTAAAGGGAAAATATTTAATGATTTGAAGGTGCAGAAGATGAATAGCTTTATCGTTAACTATTGATTTAGCACATATCTATGAACCATTTAAATGTTAATTTAATTAATATGTTATTAGTAAAAGCTCAGCAAATATTCCTTGCAAGATACTTATTGGTGCAGAAAATGTCAATATCTGCAAAAAAATAACACATACTACATTTTTTATATTTTTTTGGGTACACAAGGGGATGAGGAATTTATGTCTTCAGTTCAACTGTTTTCCTTGGTCTAATGAAAGTTCTGTCTGAGGAACAATTCATTAAGAAAACCATATGCTAACTATGGGTGACAAAGAATGTCTTTTACAAAATCTAAGCATTCCCTAAGAACAAGTTCAAATTTACACATGGAAAATAAAAATTATGGTTCCTGGCCAGGAATGAGGTTATTCTTATTGACAAAATGAATCTCCGACTTCCTTCAAAATGTAGAAAAACACCTCACAGGAAAAAAATGCACATTTTTTACTTTATTTATCTTGATGAAACTTGCTTGTAAGTCTAATCTACAGAGGCCTTCTTTCCATTTTTCCCATCCCATTTTTCTGGAGCAAATATAAACCTTAGGGCAGAGGAAAGTGTGAGCATAGCAATAAAAAGGGAAGAAATTTTTTACATAGGAAAGCCTTTTATATGATGATTTCTACTATGTTACTAATGAGACTTTTCCATACTGATTAGATCATTTAGACTATTAAAACATTTAGGCTATTAAAACATTATTAAACGTTTAAAACATTAATCAGAGTAACCATTAATTTTTCACTCCATAGTGTGCATATGGTGTGTTCCTTTTGCCTGTAACAAGATTTTGAGTTTAAGAGGATTTTATTTCACCGTGAACTTGGGAGAAAACAACAGGGCTGCTCTTATTGCAGTTTCTGTGTTTGTATAAATCACAGAACAGGTTTTTCCAACTGTGTAGGCCTTCGAAGGCTCAAGCCAGTTTGGGGCCTTTGAAGGCCCAAAGCCACAGCAGATCTGCTGTTGCCTTCACAAACGATGTTACACAGAAAACTGGGACAAAGCCCAGCTCAGAGAAATCTCTACTTTGAAAAAAAAAGAGAAACTGTTGAATTCCATTCCTAAGATATTGAAAGACCTGTGAGATTTTAGTGTGACACCTTGATTTACAAGGCAGATTTAATTTCTGATGAATCTAACATAGAAATGCATCTCCCACAAAGTGTTTGCCATAAAGGTTTACAAGTGACTTGGACCTCTATAGTGTTAAATCTGGTGTAAATATCTCAGCAAAATTATTTATTATGCCTCACTGTTTTCCATAGAAGCTCAGGAAGAATAAACAATCTAGAAAAATTAGGAAAGTACCAAAGTCTCCTTAGGATACTGAGGTATTGAGCATAGTAAAGACAAAGGTCATTTGTTAAGAACTGCAGGAACTCATGATACTGAACATCTTGTCAAGTAAGCCACAGTTTAAATTGAGTTTAGACAAATGTTAATTAACAGCCATGGAAAGAAAAATCCTCATTCTGCCAATTATCATCATGCAAGAAAACTTAAAAAAAAAAAAAAAATACATGGATGTTGGTCTAAAATGATGATAGAATCAGAATGTCCTGAGTTGGAAGGGACCCACCAGGCTCATGGAGTCCAACTCCTGTCCCTGCACAGGACAACCCCACAGTTCACACTGTGTGTCCGATCAGCTCCAATAAAACTATTTGTGTGTAGCACATCAATACCAAAAGACATTGAAAATTGTATCCTTTTACAGAAATACAACGTATGTCATTTTCATTGGTATGACCCTGAATTTTCTCAGTGCGAAGTTGACACTGTTCCAGCATGTTGGTCAGCAATGCTGCACAGTTACATTTCCCCCTCTGAAGGGTCAAGCCCCAAGAAAACTTTCTTCAAGCCTAATTTACTGCGATATGCCTCGCTGCCGGGAGCCTCAGGCTACCACATGTCACATTCCCTTTTGTTTTGCTGAGACCCCTGCAGTCATCAAACTGGCAGCTGGAAGTTCTGAGTTCATTGTCACAAATTTTTGAATGGAAAAATTTCATTGAGAGAGTCTTGGAATAAAATCTCTACTTCATACAGACCTAGAGGGGAATACAAATATTATTTTTCTAAAACAATGCATTTTCATGACAAAGTATTTGGCTTTACTATGCTCACAGAGGTCTGAAATTAAACAGTGAGAAAAAGCAACCTATGCTGAAAATTAAAGAAAAACAACAATCAAAAGTTCACACACCCTAATGCTCTTTCAGTTCGAAAGAGTATTCAGAGAGAGATTATATCATTAGAATTATTTTCCTAATATTATTTCTAAAGTTCTCTGCCTGAAAGTGCTGTCTGGGTCTTCATAATTTTAGGCAGCTCTGGTATAGTTTTCTCAAGAGATAAGGGCTTAAAATACCATGCAACTATCATCTAGTAAAAAAATGTTTCAATCATTATCATGTAAAAGAAGAAAATTGCACAGAGAGATTGTACATAGAAATGTGTCTACTATTCAACTTTCTGTTCTTAATCAGAAGACTCTTATTAGATAATATATGGAATTTGGGGAATGACAGTTAACAAAGAAGGTGATTTTGGCACCCCTCTGGCCGCCATTTTGTGTGCTGAGGTGAACCCGCCACCCCTCTGGCCACCATTTCGTGTGCCTAGGTGATTTTGGTGCCCCCATTTTGTGTGCTGAGGTCATTTTGGTGCCCCTGGTGCCACCATTTTGTGTGCTGAGGTGATCCCGCCACCCCCGGTGCCACCCTGGGCAGCCTGTTCCAATGCCTGACAGCCCTTTCCACTAAGTATTTTTTGCTAATATCCAACCTCAACCTCCCCTCGTGTAACCTGAGGCCATTTCCTCCCGTCCTATCACTTGTTACTTAGGAGAAGAGACCAACACCCTCTATACTCCAACCTCCTTCCAGGTCGTTATTTAGAGCTTTTCCCCTTGGAGAAGAAAATCACCTTAGCAAGCAGAGGGTTAACTGTGAATCCTTAAAAAAATTGGAGGGACTGATCAATAGAGGCTTTTTAAAGGACAGATTCTGAGGAGATTGCACCTCCTTCAATACAATGCATGGGAATTTACAGCACTCGTGAAAATTCAAGCCTGTCTTAAGCTGGGCTTCCAAAAGTGTGTTTTATTTCCTTTGCAATAATTTGAATTATTAAATATATTTACCCTTTTGCAACAGGCTTGGGAACAACAGGAAAATATTTAGTAATGTACAGTAGTTTAAATAGTTATTCTCAGTGGGAGGGGAGACATAATAAGAGAACTATGGAGCAAATGGTCCATCATAAGTCCATGACTTAGATGTCAAACAGGAGTAAGGACTCCTGCTCAGCATATACCAAAGAAAGCTAAAGTAACTATAAAAATTAAAGACAAACAACAAACAATGAAAATAACAGTAAATACTAGAATTTACAAACTAAGGGGATCTGTACACTAAATGCAACAGAAGATAAAACTCAAATTGCTTTTTCATACTTGTCATTTAAGTAATAGACAAGTACATAATAGAATACTTAGAAAGGAAGTACCTACAGCGCCAAGGAACTAATGGTGTTCCTTCTGTACATCTCTCTGATAATGTGATTTTCCACCGAAACTAGGACTGTGTATTTGTATTCAACACAGATATATTGCTTTTTAACATTTCTCATACATAACCTTCTGTTTTCCTGTGTTTCTAGCATATATAAATTGAAGTCCTAAATGAGTTGGTTAAAATACATGAATTAAATTAATGGGCTCAGATTTCTGTGCATGTCTTATCAAAGTTTGTTGTTCCACAGCTTTTAGAGTGACGAAAATCGCTCACACTGGAGAATGCTTCAGAATACTTTTTGATATACAGTACATCAAAAGGCTTCAAGCATTTCAAGTCTGGACATGACAATGGATTTCAGATTTCTGTTTTCTAACAAGGGTCTGACAAGGCATGCTGACAAGAACAGAAAGAATGAAGAAAAGCCTAGAAATCTGGCATTAATTCATCGTATTTCTGCTTCACTGTGTACAAGTCCCTCTCTAGGTTGGAATGTTAAAATGTGACTACTCTGTGTTGCAATGGAATAAATGTATATATACATATCAGTCGGGGAATTAAGGAACATGTCAATGCAAGTTTTTGAAAAATTAACATATCTGACAGGAAAACGGAAAGTAGAAATTAGATACCAAAATCATCGTATTGCGTTTTCAGGATTATTCCAATTTCAAAGAAGAAAAGCCTTGTGTATGAATCATTCCTACGGGAAAAACAAACAAACAAGCAAAACTAAAGGGAACATGAGAAAAACAGTTCAAGCTGCACAGATGAAGGCCCCGAGTTTGAGGAGCGAAAAGGAATCAACACTGAGGCCTCTCAGTGGATACATTCGTTACACTACACAAGATCATACAAATCATAATTCCTCCCAAAACAAAATGAACGCTAATGACTTAAAGGTGAATAAACAGATATTTTTATTCTTTGTGAAAGATCGAACGTTCAAGGCCTACATTTTCATGGGGAAGTTTGCAACCCCCGGGCAGAGCAATGTGACTGACTGTTGTAAAATGGCCCAGTTGCTGAGACTAAATCAGAAAAAGGTCCCTGAGGATCTGCTTATAAACCACCAAGACCATCTGAGTTGGTCTTAACAGGGTAGAACAACCCAGGGGAGCAGGGATCGCCCTGAGGGATGGTAAAATGAACACTAATTGACACCAACCAGCACCCCGGTGTATTTTGTGAATAGTCATTTAAACGTGCTGTACATTAACTGTGTTGACCTTATGAATGCCTATTGCACAGGAAAGTTTTAACATAATAATATTTAAGCAAATGCGTTAAGTTTATATGCATACATTTTTTCCTGAGTTCAAAGCTACTAACATGTTAAAAATAAATACAATAAATATTATTACTGGGAGTTTGAAGAAGTCTGAGTTTTCCTGACATTTTTCACTTCCAATATACCTGTAACTTTCAGAAACATTTTTATTAAAAAAAGAATGTCATAGCAAATCGTTATAGCAATAAATAAATGTGACTATTAATTCCCAGAAACGTATTAATGTCTTTAGTAGACATTTTTGTCTGATCTCATGAAATTTTGTCCATTTAATGCAGCTCAGCTGACACAAATCAGTGGAGATGTGAGATGATTTTAAGGTCTGATTCAGGGGCAACTATCATCAATCAGTCTCATTCGTGAAGTTGTTTTGAGGAGAACTGTTAACAGAAAGAACAATCTCAACATTTTCTTTAAGTTGTTTTTATTCTGTCTGTTGATTTTGTGTCAGAGAAAGCACAAAAAATATTTGCCACATGTAACAGTGGTATTTTTGCCAGACATTAATGATGGGTACAAACTGCACAATTCCACATGTGCACGTCAAAGTACATGTAGAATAGGGATCTTAATTATTTCTTAATTCATTTTAAATTACTCAAATATTTCAGGTTTGAGAGTTTTCCTGAAATTAATATACTGTTCTCAGAAGCATTTTAGGAATTTCTTGTATAAAGAAACACTACAAGAAACTTTCTTGTTAGCTTTCTGCTTTAGACTTGAAAAGAAAACATGATAAAAGGAAAATCTTATGAGTTTAATAGGGAAGTGCTAATATTTGTGACACTTATTTAAAGAGAGTTTCAATAAAATCCGTCTCAAAAATCTTTTTCTGAACTCAGTAAGCGTTATCCTAGTTCTTTCTTTCAACTCAGAATCTTACTCAGGGACTCATACTCAAGTCCTGATTTTAGCAGTGGAAAGTTTGACATTTTCAGTAACTATTTAATGTGTGACAAATCTGCCTGCAATTCTTCATACTGTTTCATTACAAAACCTTCTCTTTGACAGGGATTGCTTTCTCTAATTACATCAAACTTGATTTTTTTTTTTTTCTTTTTGGATGGAAGAGGCAAACAATAAGGACAACAGGTAGAATGCCAAGAATTTATCACATTAAAATGGTATTCAAAGCACTCTGAAACTTACTCTCCTGCATACATTTTTTATTATCATTACTTTCTCCAACAGAAGAAAAACCCTCAGCAAATGATTATGCTGTCTCAGGAATAGAAGTCATTAATGCTAAAAAAGAGTTCTCACTAATCAGACTTGGAAATCAGTGCTTCACTAATCAAGAAATACATTCATATGGAAAATGTGGAAAGAAAACATGCACAACAGAAACCAACAAGACCTTTGTTTCAGAAACTTTACAAAATTGAGCAAGTCTTTGAATAACCCTTTTGCCTCTTTGGCATTTCCAAAGTAGTAAGAGAATGAGGAGGCAATAGAAATAATAACAAATGGGGTGGAGCCGATAAAGATGAGGTAGGTAAAAGAAATAAATTGTGGAACCGGAGAAGCTACTGATATCTGTTTTTCAAGTGAGACTCATTGTTAGAACAAAAAGAACTTAGATGATGCAGCTATTTTTATTTTCTCCTCATCTCTTATGCTCCAACATACTAGAACATAAAATCTACAACAGAATTCAGCTACAACTGAAGATGGACTGAATCTGAATATTGCAGTTTAATTCCATTATATGCTAAGGATGAAACAAATATCTCTCGAGATAAAGAGTTCATCTCAAAATCCTTCTCTCAGGCCAGTTTTACCCCTTCAAGAATCATCATCAGACAATACAGAGCTGGGGAACATCTGATTCTTAATCCAATATTCATGCCATTTGAATATGGTTTATAAAAAATTTAATCTCCATGAAACCTAGATAAACTCATCAATTCATACCACTGCCAGCCAGGTCATGGTTAAGAAAATAAAACTGACTCATAGTAATACAGAGCTAAAAATTCAGTTTCTGGGTAAGTGTTCAGAAAATGTGGTTAATGCCCTAGGACATCGAAGGAAGTTTTCAATGTTAAATGTCTTGCTGGGATTAGGGGATTTACAAAACTCATTTTTGCTCATTTACAGAGGATTGAAATGATCACCTTCTTCCCCTCTGCTGAGACCCAGCTCTAGATTTTCGAAGACACGTTGTATTAAGACACACCTTGGAAATTTATGGCCTTTTTGTCTGAGGACCTATGAAAAGCTGACCCTAGACTGCAGTGAGGATCCTCCCGTGAGCACCGCAGGCCAATGCAGAGTCTGTGCTACACAACGAGAGAATCTCAGGAACATAAGCAACAGTGATGAGCTTAGAATCATAGAATCGTTTAGGTTGGAAAAGACCTTTAAAGCATAAACGCTCATTGGCTTTGTGTGTGAAAACTCTTATCACTAAATCTCTTCTGATTTAAATTAAAGCCTTAAATACAAATTGTCTGGTATCTTGGGATTGTATGTCTGGATTTTGCTTTTACTTTGAGGGAAAACATATAAAAGAGGGCACATATTATTTTTGGATTTGTTGAGATAAAATAGAAATTTATTCTCTGGTTTCAGAAAGCCTACCCTCTTTTACTCATTTCCATTAGGAAACTAGTGATAGGAATTTAGGTAGGAATTGAATTTTTCTCTCATTTAACACCAAGATTCTCATTCATTGTATACATCCCCACTGAGTTTGACAGATAAGTGCAGGATGAAGTCCTAATGGTAGGACTGAGGATCAAACGAACAGTTTAAACATCTACCACCTAAGAATGAATCCTCATGTTTTTTTTAAGGTTTCAGAAAAAATAAATGAAAAATATCAGTATGATGAGTGGAGTATGCTTGGAAATCTACAAATCCTCTTAGATTTTTGAAAAATTGTAGAATAAAGGCCATCAGTCCTCTGTAAACTATGTGGAATTGTGGGGAATATTACTCTGAAAGTATTTAAGGATTGTTAAAGGAAATAATATTTGCTACAGTGTGACAAGGAAAAACTACTTAAGTGTTTTAAGTCACATAGCATTAAAGCAGTTCATTGGTTTACTTACAACTTGTAATTAACTGGCAATCACTGAACTGTACCTTTAGGAACTCAATCAGCAACGCAACAGATAAATCAGAATTGTAGACACAAAATATTAATGAACACCCTTCTACAATTCTTCCATGAAATTTCCTCCCTTCTTCCCCCACCATCGTCCTGTGGACACCCATATTTGCACAACCTGGGTGCTTCAGCTTCATGTACACCCCTGTGGCTTCCCATTCCCCACTGACCCACCTGCTGGTAGCAAGTTCTTCCAGGATTCACAGCCCCACACCTGGAGTGAGTACATGTGTGCTGCCCAACTGTTAAACCAACACTGCTAATGCTACCACTAAGCCATGTCCCCTAAGTGCACATCTACACATCTTTTGAACACCTTCCAGTTTCTGCAGGAGAATACTGTAGGAAACAGTGTCAAAGCCTTTACTAGAGTCTACTTAGACAACATCCACAGCCTTTCCCTCATCTGCTAAGCGGGTCACCTTGTCATAAAAGGAGATCAGGTTAGCCAAATAGGACCTTGTCATGGTTTAACCCGAGTTGGCAACACAACCATGACAGCCACACACTCACCCCCTCTCCACACCCTAAACAGGGGAGAGAATTGAAAGGGAAGGGAGAAGATGGATTGAGATAAACACAGTTTAATAAAATAACAAAATACTAATACACTACTAGCAAATATATATATATATATATAAAATAGAAATAAAAGATACTCAAGGCAACTCCTCACCAACTCTGCCCATACCAGCAGCCGGTCCCGGGAAGCAGCACCTGGTAAAACAGCTGATTCCAGAGAGAAAAGAGGGAAAGGGCAGAAAGGCCCAGAGGCTGCTGCAAAATGGAAAAAGGCCAAACGGAACGTCCCAAACAGAACTGCCCCAGCTCTCCTTATATCTCCTCAAATCTGAACCTGACGCCAACGGGCTGGAACACTCTCATGGGTCAGTCTGGGTGTCCGTCCAGCTCTGTCCATCCATCCCCTTCCTCGCTGCCTCACACCTGTGGGCAGAGCTCAGAGTGTCCTTGGCTCTCAGACCAGAGCAATTAAAACACTCACTCTGTGCTGGGTGTTACCTCTTGCTCTCAAACTAAGTCCAAGCAATGACCATGCCAGCTGTGAAAAAGAAAGGTTTGTAACTGCACAAAGAAAATTACCCCATTTTCAGCCAAACCAGCACAGCCAGACAAAACACAGATGGTGGGTGAGCTCAAGCAGTTCTCCCTTAATTCTTCAGTGTATTCTCACTGGGTATTTTAGACCCCCCTGTCAGTCACCTAAGCCTTTGCTGAGCCCAGTCTTTGGAGACCCTTGTGGAGGATTACCACCAGTAGCAGCCCTATGTATTCCTTGGACAGATTCTGCTGAGCCCTTCTCAAGGGCTTCTACTTATGCATTGTCAAGCACCTGAGCCTAATCTGAGACAAATGCCACAAGACACATGTTGCCCAGAGAGAACAGTGCTGGAAACCCATGTCTGGTATCAGATCTACCTTCCCACTGGAAGCGTCACAGTCGTGCTAGAAGGGGAGGTTTAGATTGGACCAGGGGAGGTTTAGATTGGGTATCAGGAAAAAAGTCTTCATGGAGAGGGCTGTGGGGCATTGGAACAGGCTGCCCAGAGCAGTGGTGGAGTCACCATCCCTGGAGGGTTGGACAGACGGAGATGAGGTTCTCAGGGATATCCACCTGGGTGGATCCCATCCAGTCCCAAGGGCTCATAGGTAGCATTAACTACCTCAGGCTTTTCCTCATCCTTTATCACTATATTTCCCCTCCAATCCAATAAAGGATGGAGAATTTCCTTAGCCCTCTTTTTGTTGCTATAATAATCTATTTCTAGAAACATTTCTTTTTATTGTCTTTTACAGAGGTATCCAGATTCAGCTCTAGTCAGCGTTGACCCTTCCAGTTTTCTCCCTGCATAATGACATCCCTGGGGTTCTCCTGAGTTACTGCCCCTTCTTCCAAAGGTTATAATTCTTTTATTCCTGAGGTCCAGGTGACACATAAGATGACATACTTATGCTTATTAATACAGAATATATAAAGGTAAATTCAAGAGTGAAAAAAAATTGTATTAGTTGAATGATGGTTTACTGAATCAAAACAGAGGATGAGCCTAATAATCTAAAGCTGTTTCTATGACAAATATAGATTAAAGCTAAACTGAGAACAGGGTGCTTCCTTTTCAGCTTCCACAGTCTGCTGACACTTCAAAATTCCAGTAGCGTGGTTTCTCTCTCTCAAGGATTAGTAATTACCAGACACATGGCATGGTTAACCATTAGAAATGAAGAACATTGGAAAGGTCACTAAGGTAGATGGTAGCTGCTATTTACAGAATATGATGAGTATTAATATTCCCGTACACTTTCTCTGACAACTTTTAAAATATAAAATTAACTAAAAATTAAATCCCTTTCATGATAAAATATGGCAACAAGACAGAGAAAATAGTAGTGAATTACGCCGCTTGTTAGTAGTTTAAAATTCCATCATTTTTTCTTCCTCTTCACCCTGTTTTATTTTTATTTACCAGTCTTTCAATATGTGCCTGGAAACTTGAATCCAGACTCCGTTTTCCTTACATAATTTTGTTTGTGCTACACGAAGTCAAAAGGTCAAACTGTACCCCAGGCCAGATGTTTCTTATATCTGTTTCTGCAAGAGGTCGTGCTCATCAGCCTACGACTTTGAACTGCAATGACTACAACTGTCTCAGACACAAAAGACGTCCATAATAAGTATTTATTAGAAATACTGGCTTGATAAGTCATTCGAGCAATTGTTACAGAAATAAATTTGGGTTTAGGTGACTAGACTGCTGCTAAAGCATTGCCTGCTAAGCTCTAAGCTAAAGACAGTAGGATAAAAAAAGACATCTATCAGATTTTGCTTTCAGCTTCTTCGGGATCTTTTAGAATGTGGAATAAACAACCTGTTTTATCTGACTTCTGAACTTACCTGTATTTCAGCACTGTCAGGATTAGTTCTGAAATATTTATTCCACTTTTAGTGTATTGATTTCATCCCACAGAGTGAGTTTTCTTCTCAACATTAACTTTTTCCTTCTTTACAATTACCTTTTACATAATATATGTAGTGCATGTACATAAACCTATGTGTTCTTTCAATTCCTTCTTTAAATTTTATTCAAAGTAGTCTTGGCATCAGAAGATGTTGATAAAACAGGTAAAAGTTTTTAACTTCCCCAAAATTTAAAAAATACATTCTATATTTCAAGAAAACTTAGTACAGGAATGTGTGTTGCCCGCATATATATGTATAGGCATGGGAATATGTATTGAAATATGTAGGGATTTTTTCAATGGACTGGAGATGACAGTTACTTCTGGAGGTTTTACCTTTCTACAAAAGCAGCTCCTTTTTTATCCGTGCTAGAATAAGTTCATTAATTGTGTGTCATTCAGGCAGGTTACTGATGCTGGTTTTCTTTGGAGTTTCAGAACCACTGAAGGTGAAACCATTTCAGGAAGAAATCAAACTTTTATTGACACTAATCTGCACACGTTTTTGTATTTTCAAAGTGGTGGAAACGACCAAGGCACGCTAAGGGTATTTTTTTTTTAAACTAAAATGACCCAATCAAATGTATTCAAATTTCATTATAACTCCATTCTAATTGCAATGAAGTTGAGAACCGATAGCAGCTGTCGGTATCCACGAGGAAGGTTTATGGCAGAGGTGTTTCCATACTACAGGCTACCAAGAAATCTGCCAGGATAACAAGTCATGCCTCTGACACCACCTCCGAAACAATTTACCGAAACATGCTTTGCTCATTTTGGTTCCAGGAACTTGGCATTGTCATATTTAAATGTTATTACAGTCGAATAAAATGCAGTCAGCTTTAACTTCAGATGCCTTATGTTTTGGTGAATTATTGGAAATGCTAGATGAAGCACCTGCAGCTTTCCCACTGAACATTAAAAAATACTAGAGTACTAAAGAAAGGATATCTGTGCTCAAAGCCATTGAAAAAATGTCTAGAACTTCATTTTTACTGCCCCTATATAAACACTGTCTTATGCCAACTCTATATCCATTGTGCTTAAAAGTGGCAGAAAGCTCATCCGATTTAAAGTCTTCCCAGAAACCTTTAAAATATTTTTCATCAACTCACTTTCTTATTGATGCTACTAATGACTGACACTTACTTTTCACCTATTTTTACAATTGCATTTCCAAAGAAGGAAAAAGTGAGTCCCACCTAACACAGGTAACTCAACTGTTTTAGGTAATTCAGATATTGCGGTCAAAGCTTGGTCGGTAGCAGCTACTTCATAAGAACAAGAGTTTCCCATGGGTCCACTTGCATATCCGCCAGTCCCTGAAGGGGCTTCAGATACACTGAGGAAACACAAATGTTACCAGAAACCCATATTTAGGCTGCAGACTTTCATAAAACATATGTATTATACACCTTTTTTTTTTCTGTAAACTCAGTTACAGAAACAGAATCACAGATTTTTGCAATAACAGTCTATATAATTCTAAAAAAAACCTGCCTAATAAAAATGTGGAATAACATATCGAGTAATAATTCTTTATGACCCATACAGAAACTTGTGATTTGATGCCTCACACAGATCAGGGTTTTGCTAAAACAGGATTTTGGCTGTTCTTACTGTGACAGACCTAGTAGAAAAATTTATTATGGTGCTTAGAAGTCTATAAGTGCCTTGGCTCAGAAATGGGGGCACTAATCCAGGTGATGGCGTACAGAACAAAGCAGAGATTTCAGCAAGGTTGTGAGGAGATGGTCACGGATTAAACTTTCATACCGGTTGAAATTGTGAGAAGGGATTTTTACAGTCTTGCTGTTGAGAGACTGGGCCACTGATGGAATTTATTCCATTGACAATTTAAAATCTACCTGGCAATTTGACATTCTGTGGTGATTTTTTTTTAATATATATTTGACTTCTCTGTCAGCTTCTGTGCTGGGTAACCTGAAGGTTTTTTGTCTCTAACGGTGGCATATTTTTATTTAATCTGAGAAAAGGCAGTTACCCCCCTCCTTAAAATGTCACACACCCGAGGTGTTTTGTTGTTTTGTTTTGTTTTGCTTTTTAACAAAGTACTACTAAAATCACAGACATTTATCCTGTCACTGAAAAGAGCAACGTGGGAAACTGAGCTAAGAGCTCCAGCTGGTTTTGCCATGACAGACCATTCATGCTCCTATACAGACCTGATGTTAACACTCCCTCTCTTTAAGTCGTTCCATATTTTGTTGTGTCATGAAATACAAACACATGGAGGTGGTCTCTGCCTGGAGGCTTCCAGTGATTTTCATGGTACCAGTCACTTATTCAATTTGAAATCTTCCACTTATGAAACACTGCATGGCAGTAATTCATAGGCCAAGAAGCAGGCCCAGAAGCAGGCCTGTGCTTCAGATTTACTGCTTATAACTCGTGGCAGATTTCAGTATTTTTCCTTTTGGCCACATAGTTAAAGTCATTAAATAGAGGGGGTCATATTTTATTTTTTGTTCCTCTGGTGATAGTGGTTTAAGAACCAAAAATTGGTACGTGGTTGTGCAAGTCAAGTCCAGTGCAGCAGGCAGAAAGGGATTTACACAGTGATATACCTTTCCATTTTCAACCCTCTTTTCAAACAATATCAAATTAGTCATCACCAATTACAGAATGATGCTCAGTGATACTTCTGAGATAAGTCTGTTCTTTTGTGTTGCACAAAAAAAAATTACATGACTACAAGATAAACCAAACAAATCCTCTTAAAGTTTCATGTTGGTATCCACAAAGATAAAATCCTCTTTTCTGGCTCGTTCTTGGGCATGAAGTCATGGGAATAGCAAGGATATTTACTGCTTTTAATTGTACCCAAACAGTGATTTTTTCGTGGTCAATGGCTACATCGTTTTCTTGTATTTTATTTCTAAGTGCTTTTACAGTTAGAAATAGTGCCTGACGGAGAAAATACAGAAGTGTTGATCTCTGATGATGTGCTCCCAAACACAACTATTGCTCAGTAATATAATGAGATATTTGTAATATAATAATGCTTCTTTCATTGTTCTATAGGTTCCTGTCGTGGTACTTTCACCAATTCTATTACTTTGAAATGAATTCTTATATTCCAAATCATTGTTGCAGATATTCAGCAAGTATACATTTTTATTTTTGAAGTTGTTTGCTGTTTAAAGGAATCAATCAAACTTTTGTTGATGGCAGCTCACATGTTAGAACACAAATTGGCAGTTTCCATTAGGAAGTGCCACCTCCTAGAACTGCTGTGGTTCTATCTGAAGCCTGAAGAAGATGATAACAGCCTATCTAAATGGACATGTTGTTCTTCTGTGTACTCAATGGCCATCTTCATAACAAGAGTAAGATGGTTCTTTCTGCAGGTCAAAATGTTCTGGTGAGCTGTGTGCCATGCCAGGGGATTTTTTTTCTCCCCAAGCACTAGGCTGTACACACCACAGCATTCCCGTTGTGGAAAAGGGTCTGCATACCCTTGACTTTCAGCGGTGTTAGAAAAAAACCAAAAGGATGGATTTGCCATTTTTAGGTACTGGTGAGAATAAAATTTTGGCAAGTGAATTGAGGACAGTCTACTTTAAATTTCAAAATGAATTTCACCTGATGCATTAGTCAGTCACCTCAGAAGAGTTGCAAACTTCTTCAGATAACTCTGTGTTGCTGTGATGCATCTGGATTCTATGCTGTAATTACAGAGGAAAAATAAAACCTCAAATAAAATCTCTTCTGTGAATAAAAGTGAAGATTGCCTGTAAAAACAGTATTTAACTTGCAATGATATTGTGTTGTTTCCTCACGTTGAGGCTAACGGCTCAGTCAAGTGTGAATTTGAAAGGATTCTCAGCAATAGTTTGTCCACAGAAAGAAATATTGTCCTTACATATTTTGTTTGCTTAGTAGCTTTCTGTAATAATTCAAACCTCTCTGCAGACACCGAATGTTCAGTTATGTTACTGGAATAGCTGAAGGACAGAACAGTGGAAATAATCAGGCTACACTACTCTGCTATAACTTTTGACAAGACTTGCATAATATTTTAGTTTATGAATATCTGTGTGTGAAGTGAGATTATTACTTTTGCAACACTTTTAATTTTTACTCTTTCATTTAATTTAAAAAAGCCCAAGGTTATAATTTCTGATGTATGCTGCAGCTTGTCTTACAAATTCCTTCCCCAAACCAGCCTTTAGCCAATTCCAGCAACACTCTAATTAAATTCAGCGAAAAGAACAATGAGCAAACATAAATGATCATTTTAAATGAAATCCAGATTACCATGCCAGCAAAAGAAATGCAGTTACCATGATAGAAATGCCAAAACAGCTTAAGGATTTATAACTTATTCAGCAGGAAGATACAACTTTACAGATCAACTAATTCAGGTGTCACAGTTTAAGTAATCTGAAGTTACTAAATAATTTTGCCTGCAGCGAAATCCAACCCGATCCTTGCAGAAATCAATTATCTTACAATAGGTCGATTAAGTGGTCAGAATGTGTCACAGTCAGTTGGTATGACTTGAAAAGATCAATATTCTCCCTTTAACATGGATTTACATTGGTGATGAGGTTAGAGGGAGGAAGGAAATTGTATACTTTGAATAACAAATGGATTATTTCTAAAGACTTTGGTTTTAGTTGTTCAGATTTAACTACCACACAGCAGTTCATCATTAATACACAGTTAGAAACCATAGTTGAACTTCCTTAAATAAAGAGATTTTTAAAACCCAACCAAACAAAAAGAAACTGTATTAAATGGATGCAGCATAAAATCATGTAAACAAATATAAGCCAGGAGAAGTTGAATCTGATGAAACACACTAATATTAATACACAACAGTGCCATCACTGATTCAACAGAGAGTCATAAATATGCCTCTCTCAACCTTTTTATAATATATTAAGTGGAAAGTTCTTCATGTGGGTATTTGAATTTTAATAAGTTTGTTGCACTCAAAATTTTCTTACAGGATAAACAGGAGACAGCATGACTGGATAGCCAAGCATATACTCGTAGAGTAATTAAAATTATAATGCTAAATTCAAATTAAAACTCATGGTAATTGTTAGTCAGGTTACAACAGGGTTAAATCAGGGGCATCAATTTCATGTTCACCAGGAGCCACATCAGCCTCGTGGTTGCCTTCAGTGTGCCAAATGTCATTATAGCACTGTGTATATATATATAAATATATACACATTATATATACATTTATAGAGATTTTGCTAGCACAGTCTGCCAAGGTGCTCCTTCTTTTGTCCTCTATTACTCAGCTGTTATCTCCCAAAGTGGTTTTACCTGAATTATATGAGGTTTTATCCCTGTAACAACCACTGATTGACCATCGTGATTTGGAATTAACTTCTGGGATCACCCTGTATCTAAAATATTCCACACGACATTTTACTCTGGACGGCGTAGACAGTTCAATCCACACAGAATCATTACTTGTTATCCCTATAAACTAAAGTAAAACTAAACCAAAAGGAGACAACAGTTCCCTGATTGCTAAACAGCTCTTATCAAACCTAACAAAGGGAAAATCCACTCAGCCTAAGACAAAACCAGTAAAATCCCTTTTATTAGTAAAGGCAAATATCTTTCCTGGGATAATAGACATTATAATGTTGTTGACAGATCATTATCTAAGACTATTGTGAGAAACATACCTTTTTCTCTTCATGTCAGAAAGAGATTATTATATCATGTTGTATATCATGTCATTTATTATTGCAATACAATGTTTTTTCTATGATATTGCAATGCAATGAGTGCAGCCAACATTTGGAGCTCGACTGCAACAGATACTGTGAAAAGATGAACAACTCTAGATTACTTCTATTTTATCAGAAAAAGATAATGAATGACACAGAGTGGTAAAATGATATTTCACGCTTGAGTGGCATAACGGGGAAGGAGTTGCTGGTTTAATTATTAGCCCAGTTTTCTAGACTTTCCTTTTCATTCTTTTGTCAAAGCAAATTCTCTGTAAAGCTCTTAGCTTCTTCTTTCCTAATTATCACATTAGCCAAGAAGCAAGAAGCCCAGTGTCAGATACAATGACTTCTGGATGTAGAACTATTCCTATATATTATAAGTGGCTGTTATTGTGATCTTGTACTTACCCTATTACATAAAACAATACTGATGAGTAAACAATATAGTTGCAAGTAACTGTATTTTAAGAACTATCAGGAAGTACTAGATAGGCTTAAAAGGATTTCTTTTTTTCTTGATTAAAAATTGTTTTGGTAGACAATTAAATTTCCTTGTAAATTATTATCCAGATGGTGTCTGGAAGGAGGAAGTTGTGGACACAATAAACTGTGTAACTCACAGTTCTTGACTGTATGAAGGCAATGAAGTCAGTAAGTTACTTCAGATCTGCTTTAGTTTCCTACAATGCACAGTGAATAATAATAATTAAAAAGCCCTCAACCCTAATTGTTTCTTCCAGACGAGTACAGCAGAAAGAATCTGTGTTTGAGACAGTTACATTAGGTGTATTTTGGGAGAAAATGGCATTTCCTTCCTCTGAGATTTATTCATAATTTCAACCTCATCTCTAGATTCCTTGTAACAGGAATTACTTCCACATCAGAACATACGACAGACTGAAGCCACTTTAACTCCTTTCCTGGGATGGATTCAATCTTTATTGTTTTGTGTGACAATATAGAAAGCAGTAGAAATCATTTTCTACCTATACCACGGACCACTCACTTCGACTTGGCATTTCTTTGAGCAAAATATTCTCTGTTCAACTGTCTGAAGACACTATGAAAAGAGAAACACCTACTTTTCTACTATTTTTCCTGATTGTTTCCTTTATGAATCATTTTTGTTCTTACTTTGCCTCCCAACTCCCACGGTTCCAGTTTCAATCTGTCTGTCCTGAGCTTGCAGCTTTGCTTTCCACTGCAGCTTTTTCTACTAAATTAGGCTCCCTAAAAATATCAGTTGTTAAAAAATATTTGACTTCTTGATCCAGTCCCACTTCAGTATGTATTTGTAGGTGGTATTTCAACACTAAGATAGCCGATACTACACTTTCAGATGAAAATGAGCCATTAAATACTCTTTTCCCTTATTCATTCTTCTGGAAGGAAAGATGGATTAAACAAGGTTTCCTATCATTCAAAATCAGACTAGAGGCCTCACATTTACTTAACCTTTTTTTAAGTTAGCTGCATTTTTGCTCCTAGTCATGAGTATATTTTCAGTGTATCAATAACACACGTCATGTATATCTATATATTTGCCTAGAAATCATGTTTACTTTTTATCTTTAGCCTGTGTAAAATGACAAGAAAAATCCCTTCAGTCACAATGAGTCCTTTTTTTGGTCCTAGAACAAAGCATTGTACCGTCCATGGTGCAAACCACCCTCAGCAAACTGATCTGTGTCATTTATTTATCCGACTTATCATTTCTAACTCTTCAATTGCCTCTCCCCGCAATTAGACCTGCAGCGCCATTTCAGCTTCTATCACTGTGTTTCACTGAAGCAAGGTCTTGTCTGGTAAAAAAAAAGGAAAAAAAAATCATTAAACTACATACAAATAAGAACAAAACCCAAGTCATTTTTCAATAAAAAGGGTTTTAACAAAAATCATACTTTACTAAGCTAATACCCTAATAACACAAGCAGGAAATTCCGTCTCAATTATTTTAAGGCCATTGTGCACTCGCTATTACAATGTTATGCTACTTGGGGACAATTTTCTGTTGCAAGGCAATATCAGCAAGATTTTTTTTTTTTTTCTTACAGACACTCCCCTAACGTGCTTTTAAAAGTCTTCATAATGAAGTATTTAACACTAAAATCAATTGCCTGGAATCTGCCTGTGGAAACGTCTGACCTCAACCCTCAGGAAATTCATCACTATCTCTCCTATTCACCATATACTCAGAAGAACAGGTTGGTCTCTTCTTCACCCGGTTCCCTCACCTACTCATTTAAGTACTGCTTTCAATATTTATTTGTTATTTGCAGCTACTTGGATAAATTGAAAAATTGTATAGCTAGGAACTGTAACAAACGTGGCAGATTTGTTTCCACGCAAATGAAAGTTCTCTCATACACTCAGAAATGCAACTTTCTCTGCTTTCTGCCCATTTAGAGCTTGCAAATACTTGTTTGTTAGTTGTTGTCTGGTTGTCCAGTGTGTTTCATGACATGAACTTCTACATTCAATGCTTTTTGATGCTTTTCCTGCTGGAGTCTTTGTTTAATAATTGCTCTTCTATCTTGTTCAAGCCATGTGTGTTACCAAACTAAACTAAAAAGAGCTATAGAATGTCCTGGTAAGAGATACCTTGTGCAAAAGGCAGCGTCAAAGCAGGTTATTTTTTCAGGCCATATTTAAAGCTAAGCATGTTTACTAATGTTCTGGGCTGTTAGAGGTATAAATAACATTTTCCCACCCTATTCATCTAAGTATGCAAGATAAAGCAATGGTAAAGTAACTCCTTTGTGTAACGCTTCTTAAATATGTACACAAAATTACATATTTGTAGGCAAATTAATACATCTGTGGAACACTGTTGCATTCCTGATTGGGACCAGTGTAAGTTTTCTACTTGCTGCTTCTCTCTGTAAGAAGTACATACCCTGTTCAGGTATGCATAAGAGTACACATCTGCATTTATAGGGACTCCACAAATTATAAAGACCCGTATTTAAAAATTCTGTCATTATTGGCAGACCCAGCTCTGTTGAGGCAGAAATGTGGCATTGCATGAAAAAAGAGAGGAGTTTAGGAGTGTAGAGTCAGTGTTTGCACTCAGGTGAAGTATGGCCAGGATGGATCCTTTCCACCTCACATTACCATTTGTGTGCTTTTAGTTGAATTAGAATTTGCCTAATGTGCGCACACCTATTTACTCTATCAAGAGAGATCTTCCTGGAGAAGCTGCAGTTCATGGCCCGGATGGTGTATCTGTGATGGGTAAAGAACTGGCTGGAGGGTCGGGCCCAAAGAGCTGTGGTGAACGGAGACAAATCCAGTTGTTGGCCGGTCACGAGTGGTGTCTCCAGAGCTCGTACTGGGGCCAGTTCTGTTTAATCTCTTTATCAATGGTCTGGATGGGGGGATCGAGGGCACCCTCTGTCAGTTTGCAGATGACACCAGGTTGGGTGGAGTGTTGATGTGCTGGAGGGTGGGAAGGCCATACAGAGGGGTCTGGCCCGGCTGGATCGATGGGCTGAGGCCAATTGTCTGAGGTTCACCAAGGCCAAGTGCTGGGTCCTGCACTTGGATCACAACAACCCCATGAACGCTGCAGGCTGGGGAAGAGCGGCTGGAAAGTGCCCCAGGAAAAGGCTCTGGGGGTGTTGGTGACAGTGGCTGAACATGAGCCAGTGTGTGCCCAGGTGGCCAAGAGGCCACCAGCATCCTGGCTGGTACCAGCACTGATGTGGCCAGCAGGCCCAGGGCAGTGACCGTCCCTGTGCTGGGACCTGGGGAGGCCAAGCCACCAATCCTGGGGGCAGTTCTGGGCCCTCAGCTAAGGGCTCAAAATGGTGGCACCAAAATCACCTCAGGGCTCAAAATGGCGGCACCAGGAATGGTGGGATCACCTCATGGAAGGTCTTGAGGTGCTGGAGAGAGTGGAGAGAAGGGAATGGAGCTGGTGAGGGGCTGGAGCACAAGTGTGATGGGAGCGGCTGAGGGATCTGGGGGTTCAGCTGGAGAACAGGAGCTGAGGGGAGACCTTCTGATCTCTGAATTGCCTGAAAGGAGCTTGGAGCCAGGGGGGGTTGGGCTCTGCTTCCCAGGAACAAGCACCAGGAGCAGAGGAAACGGCCTCAAGTTGCGCCAGGGGAGGTTGAGGTTGGATCTGGGAACAATTTCTTCCCCAAAGGGCTGTGGGGCATTGGAACAGGCTGCCCAGGGCAGTGCTGGAGTCACCATCCCTGGAGGGTTGGACAGATGGACATGAGGTTCTCAGGACATGGGGCAGTGCCAGGGGTGGGCTATGGGTGGACTCCATGATCCTGATGGGCTCTTCCAACCAAAATGATTCTATGATTCTATAAGATATACTCTGATTTGTATATATTTTTAGTAGTTTTAGACTTTTCCACCTTAAACAAACAAGCAAACAAACCCAAACCCTGACTGGAATCACAGCAAAGTTATTGTGTTTGACTGCAAAATGTCTCTGATATATTTTACATTATAGATAACCCTAAGAGAATACCTGAAATGACCAGGGAAAAAAATCAATGAGGTTAAGAGTGACTGTAACATTAAAAACTGACCGTGAGCTGAAAGAGCAATGAAATATTCATATACTGTAATTGCAGAAATCTAGTTTCAGCTTTCGAACTTAAAAAACTTGTACCATAATTTCCTTGTCATTGCTTCCTTCCTTTCCTCATTCACCCCATAAATGCCACAAAGCTGTATTTACATCCTTCAATTGAAGACAAATGTTAATATATATGTTCAGTAGAATTTACATATCTACAGTAAGGCACAGTCCAGTGACCTAGAAAGACACTTTACTCCAAAAAATCATTGATAGGTTATTAAAGAGAAAAAAAATTACATTTCCATTCAAGCGCAAGAAAGAAGAAAGAAGAAAATCATCAATTTATATTCCTATTTAGATTACATGAATCATAAAATGTTCTGTAATGCACTGTATGTTATAAACATCTTATTTAAGCAGTTTTCTTATTTGAGATAGAATTTGTCATTACACAAGGAACACATTAATTGGAACAGACCTTTTGCTAATGCAAAAGAAGTTCTAACATATACAATTAAAAATAAATTGTTTTAAGAAAGTAAACTTCACCATTAACAAGTAGTCATTACCTGAGCTTCAGAACCGAACACCAAGAATCAGTAGTCACTGTGTACATAGTTTTGATGACTACTGGACACACATATATACATTCTTCCTTCATATCTTCTGTTCTGTCTTAAGAATGTCCTTTCTTGAATATTGTATTTAACAACGAGATTACTCCTTTTAAAAATCAGTCCAAACTAACACTATTCAATGCCTTTTCGGGACAAGCGTTGACAAGGTTTTGACACCACTAATGCAATGGGGTAATTACCTTCAGAACTCCATCCACCACCATTTATACAGCCTGTGGACAGAAGCTCAACCAGGTGAACAAGCAATGAGAAAAGGTCAATGCTCGTCCCAAATTCATTGTGACCATCATTAAGCTGGGTCCCACTGGCACAAAACCGTATCAGTGAATCTACCTATAAATGTGTTATTTCATTAACTCCTTAACAATCTTTGAGGGCTTAATTCTAAATTTAATAGGTGCTACAAACCTCTATGTCATCTTGTTTTGTCGGATTTAGAATGTTATGCATTCAGATAACACTTTATTTACCTAGTGCAATAATTATTGAAACAACCAAACCTAGACTAAGGAATTAATCATCTAGAGCTGCAAGTTTAGTTAAATGAAGAAAATGGTCCAACCACAACCAAGGTCCTTATGCTACAGCTATTCCTAATACCATAGATAGAGTCACATCTCAAATTTGTTCTGCTTAAGCTATTGTCAGTAATATGACATGGAAATATTTATGAAGAGGTAGCTACTTTTGTTCACCATGTGTTAATCAAATACTCTACTGAGGTAAAAATACAATAATCCACGTGAATTGAAGTTGCTCCTAATAGGGATCCCTGATCAAATCTAACGATGAAATCACACAGCGCTGCTCAACTAATCACATTTTTCCCCTAGTTTTAGGAGGCTGTTGCAAAATCTTCCTGCCTAGACTGGTCACCATGATGCAATCTCCAAACTAATGTAATTCAGGGCCATTTTATGCTCATAAAAGGCAGAAAGAATAATGGCCTAATAATAAGTTCCATTTGTGTCTTTCTCATACTCCTCCAGTTCCTCCACCACAATACTCCCACCTTCTGCTGTAAAACTTGATGTGCTAGGAAAGCCAATTTCAAAGCACTGTTTTTCCTACATCAATATTGATATATCAATATATGCACATACAGATGCTATACTGTGGCGGGGTGACCTCGGCTGGCTCCCAGATGCCCACCCAGCTGCACTTGTGTTCTCCATCCCAACAGGGAGGGAGAGAAAATGAGGGGAGGGAAGGGGAGAAAATGAGATTAAAAAGCTCATGGATTGCGATAAAGACTAAAGATAGTGAGATTACTTACCAGTGACAGTCACCAGCAAAACTTGCTCAACTTGGAGAAAACTAATTTAACTGATTGCCAACTAAAATATGTTTGGATAATGAGAAACAAAAATAAATTGAAACAACACCTTCTTCCACACACACACGCCCACCCCAAGTCCCATACATTTCATAACAAGGCATTCTCAAATTTTATAGCACAAACGAAAAAAAAAGAAAGGGATTACTAACAACAAAGCCCAAACAAACAGTGCAGATACGTTCAGTTTTAGAGGGTGGCAGTCAGTAGTACATGTGGGAAGAAAATTATTCTGCTGCATTTCAGGAACAGGAAAAGAAAAGAAACTAAACTGCTAAACAAGCGACTAGAAAAAGAAAGCAGGATCTTTTACCAAGTTTCTGAAAATGCTGCTGCAAGAGCTGCTGGTTTGCTCCTGATTTTTCCGTGAAATTAGTCTTGTAAAGTAACAGTACTGTTGTCATGAAATATCTGGGGAGATTAAAAAAGAGCACTGTGCATCTATCTCTTGATTTCCTCTGACTGGAAGAATCTGGGACGCTTCCTCCAGCTGTGAAAGCTCAACTACCTTTTGCTCTTCTCTTTAAAAGGACATTTCTGTAAATACCATGTACTTAACCACCACTCCCACCATAAAACAAGTGTCCACTTATTTCACTGCTCGTCTCCTCTGTGGGATTTCATCACATTTATATTGAATAAGTCTGTTCCAGCATGGAGCAGATGAAGGCTTTAGGAAGGTTTACTCCTCAGTGTACAACACTGCCATGATAGTCCATCCCAATTTGTATCAATTTTCCCAAAATATAAAGGCTAAGGTCTTCTTAGGCCTGGTAGCACCATATTGCCCTGCGCTTGTCTTTCTCCTTTCATTTTAAAGTCACTTGGACAAATTTGACAACCCTGTTGGGTGTTACCATAATAATTGTCCTTAACACTGTAAATTATTTTAGTTTTCGCTCACTGCCTGATGAAGGAGGCACAATGACAGACCCAAGCAGGCGTCTGGGGATGCTCCATCATTGCTGTGGAGAACTCAGACCTATTTATTTTCACTTACATGATGTGTGCTGGCAGCACAGCAAGTACACAGCTATATATAGACATTCATTTTTTTCAGTCACACTCTGAACTATCCATTTTATTCCAACAGTGGCACGAAGCACACAAACACACAAACAAACAAGTAACAGCAACCAAGGCAGATCAAGATTTCTGTGCAGATGAAACCTGAGTGCTGGGAAAAAAGGGGCTGGTTTACAGCCAAGAGACCCGCTGGACTCCTGACAGATCCTCAAGAAGGTGATTGACCCAAGTGCCCAAAGTTCTGCAACGAAGGGACTCAATAATAGGGATAAGAGATCTTTGTGAATAATGGGGATGGGAGATCACTGTCTGAGGCAGTTTTGGGGAATCGCCCCAGGCAGCTCTCCTGTGTGTGGACCAGTTGAGAGGCACCATCTGTGTACCAGGATGTGTCGATAAACTCCCCGGAGAGGGAAGGAGATGAGGAAAGTCAGGAGACACCAAGCAGTTCCTGCTGTAGACCAAAGAACTGGCCAAACTCTAGGCGCACAATTTGAAACTGGTATTGGAATGTGTTCCCATACACCAGTTGAACAACGGTGTGGCGAGTCTCAGCTGATCCAGCTGGAAATAACATTGCAAGGACGGTTCCCATTCCATTGTGAGATTCCCATTCCACTGTGCTGGGCACTGGGGAGGCCAAACCTCAGATCCTGGGGTCAGTTCTGGGTCTCTTCCAACTGAAATGATTCTGTGATTCTATGATTCCATGTCACCTTGGATTTTAAACCTCTGGAGACGTCATCATTCCACCTTATATAGAATCCTCTCTATTATATGGTCAAGCACCATTTTTTTTTTTCCTGCCTTCACAAAAAATTTCCAGCTGAAGGGCATAATTTAAATACCTAAAAACTGAATATACTTAAATCCTTGCAGACTGAGAGCCTGAAATGCTTTTGCCATTATGCAATTACTTTTGCTAGAATTTCACCTTATACAAAGGAGACAAAGGAATCCTTCTCTCAGGTGCATTTGAAGATAACTGTACACATTATTTTAATGTAGAAATTAATAAGCTCGGGTTTTAGACAAAATTTGCACTTTTTTTTTTTTTTAAACTCCTAATATTTTTATGCTCTGAAGATTAAAATGAGTCTAGTATAGACTATTTTAATGACCACTCAATCAAGAGAGGTCACTGACTTTTAAGTCAACCTTGGGAATGAAGAACAGAGTATCATAGTTCTTGTTTTACATCTGCCTAGAAAATTAATGATGCATTAAAACTTAATGGCAGTGGAGTCCATCGCCCCTCATAAATGGTCCATCTCAGTGTGTCGGTGTGTACATTAAAACGATGTGTCTTAGCATAAATGAGAGTGATCAAAAATTAACCCAATCCTCAGTGTAATTACCGTGAGGCGGTGATTGGACCGGCTGCTTTAACTTGTGACAGTGATTGAAATGCTGTTTCATTTCCACACTGCAGACCTCTATTCGGGAATGAGTTCCATCTGGAGGACCAAAGTCACCCCACAAAGTTCCACTGGCATCAACAAAACACGAATCAGACCCCATTAGGATTTTCTACAACCTCATTAGAAGGTCAATTCAAAGAGTAAGTGTCATGAAGCGGCAAAAATATTTTATCTTCTCTAATAGCTATTCTATACGTGACAGGGATTTCTAATACTCCTACTCTAGAAGTAAGCTGCAGCAAATAAAAGGGTTGAGTACCATTAAGGGGTTTTCTTTGAAATGCGAAGTCTCTGCATATATGTACATACACAGACTGAACGTATCATCTGTTACACATAGCAAGACTAAATCCTTCACTGTAGTTTGTACAACAGCAGCTTCATCTCTGACTCCTCATTATGGCCAGTGATGGGATATACAATGCGGAGCTCACCCATCTCAGTGTCAACCAGAGTCACCTCAAAAGACTCGAATGTAGAACAAATAAAACTGGTAGATAAACAAAGATTTCCTCTCAAGTGGTTAGGAAACCAAAATTCATGGTAAAATTTCTACTGCAGACTGTCCCTCCTATGGAGGGAGCTGTGGAACATAACAGCAGGTTTGTCCCTGGGAACCACCAGAAAGCTGCGCAGAAGAAATGAGGCCAGCAGAACCTCAGCCTGCACTGACACGGACAAAAACTGTGCAGTTCCCTGGCTGTTCAGGCTCTTTCACATTCCTAAAGGTCCTTGCAGGACAATTGGGGTATTATTGACCTAGAATTTTCTATTGATGTCTTAATTGTAGAATGGGAAGAGCAAAACTTTTCAAAGACAACTCATTAAACCAAAATTGTTTGATAATAGACATCAACATACCAGATGCAGAGAAGGACCAGGATCATAATCCCAGATTTCATAGACCATGAAACAGACTGTAGTGCTAATCCTACCCTTGGGGATCAATAGTGGAATCAATACTCTGTAATGATTCCCATCCTGGGATGATGGAGCACACTGTCAGCAAGCACGTGGACACACCAAGTTTCGGGAGAGATTGGTATGCTCTTCAGAGGGACCCGAACACACCAGAAGCTGGAGAAACAGATGGCAAAAACATCAGCAAGTTCAACAAAAGCAAATGAAATATCTTACATCTGCAAAAAAATAAGCCCATGCAGCAGAGGTTGGGTTGACTGGCATAGAAGCAGCTGTTGAAAAGGATCTGGGGGTCATTCTGGACAACAGCATTAACCCAAATTAGCCATGTACCCTTGCAGTAAAGGCGGCCAAGCACACCCAAAGTGTATTAATAAAAGCGTAATCAGAAGTTCAAATAAAAGGATCTGGCACTTGCGAGATTGTATCTGGAATAATGTGTCCATTTGGGATTTAGAATCATAGAATAGAATGTCCCAAGTTGGAACAGACCCCCAAGGGTCATCAAGTCCAACTCCTGTCCCTGCCCAGGACAACCCCACAGGTCACACCTCCCATTACAATACAGTTATTGATGTATTGGAGTGAGGCCAGAGGAGGCCACCAAGGTGGTCAAGGGTCATGGACAGGCCAAGAAAACCTGAACTTCTTTAAGAATCTCTAATATTAGAGATATGCAGTAGCCAGGAGAACTGTCAACCTTCCCTTTCTTCCTCCACCAATCCTTTTGAAAACAGAACGCCTGCACCTGAATTAGAAATAGTTGTTCCATCCGTCGTGTCCATTTTCTCTCTTTTTCTTTAAAACACTGAAGTTACCAGGGACACTCCTAAAAACAGAAGCTTTCAAAATTAAGAACTAAGTAAAAATAACACATTTACATGCCATGAAAGCAACGGATTACTGATGCTATAGAGCACCGGGAATTCTGTGGGAGTGTATTATAATGCAGACAATGGGAAATCCGACACGTTGCTCAGAAATAATTTTGATGGAATTGAATAGCTATGAGAACAGAAAAACAAGTGATGAAGGAATAAGGACCTGAAGTAGTCCAGAACTTTGGAGAATATCACAGAAAAATAATGCTACAGAAAAACATGTATCTTTTTAAGCAGAATATCTTTGGAAACTGCAGGCTTGAATTCCGGTTCTTCTGAGCAGTTCCGACTCCAGCACCATTTAATGAAAAACACGCATTTTTAACAGTTTTGGAATGGAAAAAATACCAAAGCCTCAACTGTACTTTGTTCTCAGAGGTGGTCTAATGTATATGAAAAAATTATTAAAACCCCAGCTTTCTTGATTATATCCTGCAGAAACTCTTAATTTTTAACCCAAATTCCTACCCAAATCCAACTGCATGAAGCAAATCCTTAGCAATGTAAAAGAGAAAATAATATTTATATATTTTACCTTAGGATTTTAAACATAAAAGATTTCATAATACCCTGTAAACTTTTGTGCGTGCTTTTTCAAATTGGCTTCAAACCCTGAACAGTTGCAGTTGGTCAATCTCAGACTATCATTATGATTCATATTCAAGATACGTGTAGATCTTCAACAAACTGTTACTCATATAAAACAGGTGTGTAGCTTTGGCATGGGGTCATTAGATAATTCGACAGACTTAAAAAGTGTTTATATTTGCTATCAAAATATGGAAATTATGGCAACTTAGAGTCATAGAATCATTTTGGTTGGAAAAGACTTATAAGATCATCGAGTCCAACCATAATGCACCCCTGGCACTATAGATGCAAATATATAAAACTGACTGATTCATTAACAAAGTAGAAGTTAACTAAAATAAAGCCAAAAATTCACAGAAAACTCAGAAAAAAATAAATCATATTGCTAGGAAAAAAAAAAAAATCTTTCTGTACTAGATGGTTTGTGTGTTTCAGCAGAAAAAAACCCACAACCAAACCCAGAAATTTGTGTAGAGCAGCATATCTTAAAAACAAATTAAAAAACCCAAACCAACAATATAAAACCAATAAACCAAGGAAGTAAAAGAAGCCTCCAAAGCAAAAAACCACATATATTAAGACACATAATTTCCCACACACACTCCAAATTGAAATAGCTGGGAGGGGCAAAGAAAAAAACAAAACAAAACAAAACAACAAACTATGCAATTGCTTATATCTAAATTTTAACCATATTAAAGTAAAAAAAAAAGGGAGCTGCTTAGTACAGTTTCAAATCAAGTGATAAATAGGGGGTGATAAAATCTTGAATTCAGTAGATTAAGCACATAAAATGCCAACACACCATTAAAAGTAACTAATTCAAAACCTAGTTCCACATCCTCTGCAGTGTTGGTGGCATGACAGGAAAACCCAGCAACAGAAATTGTGACAGTAACATGACAAAAGTCACTAAAAATGTCTTTCAGAGCTTTTTAAAGCACTTATTTTGGGGAAAGAGGGGAAACCCTTGGAAATGTGGCATTGTTTTATGTGTCTTTCATGAAATTGGAATGTTTTCTTTCCCAGGAGACTTCTAATAACACCTCTTGACGTCTTCAAATGTATTTGAAACTGATAATCCCAATCTATGGCTCTAAAAGCATTTGCTGACAGAATAGGAAAGCGAGGACTGACACCAAGATCGCATTACCTGCTCGGTATTATCGCACCACTGCCTGGAACAATGAGAAACTACCACCGGTGTAATTTAATGGATCAGGGAAGCTTTCTGGTTGAGCATCCCCACCTTGCTTCTGCTTAGAAACATTCTGTATCGACTCCGCCAGACAATATTTGCAGCAAATTGACTGAAGAGAAACAAGGGGATTTTATTTTTCCGAGTTTACACCCCCGTGTGGGTCACCAGAGCTGGGATTCACTGCGCTCCACATAGCTCACATATTCCCTATAATATATATATATATACACATATATATTATAATAAATTCATGATGGCTAAATGGAAATCAATCGCACTTTCCAGCTGGTGACTGCAAGTCAATGGTTTTAAAGGATGAAGCCCAAAAGTTTAGTACTTGTTTCTTTCTACCAAAGATATCATTCCAAAGCAATGCAAGTCCTGAATATTCTGTGAGTTAATAATTTTTTTAAAAAACTCCATTTGTTCTGCTAACAATTGTAGGTAAAAAAGCCTTGTATTATTATTTATGCCAGAAGTTTCATGGATTGAAATATTGACATAGACCTTAATTTATAGCCTCTTTCTTCCCCCCTATATACGTGTTCCACCGCAAATCATGGAGGAGCCTTATACCGAAGTAAACTGAAAAGGAGTCATTCATTAGTCTGGATATGACCTATACAGATTTTTTTTGCTGGTAGGAGTTTGACATTTGAACACAGGGGCCTCTATAAGTCTGTTCGGCTTCACTAACTGATCATATTCAAGGCTAATTTTAATTTCATTGCATTAGTTTTTAAGCACGCTGCTAAGCCCCACAGGTTTTTTCTTTACCTTTGCAAATAAATGTGCTTGTGACCACTAAATTGTTAAAAGTGAAAGTGGATCTGAAATTACTGCTCTCTCCACAAAATGAAGTCTACTGCTAATGTAAAGGAATCTCTGGTAACAACAACAACAACAAAGCCTTTACAACTTAGTTGTAGAAAATCTGTTTCAGTTAATATTGAATTATTGACCTCGTATAAGCACTGCTAGTTCAGGCCATTTCTGTACCAGCAAGAAAGTATAGCATTTAAAAAAATTATTGAAAATAGAATGCAGAATTTTGCACATTTGTGTTTTCCAAGTATAAGCGTATTCTTTATGTGCAGAAGCACATAGACAATCATGTAAGTCATTGCCTGGCAACAACTGCAGGTGTGCCTGCAACATCCCAGTCATGTAAAACCGATGGAAATGGGGCTGCTGCCCAAATGGGTGGTTCCATAGAACCACAGAATGTCCTGAGCTGGAAGGACTCACAGGATCATGGAGTCCAACTCCTGTCCCTGCACAGGACACCCCACAGGTCACCCCCTGTGTCTGAGGACGTTGTCCAGTCTCTTCTTGAACACTGTCAGGTTGGGGCCGTGACACCTCCCTGGGGAGCCTGTTCAGTGTCCAGCACCTCTGGGTGAAGAACCTTTTCCTCATGTCCCACTGACCCTCCCTGGCACATCTTCTGCCGTTCCCTGGGCTCTGTCACTGTCACAGAGCAGAGCTCACCCTGCCCCTCCTGCTCCTGCTGAGGAACCTGCAGCCCATGAGCTCTGCCGTCAGTCTGCTCTGCTCCAGCTGAACAAACCCAGGGACTGCAGCCGTTCCTCACACGGCTTCCCCTCCAAACCTTCACCAACTTCATAGCCTCTTCTGGACACTCTCCAGCAGCGTTATCTCCTTTTCTCCTGTGTCCCCAGCCCTGCACTCAGTGAACGCTCCAGGTGAGGCCGAGCAGAGCGGGACAGTCCCCTCCCTGCCCGGCTGGCCGTGCTGTGCTGGATGCACCAGGACACGGGTCCCTCTTGGCCCCAGGGACACTCCTGGCTCATGTTCAACTTGCCGTCAACCAGAACCCCCAGATCCCTCTCCATGGAGCTGCTCCTGAGCACCTCATCCCCAGTCTGCCTGTACACCAGGGCTGCCATGTCACCGGTGCAAAATCCAGCACTTGTCCCTGTTGAACTCCCTCAGGTTCCAGTCAGAGCGGTTCCTCACGGAGCCGCCACACAAGTGCCAGCGCTGGCATGACGGATGGTGGCAGTGGGGAACAGAAACACCTTCCCCACTGAGAATAACCCACACTTCAAATAAATCATGAAATCAAAGCATGAATCCTATGTTAACATCATCCATTCAAATGTATATTATGAATAATTTACTGCGACCAGCTAAATTCTTCTGTATCTTTTCTTCAAGGAAAGTTACTTCCATCGGGAAAACAATCCACCAGTTCCTATATCAATTTGTCCATGATTCTTCTCAAATGTATTCAGAAAAGGTCAGATCTCCTGAACCTTTGCCAGGGCCCTTAAACATCAAATCAGGTTTGTTGTAAAACAGGTGATTTTCATTAGCATTTATTTTCTTTCCTGTAAGTATCATTGCAGTTCATTTTTCTAGTAAGTTCTATCTTATGTTTTCCTTACAATACCACTTTATGTATTTTTCAATTTCTCATACAAACCTGTATGGGATTTAAATCTAAACAGATAGGTTTGTTATGTAGCTTTCAAAATAATGTGACTGTCTGCAAAATAAGATGTTACACAGATGCATTATGCTTTCTTACTTGGAATTCTCCACTGGATCCTGATTATATGCTATCTTCTACCTCAAAAACGCTATTTCAAAATTCTGAAATAAATACTACCCTAATTTTTCAAATTGTGGAAGGTTTAAGAAGTCTCTGCTTGCAGGTATTTAATTGGATAAAGTGTTCTGACTCGGACAGGAAAAAAAGATGGTGATTAAATTGAAATAGACCTTCACTGACAGTATTTGTTCTTATGTTTCAGGATTGGTTTGAGTCTATTTTTCCACTCTCGAGGATTGGCTCTAACCTGAATGCAACATCTGTGTTTGCATCAAAATATTATATTAATTTAATCAAGTATGATTTTTGAGTCATACAAAAACGCAAAAATAAATATTATCTTCGTATTCAGTGTTCTCTTCACTCAAACTGGCTTGAATTTCACCAACATGCGTTTCACATTCTAGTCAGCTCTGGGGAGCCAAAACTTGCTAAGAAAACTATCACAGGAAGAAAACAAACAAACAAACCCCCCCCAAAAAAATCCAACACCAGAAAATTGTTTTCAAATTATAAGCTGTCTGTCTTCAATGGTTAACATGACAACTTCTTATTTTTTCAGAAGATGGGAAAACAGCCTTAAAAATGTTGGCCACATAACAGAAAGAGGAATTAGTTTAACAATTCACAGCTTGGTTAACAGTTATCTGAATAATACTTCACCAAATAAAATTTCACAAATCAGAAGTATATTAAGAAATATTAGGAGTGGGTTTGTAATGTTGTTTAAACAAGATAGACTGACTAATATTATTTCTAAATGACTGCTCTCATCAGCTGTGCCCAGGCATTAAGTACATGGGTAAATAGTATTAATGTCAGGCTCTACACTAAATACTGAGATTGTACCGTAATGTGTCTTTCACACTCTTTACAAAGTACTTAGTGGGGAGAAGATGTAAATTAATCTCTCTCTTAAACTCATTTTCCATTTGTTCAAAACTCACAGAATCTTATTACTACAGGCGAGAGAATACTGATCTTCTTGTAAACTTTCATTTCTGTGTTCATACCCACAGAAATAAATTGGATTTTAAAGCCACTCAGAACATAAACACATTGTGCTCATCGCAATAAAATACGCATTTGCATAAATAAAAATTATTCCTATATCTTGGCTTATTATCCAATGCTCTCATCTGTAAACCTCTCATACTAAAAAGAATTTTTATGCAGACAGGAGAGGTTTGAGTTATAATTGAATTATAAATTGTAAATAAAAAGTTTATATTAGATGGAGAGGAACTAAAAGAAACAAACACAAGTTTATTTAGTAGTAGGGTTATTTTGTCTCTGGTGCTTGAAATTACCACAAGATGGGAGGAACGGTACAGCAAGAACTTCAGTCGGTTACACTCATTATCTAAATTCTAGGTATTTGACTGAAAACACTGAAACCTGCCCAAATGCCACCTTGGCCTTCGGTTGTTAGATTATACATGTTCTTAATGAGTTCCCAGAGAAGTTTTAATAAAACAGAAAACAAAGCCAGAACAGAAGACTTAAAAACTGGAATTCCATCCAAAGTTTGACAGCTTGAAAAGCTTTGTCAAAGGAAAACCTAAGGAAGAAATTACCAGCTATGCTGCTGGTGTTAAATGTATTAGAGGTTAACACACCCACGGCAAACATTCCCATTTCTATTGACATCTCAAAAAAAAAGTGACTTTTTAGACGACGTGCTCATCTTTTCACCAGTGAAGTCTGACCACACTGTCTGTTTGAAATAATGTCCCTTGAACATTTGTGAAAGTGCTGATGTAATCAGAATGCATCTTCTATTTCCAGAAAAAGATAAAAAGCAGGACTAAGTGAACTAGTTGATCTACTGATCAAGAGGTACACTGTTGCCTTTGAGGAGAAGACCACAACAGCCTTGGACAATTTTTTTTATTTATGATTTTTTATTTTTTATGTCCAAGGTGAAGCCACCTTTCTAAATGGGAATGAGTTAACTAGCTCACCATCTGAATTATCCTTCGTCATAACATTTATGGAAAAATTTTCAAGCTAGTCTTCTGGAGATGACACAAAAATTTCCAATCGAGCCATTGTACTAACTTTTGCAAAAGATGGACATTTTTTAATAACAAAGTTCTCTAGAAATTAAGTTTTGAAACAGAAAGACTATCCTCTTCCTATCGCTCAGGATCCTATCAAAATTACAGCTCTATGAACTGCATAATTGCTATTTTGAGTTTTGATAGTTACAGAATGAAGCTTCTTGGAGCTCTAAGAAAGCTAAGGCAGGATTATTTGAAAACGAGGCCTCTTAAATAGAAACCTAAATTGGGTGATTCCCTTGTTTTTTTGAACTAAAGCAAACTTCACCTCATATCAAACCACACTCATGGAGTGAAAGAGAAATGGAGCAGCTTAGTTATTTGAGGAAATATTAATAAAAAGTGTTTATCTGTGAAGGTATGAAAATACTAGAAATGGCGTGGCTGTAGGACCACTTAAAGGATTTTGGAGCCGTTTTATTCCTATGATATGGATCCTCTGGTTTTGAAAGCAACCAGAGTCTCAGCTGTGTGGAGTTGAGCTGCCATGTGGTCTATGCCAAGAACATACCCTGAATGTATAGATATAACTGTGCTGAGCTCTTTCTACTTCAACCTTTAACCTCCAGGAAAAGATTTAGAGGAGTCAGAGGTGCCTCGCCAATACCTGTAAAGATTAATACTCTTTATGCCTCTTTCAAGAGCCCTAGTCCACACCACTTCTTCCTCTTAAAGGAAGACATTTCACAGATCTGACGGCACAGCCACAAAGACACAAGCCAAACTGAAGCTCTTTCCACTCCTCATGACAATTAACCTCTCCTGTCAGATCTCTTGACGGCAAGATGAAAGATCCCTGAAGATCAGAACTCCAGCAAGAGAGTGTGACCCACTCTATTAAGGACTTTAAACATTAAGACCAAACCCTTGAACTCCATCAAAACGCCAACAAGCAGTTTGTGCACAGCACAGCAGTGGGAAGGATCAAAAAACCTTCACCCGAACTTCATAGTAATTGCCCAACTGCTTTCTGCACAGGCTGGGGGCAATTGTTAACCTTTTATCGCAGCGTAGTTTAGAGGATGTTTGAAGTGGTTCAGCCTTGGTGTAACAAAGACATGTAGAAACGTGATGTCAAAGGTTAGGGAGTGCTGCGGTCTGGTGACACTGTACGGCCAGCGAGGAAACCACGTTGAGCAGGACTGCACAGAACCCCAGGCTGGTTGGGCTGCAGAACCCCTGTAGACCCCCTAGTGCAACCCCCCTGCCCACGCAGGGTCACAGAGCAGATCACACAGGTGGTTCCAGGCGGTTTGAATGTCTCAGAGAAGGAGACTCCACACCCGCTCTGGGCAGCCTGGGCCAGGCTCTGGCACCTCCCAGCAAACAAGTTTCTGCTCATGTTCAGATGCAGCCTCCTGTGTTTCAGTCTGTGCCCGTTGCCCCTCACCCTGGTGTTGGGCACCACTGAACAGAGTCTGGTCCATCCTCTGACACCCACCCTGAGATATTGATCCCATGGATCAGATCCCTCTCAGCTTCTGTTCTCCAGCTCAACAGCCCCAGCTCTCTCAGTGTCTCCTCAGCACAAAGATGCTCCAGACCCCTCAGCATCTTTGTGTCCCTCCCTGGACTCTCTCCAGTAATTCCTTGTCCTTCTTCAACTGGGGAGCCCAGAACTGGACCCAGAACTGCAGATGGGGCCTCCCCAGGGCAGAGCAGAGGGGGAGGAACAACCTCCCTGACCTGCTGCTCACACTGTTCCTCATGCACCCCAGGTACCGTTGGCCTCTTGGCCACAAGGGCACTTTGGTGACTCATGGTCACCCTGTTGTCCCCCAGAACTCCCAGGTCCTTCTCTGCAGAGCTGCTTTCCAGCAGGTCACCCCAACCTGTACTGGTGCCTGGGGTTGTTCCTCCCCAGGTGCAGGACCCTCCACTTGCCCTGGTTGAACTTCATCAGGTTCTTCTCTGCCCAGTCCGGTCTGTCCAGGTCTCTGGATGGCAGCACAGCCTCTGCTGTGTCAGCCCTTCCTCCCAGTTTGGGATCAAATCAAGCAACTTCCCGTTGCTGGGTCAGTGGCCCAGCAACCAGCCATAGATCTTCTGCTGGAAAACCCAGGAGACCTGCAGAACGGCCTTTCAAAATCCCCACGTTCATCTGCCCATGGTCGATCACTGTGATGTGGGCCCTGCACAACACCACTGGGATAAACAACATTGCTCTGAAGAAGGTATAGAAGAACAATATAATGATTATCCTGTGTTATGATTTATGAGATGACGATTTGATTTGGCATTTAATCTGAAATATTGATAATATTTAAGGGATTCTTTTTTTCAACTTCTGACATGATTCCTGGTAATACCAGAGGAGACCTAATTTGTGAGCTGTAAACACCTGTACTTCTGACACGTTATAAGCAGACTACTTAAAATTAATGTGTTTTCCTTAGTATTACAGAGATGAATAAATATAATATTACAGTCCAATGCTTGATAAGACAACAATAAATCAAATATACTCCAGTACCACCTGCACAATTCCAATACATATTTTATGAGAGGATGAGTGCACTTCTTTTGAGTGAAAATCATATGCAATTTGCAAGTGTATAGTGCCCAGAGCAGAAATTTTATTCATAATATAAGAATTTGGGCATTATCAAATGAGTATCAAAATTATTCAAATGCTTGCTTCAAAGTACTGGTATAGATTTTGAAAGTATCTCAATAGTATCCACTAATGCTCTAACAGACTTATTGCCAATAGTCTCTGTGCAAGATAAAAATATTCAGATAATATCTAATACAAGGAAAGTCATAAAGTCCTTCAAATATCAGCTTTTTTTTTATTAAATAAGGAGCAAGAGATGTATAAATATGATGACATACAGCATAAATGCAGAAAAAAAATAAGGGTAGCCAGTACCTTACGCCAAAATATTTGCCAGATTTGGTAAATTTGAGCATTATTTGGCTTACGTATTTTTATAACAGACATTATAAAACCCAACTGTATGTTGAGTAACATCTATTTATCTACTTATTTATCTCTCTATCTAAATACAAGATAAATGTAAAGCTACATCTTAAGCATAAAATATTACTTCATCTTCACACACAACCAACCATGTAGAAAAAAGTTAACCTTCTGACTTCATTTCTAGGTTAATTCCTATGCAGGTGAAAGCATAAGACTCAGGAACTTCCGATAACAGAATTTTCAGCTATAAAATGAATCTGTTTGCCATTGATTTGTAAGAAATCAAACATCAGCTGAAAAATCTTTTTCAAGAGAAAAAATGGAAGTCGGCAGGGATCCTGCAACTCTTGCAATGGGGGGAAAAAAAGTCCATTTTTAAAGATTAGTAGTGAAAAAATATTTCTTCCATCACCTTCTATTTGTCCAAGACATAACAGGAAATGTAACTTGACACCTGAGACAAATTAAATGGGAAAACCCATTTAATTTATTCTTCTTTGCATTTCTTCTTTAAATGTGAAAAGGCTATGCTGGAAACTTTTAGAGGAAGCTTCCAAACTATGATTGCTTTTTATTTTCAATAATGAATTAGCAAATAAGTGACTTATCTACCCATGTTCAGGCATACAGAGACTAAGGACCAAATTCTTACCAGTAATAATTGGCTTTTCTTGGATTATGCTTATGCAAAAACCTGAACAATTTACTCTCATGCTTCTTTTTTACAGCATAAAATGGAAAATGGGCTTGACATCATACTGATGCAGAGCAAAATTAAAAGAGAGTTTTACATATTCTTAGAAAAAGATACATATAATTTCTATTTGAAAAATCCGGCTGAGGTTTATACCCTTGAATTTGGTAGTGCGTTCGAAAGCTCCCATTAAAACAAACTCATATTTAAATAATTCAGCAGCAATTTAAGCTACTTACTGAAGGAGCTTTGTAAAATTATTGGGGCTTCGAAGCTGATGTTCACGTGATAAAAGTGCTTGGAAATCAGCCTTGTTCCCAGGAAGTCAGTGGTCAGATTCTTACAAAAGTCAAGTAGATCTTTTACAAGACAACAGGAAAAAAAAATAAAGAAAATACGTAATATTTATAGTGTGGAGATAAATCATTAGCTTTAGTTCTGTAGGCCTCAATGTTTGTTCTGTGCCTTGGTGTTTCAAACAAATGAAGAATTAGGACAGCTTTATAAATAAACTTCCCACTGTGAATCCCCAACTTAAATCACATGCCTGTTTCGCTGTTTGCTGAATATCCACAGTTCCCCTGTTCTTTGTCCCAGAATTTAAAAACAAATCGGAAAATCTGGGATAGTAATTTTTAATATGACATATCTTTTTCAAGATTGTTAGAAAGGAAGAAATACTTTTCTATAAGCAAACAATCCTCAACAATGTATATTTAAATATTTACTTGTGGTTTTTTTTCATATTTAACAAATATATAGTGTCATTTCGCATAAAAGGCCATTCTGATTTGAAGGACATATTACAGCGTTTATTAACAAGCTCTGTCTGAAGAACACATGGACGATGAAAGCTGGAATGAGAACTTCCAAAACCAATGATACCCTCAGCCATTTTCAGAAGATCCACGCACTGGCTCCTATTTTCCATCTCCTTCCATCTCTGAAGGTAACGTAGCTGATTCCATCACTGTGCAAGCTGCTGTGGAATGAAAATTCCCCATGTGATGCAACAGTTTTGCAGAATCTGTCTTCAAATGTCTGTTATAGGAAGGACTGAAGAGTCTGCTTACAAGAATAAAGCAGTAGAATCACAGAATCGTTTTGGTTGGAAGGGCCCTGAGGATCACCAAGTCCAACCGTAACCTAAATCTGGCACTAATCCCTCAAACTACCAACCGGTCCCCACAATCATCTATAAACTTCATGACGGTGCACTTCAGGACCTGGAGGAGGTTCTCTGACCTTTTGAGCGAAACTTGACGCATGGTCCTCTGGCTTTATTCCAGAAGGTGACAGAATTTGCCCATGAGAGAGGGAAATTTGGATGTTTCTGTTGTCAGTGTGCACAGAACAGGAAATTCAGATTCTGCCTTCTCTGTATCCTTTGTCATTGCCATCATACCGGAGGAAAGAAAGGATAATATTTAGCTACCCATTGTGTCTTCACAACCACATAAGGGATACGACGGGTTGTGTGAGGATGAAATAAAATTCTTAGTTGTCATTACTCCTATGTAGAATCATCAAATACGTATGATCATAAAATCACAGAATGATTTCAGTTGGAAAAGACCCTCAAGATCATACGATACGGTCTGATAAGGATAATGAAGAAGGTCATTATGCTGAGAGGCCACACACTTTCGAAGCCTCAAAAGCAGCAGACACAAGTTGTCGTAGTCTAATCGCTACAATATTTTAAGTAGTATCACTAACCTGAAAGAGACTTCACTGTAAATACCATTTATTAACTGAAAGGCAGCTCTACAATTCAGCATCAAAAGCTGTCAATATGCACAGAAGATGGAAGAAGAGTCTATAGAATTATCCCTACCTATAGAAAAGTAACTTTTCCAGGCAACCCAAAAAATATTTCTTCAGCATAGTTCTATCCCAATTTAGAATTACAAGTTCTTATACATTCAAACATTTGCAGCTTTGGATTATTACCAATATGCTAGAGAAGAAGTCAATATTCTTATTACTGATTAATTTATTTCTTCAGTCTAAAATCCAAATAAAAATGTCATATTTGCTTTTTAAATACTTTGTCAGTTTTTTTCTCCACCACTGAAGTCAAGGGAATTTTATAGCTTCACCTTTAAAGTTCTAGCAGGAAAATATCAGTATTGCATTTATTCTATATGAACTGTCAAAGGTTATTTGAAATGATGGAGAGCATTAGAATTCTCAGTATTATCAATTTTTCACATTATTGATTTAATCACAGTTCGTCGTGCTTTGGAAACATTTTTAAAAGACTCCAGAAAAGCTTCTGCTTTGCCATTGGAACTGCGGTGCTGCCTTGCAAGTATAAGCAGTCGATGCAATGGTTCGCCAAAAACCCCACCAGCAGGGTTACTTCTGAATTTTTTAAAGCAACTTCAACATGTGGAAAGACAGGGCGAAAATTTCATTTATCTCCTCGGTTGGTAGTTTTGGGCTGAAACTCTGGCGATTTTCCCTCAGGATTTTATTTTCCTTTCAATCAGGAAGAGCTCCACTGCTGTCGAGCATTCTAACAACACTTTCAAATCACTAGTGTGCTTGTTACTACAATCTTCATTGATTTTCCTTTATTTCATTAATTTGAAGACATGTAATGACCTTAATACCTGATGACCTTAATAGCAGTGTTTTGAAGAAACAGTAGTTCTAGACAAACAAAAGAAAGAATTGGAAATATATTGATATTTCTACTATTGAAAGCTTCACTGTTCCAAAGCCAGCGGCCCCAAAACGGTGACATACAAAATAGTTCAACGTGTTAAAACTGACTAAGGAAATAGTTTCCCAGGCAGTTTAAATTAGACCAAGAAGAAAGTAATAAGGCTGTAAGACTTATTACATAAAGCAGAAAAAGCCGAAAAATAAAGCTCTTTATAAACTGTGAAGCTAAACTTTTTTTTGTTATGAAGACAAAGCACCACCTGTGACCTTTAAGAGATTTATTTTCTTCCCTCACCCCTTCTACTGTGCAAACAATTACAACATCATTCACTCCATAGCTATGAAAAAATCCGTCATCTACACCGCTTTTTATGTTCTCCTCAACACATCCATTATGTTTCAAATGAACATTTTTTTTTTTCCCCAGCTCCTGGAGTTCTTAAATAACTTCTTCAAACACTCAAGAGAAGTGTTGACGAAACTGTGAATGATGTGGAGCTGAATTGTTTGTGTCACAAAGAAACACCTCACCCCCCAGCACACATTTCCGCCGAGACTATGTGGTAAAAGCAAAGAAAACTTCAATTCCACAGCTCCCAAGGACAACCATCGTACCCAGGCATGGCAAGTACAATCACACCGGCATCCTGACAAAATCAAACATTCACAGCTTCGCAGTTATCTGGATATTTCAGTAAAAGTGACAAGGATTCTAACTGGAGTGCCCTGGGATTCATTTAGCAAACGTCATCACATTTTATAGGTGTTTTTAAGCAGTTTGACTCACGTTTGTATGACCTTAAGTATCGCACAGTCATATTTTAACAGATTATATTAGATACATAGTGCATAATTTCAGAGTACCTTTGTTGTCATAATTCTTAGTGGTTTAACTGCTATGGTTGGATTGTTCCCCCACGAGCTGACCTTTAAATATGTACCTACTTGCTTACACAAACTTTTCTCTTGGGTGATTTCTGGAGGCTCCTTCAGCAGAGTCTGCTTGGAGACCTGTGGTTTGTGGTGTTCCCCAGGGTCAGTGTTGGGTCACAGAGAATCACAGAATCCCAGAATGTCAGGGGTTGGAAGGGCCCTGGAAAGCCCATCCAGTGCAATCCCCCCATGGAGCAGGAACACCCAGATGAGGTTACACAGGAAGGTGTCCAGGCGGGTTGGAATGTCTGCAGAGAAGGAGACTCCACAACCTCCCTGGGCAGCCTGGGCCAGGCTCTGCCACCCTCACCGGGAAGAAGCTTCTTTTCAAATTTAAGTGGAACCTCCTGTGTTCCAGTTTGTACCCATTACCCCTTGTCCTGTCACTGGTTGTCACCAAGAAGCGCCTGGCTCCATCCTCCTGACACTCACCCTTTCCATCTTGATCCCCAGGAATGAGTCCCCCCTCAGTCTCCTCTTGTCCAGCTCCAGAGCCCCAGCTCCCTCAGCCTTTCCTCACACAGGAGATGCTCCACTCCCTTCAGCATCTTGGTGGCTGCGCTGGACTCTCTCCAGCAGTTCCCTGTCCTGCTGGAACTGAGGGGCCACAACTGGACACAATATTCCAGGTGTGGTCTCCCCAGGGCAGAGCAGAGGGGCAGGAGAACCTCTCTGACCTACTGACCACCCCCTTCTAACCCACCCCAGGTATCATTGGCTTCCTGGCCACAAGGGCCCAGTGCTGGCTCATGGTCATCCTGCTGTCCCCAGGACCCCCAGGTCCCTTTCCCCTGCACTGCTCTCTAATAGGTCCAGTTCTGTTCAACTTGTTCATCGATGACCTGGATGAACACACTGAATGCATCCCCCACCAAACTGATGTTCTGCTCATTTCTTGCCACTTTTCCAGCCCAGGGCCCACGTTCCATGTGTTTTATTGTGTTTTGGTGTATTCTATGCACTAAACATACCTGCACTGGTTGAAAAAGTCTCTTCTCATAAATGGGGCCTGGGTCTCCAAGCCAGAAAACAGAGGAAGCGAACTGGTCTCAGGCAATCAGCATTCCCAAAATTCACCTTCGCCGTGAGGAAATCAGTCCTGTAGTTTCAGGAAAATAAAAATATTGCAGTTGGATTAAGCAAAACACTTTTGACAGCATGAGCCGAATAACGTGTGTTTTCCCAGTGCAATCATGATAATGAGAAATGAACTATTTACATTAATTATCTCAGACTGTTATGAGAAGATTAATTAATTTGCAGAGGCATACCCAAACGACCCCAAGATACCATACTACTTTATTTTCATATATATATATATATATCTGTATATATATATACGCTACACTTCTGAGATTCATGCATTGAGAAAGCGAAGAAGAATACTGCAAATACTTTTAGATTCACTGGAATGGAAAAAGAGAACAAAGAGTAAACCTCAATATTTAATAGTGAATTTGCTCCCTGTGGTGCAATGTGGACTCTGGGTACTTTCCTCACACCTGTGGGTTGCAGAGCAGGTTCTGAATCCTGCTGCAATTTTCCACTTAGCAATCTACTCCTGAACTGCCGTTATTATCAGCGTTCCCAAAAAGCCTGCATAGCAGGAACATATTAATCAGCAGATGCAATAGTAGCAAATTTATTGCCCAGAGGAGGCAGCTTTTGTAGATTAAATACATTTTTTTTTGTATACTGACTTCTGAACACTTTGGTAATTATTTATTTGCTTCATGAGCCATAGACAACCACTGAAACTGTTAACTATTTGCTACCACTTTCTGTTTTGATTTCAAGACCTGAAGTGTTTGCTCTTGGCTGGTTGGCCAATACTTGCTCAGACTGACTCCTGCTTTAAATCACTTCCAAGAGTCAGAACTCAGGGCAGAATAGGTTTGCTGAGGGTTTTTTCTTTCGAACACAAGCTATTAGAGAAATAAAGCTATTGATTTTATTTTCTATAGGATTCTCACTGGGTTTCTTTGTCCTTCTTCCCGTGATGCTATTTCTGCACTAAAGAACATACAATTTTTGTGAATGAGGTCAGCGCGTGTTTGGATCACAGCTCTACGCAGAAAATTAAACTATTCAATTAGTCCTGAAAAGCTGCACAATCTTTAATTCCAGTCCCATCGAAACAAATTAATACAATTTTACTATTTGAGTTTTGTTAATACAAACTTCCGACAGGAATTAGTGGTTTTCCCAGCATACTGTAAGGTGATACACCACTATGGCTATAAAATACTTCATGTTAATCCACAAAATTTGACAATGCTTTTTAAAAAAGAGAGAGTTTTAGCTCCCCACAGGAGGTGTCCTTCAGACAGGTGTCCCTCGCTAGTTTTTCTCCTATTCTCTCAATGTCAACAAGACTAAATGAACAAAGAAACCCAGAATGCTCCTCACCTTCTTCCTAATGTACAGAGCTGGTGTTTTCTGGAGCACAACAGTGAGGAGTTGCATGACTCATACAATTCAAAATCTGCATTTCACTGCAATTTATGGCCTCATTTGTTCAACCTGTACCAGCTGCACTGCATAAACAGCCAACAAAAATTATATCTTTTTTTTCATTCTTGTATTTCTAGTTGAAACAGCTTCGTTTAAACACTAAATGCATTTTTTAAAAGTACATTCAGTACTAGCTGTGTAGACCTTCTGTAAGTCTTTGATTTTTGTCTAAAAGTGAACTAAGATTTTGAGAAAGCTACCCTGCTTGATTTTTAAAACAACTCACCTGCTTATAACACCTATAGATAACTGATCTTATATATATATATATATATATATAAATATATATATATATATAAAATAACAAACAGAGCTATGCCAGGAGACCATTCACTATTTCAACACTGAAACACATCTTTTTCTGGTTTTCTGGTGACACATTTTGAGCTTTGGGCACATCTAATGTACTGAACTCCTGCTACAAGTCACTGCCCTTCACTTACTATGGGAGTTAGGGAGGCCTAACCTGAGTTATAACTCTTTTCCTCGGACCTTTCCTATTTACTTGAAGTATCTTCTTTCTACTGAGGCAGGTCTCATTTTATCACTGTGACACTGATAACATTTTAAGTGTAATAATGTATTTTATATATTTATACACAGGCAAAAATATAATTTATTTTCTTATATAAATATGTGTGCACCCACACGTATGTATGCAAGTATACCTTATTCCGATACATATAATATTACATATATTATATAAATACACTTCCGTATATGCATACATGTGTTGTTATGAGAGAGGGGTTGTTTGCTCTCTTGTGGGGTTTTTTTGTAGCCAATTCTCCTCCCAGATTTTAGTAAGTCTGAGTATTCATGTAGGCAAAAAGTAACCAAAAGTAAAAATCTCCCTGACCCATTGAATATTCTAGAGCTCATTCAATCTGGTGTCTGCACGCCAGTAGTCTTGAAAATTCTACTATTTATAAATTCAGAAGGTAAATATATTGTATTATTAGGTTATCTGTGCTTTTTGGGCCTTTAATTCATTTGCTCTGGGTGGCAATTATCAAGAAGAAATCACAGCTATGATTTTTCAAACTTCCAGATGTACTCTATTTACTAAAAAAAGAAAACACTAATATTTCACAGTTTCTCTAGGATTGGTTTGTCATAATTTGATTAAATCCCTGCTCCTCTTCTACTTGTTTTCTAATGTAGTAAATCAGCCTAGTAAAATTATTATCATTTTCTTCATGACAAACAAAAAAGACAGTTTTTCTTACTATCAGTAGTTGGCAGAATTCTAAAATATGAAGTTTTAAAAATGGATGAATAAGCAAAAAATACAGACTACAAAAATGACATAATCTTTCTAGAGCTAATTAGACGGAGCTTATATTAATAGTTCATAACATATCATGTCCTTCCTATCTTCTGTCCTAGCTAAATGCAGATGTTTTTAGTCAAATTTATCTAGTGATTAATCTGGTTAATCTAAGTTTGGAAGAACATTCCTCAGTAGAACTTTTGATTTTACTGAGTAGACATATGACTTTTCTAAGAAGCAAGCACAACTAACAGAGAATCTTTTTGCTGCCAATATCACATAATGAAGCTAAATCACAAAATTATAGTAATATAATAACCAGGAATATAAAGGTTCTGCTAATGTCATGATTTACTTCCCCAAAAATGAGAGGAGTACTTGGGAATAAGGGACAGAAGTCTCACCTGGAATAATTTGTTATTTATAGATTCATTTTGAAGATGACAAAATAAGATCAGAACAAGCTGTACAAATAAAAAGGAAAATAATTTAGAGTTCTATCCAAGTGTAGTTATACTTGCCTTAAATCTCACACAAAATAAAAATGAGAAGAATTTCAATTAACTATACAATGTCACAAATTAAATAAAATGTAATGTTCCTGATGAAAGAGTTCAGAGATTCATGTGAAGTGTGAAACTTTTTCATAGAATGAGAAGAGACTTTGTGGATAAACAGCAAATTATACAGGAATAAATAAAACTCTGGAAGTATTAATAATTGGGGGTGGAGGGGGAGTAGAAAATTGGTGTCTTTACTTCCAGAAATAAGATATGCAAACAGCAGATCTTCAAATTACTCATTAGACAGCTGCTTACAAATTCACATGATCAAATCAAACATTTTTTAGGTCTTCCCTCTGATGAAGAATAGTTTGCCTACAAACTTTTACATTACTTGTTCATTCCATTTAATTACAAGAACGTATTTGATTATGTCTTTCTTCCAAATGTAGTAATTGCACTGATATTTTACAGTTCTGAACACGGCATTGAGAAAACTGTCAAACTTGCCAAGATATTAGACCATAAAACTTCTATTCTCCCATTAAACAGATGGAAGATGAGCCTAGACCAGACTGTCCAATCCTAAGTGCTATGGAAAGGGATAAATCCTAGTAAATATAGTTGTAATATGTAATTGTGGCATTATAGCGTTTCTTCTGTTCTTCTTTGTGGCAAAGGGACACCAGAAAGGTGGTTTTATTCCCTCATTTATCATGGTATGGATTAAACCTCAGTCCAGCATTGGAAACTGAACAACAGATCAACAGTTTCTTGAACCCTTATCCTCACCAGACACATCCTCTGTTGTGACTATAATGAACACTGGTGGAAAATTAGTGACCAACAAAAGAATTAACAAAGATATTAGTAGTCTCCCTCTTCTGTTCTTCTTGGAGACGAAACAGAAAGTTTGACCAAACATTCTTTGACAATTTGTCTGCCAATCCACTTCAGAGACGTATCCATCTGGATTTTTTTAATGGTGAAAGCTTGCACCCTCACTTCTACAAAAAATAATTGAGGGAAGGATTACAAAGGCTTATTCATGCTGAGTAACACCATATTCATTTTATTTAAATGGAGCTATTCACGGGTGCAATTGTTTTATACAACTGTTTCAAAGAAAATCCCCAATAACAATAGAAAGCATTGGAGAGAGGTATTAAGATCAGGTGAAACTTAACAGGGCAAGTTAAATTCACCCCTCTGTGGTGAATATTTGCTCCAGCACACTCTTTATAAATATGTATTTTTTTTTACAAGTCTCTTTTGAGAAATCCAGGTGACTCAATGGCAAAACCATAATTCTGGAACAACCAGCGTTGTACTTCTCTAAGAAACAGGGATCTGCGGCCCGAAAGCACGTGCGTCTACGCAAGTGGGTACTGCAGGTTACAAAATTATTCCTTTTTTTTTAAAAAAAGTAACAATTCATAGCAAGTTATCTTGAGTCATGACACTTAAAAAGTCAAACGCATCTGGTCTGTCAGAGAAAGGGTGGCCTAGACATGAAATGGCCTAGTCGTGAAATGGCCTAGTCGTGAAATGAGACTCAGGTGACCAAATTAATGCTCCCGCTTTCAGAAAAAGAGCAGAATACCACACGGTACTTGTAGATAGTCTTGGATTCTGCATGAAGTAGATTCCACTGCTGCTTGCTGTTTAATCGACACGTCTAACAGGGTTTATGCTACACACACCTCTCTGCAAAAAACAAGGGGTGTATTGACAAGAGAAGGGTGCAGGCCAATTATAGAACAGCATTATGAGAACCAGATGAGAACGCATTTTTTTCTATCAAATTTCTTATATATGTTGTATATGGATGTCTCTACATTCTTGTTGCTATTTAGACTCACAGACTCTAACCTGTTTCTCCTAGGTTTCAAGCATCGCTTTAAGTCACGTCTTAGTGGTACTACTGGCAAGTTACCAAAGAACGGCAGATTGCGTGCTGAAGAAAAGCAAGACACAATTTCCAAGAAGAGGAAATTTTCATATCATTAAATCTCATTAAAAGCCAGCTATTGGTAAAATCAATTTTCTGTGGACAAAATTAGAAAGTTGCTTCAGCACATCTCAGTGCACAATAAAACAAGGACGTATCGGGATGTTCTGTTCCTTTGAGAAGCTCCGACAGGTGATCATTTTAAGCACATCAAAGAAAAAACAGTGGGAAGCAGCTGTCTCATTTTCAGGCCTTTCAAATGTCAACAAGCCTTGTTACTTCAGTCAGAACATTTCTTTTCTAATGGCCTTTGTGTTTCAGAAGTGTGATGTGTTGCATCTGAACATCTATCACCAAGGAAATTAGAGATCAGTGTGATGGGAGTATTTAAAAGAATGACAGATCAGGCCAATTTTAAGCTCTGAAATAAAACCTTGCTGGATTCATTCATTCACAACACACTTTATGCTATTAATGACAGTTAATTGTTACATGTTATTAATATCACCACTACAAGTGTAAAACTGTTAACTTTCAACAGCTAAACTATCTGCAAATACACAATATTGTAAGGCCAATGATGTAGAGTTACAACAAAGAGAGGAAAATAAAACCCAAGAAAAACAATTGATGCGAGAGAAAACAATTGTTCACCACCAACAGCTTCCCAGCCCGTCCCTGAGCAAGGGCAACCCCTACCAACCTCTACTCCCCAAGTTTTATTGCTGAGTGAGACGTCACCTGGTGTGGGATATCCCTGTTATCAACACTAGTTGCAGTACAAATGCAAAACATAGCCCCATGCAAGCTACCACAGAGAAATTTAACTCTATCCCAGCTAAAAACAGTACATGGTCACAGACATTGGCATTTTTTGGTCAAGATGGTCAAGCTGTAGATCTTCCTGACAAGTGGAAACCACAGTAGCCTCATCTTCCTTCTCCAGTTTTCTTTCTTTGTGCTTGATGCTCTTATGCCACTTCCCTCCTGAAAAGGAAGATCTCATCTTCTCCTTATATTGCTGACATTTAATTTGTTTGTTTGTTTGTTTTTTTCTTGCTGGTCAACTTCTTACATATTCAGCAGGATTCAGTCTATTTGTAATTTCTTGTGCTCATCTTTTCCTTGGTAAAACCCACACATACAGTGTCTGGCTACACCATTACAGTATTATCGATGCTACCAGTGTCGTACACTGTAGCTGCTGATTACATTATTAATTATAATCTGATTAATAAACTTTAAGGTGTTGCTCTGCTTTGGCAGCAAACAGAAGTGGGGTGGTACTTGCTGTGGTTGATGGCTGCATGCCACAGCCCCGTTTCAGGGTGACTGGCGCCACATTTTCTGTTCCTTTGTGATGTCTTGTTATGTCTTCTGAATTCTCCCCACAATTTCATCTCAATATGATAATCTAACAGCAGCAAAAATTCTAATAAAGCTTCCTGTGTGTTGGTCTAAGCAATAAGTAGACTTCACTCAAGAGAAAAAATGTGGCAGAATTTCTACATTGCTGTAATACAGACGTACCAAGGTTTTCTTTTTAATTGTTTTTCTTTTTCATTCTTTTTCCTGTCTCTCTTTGAAGAAAGCAGCTTTAAAATGAAACTATTTTACATTTTTGCTTATTTCCTGAGCATCTGTTTTTTTTTAATTTGTGATGCAGAACTGTTGTCAGAGCTGCACGGCTGTTGCAACTGCTGTAACTGCTGTTGTTGTTGGGTGGACATGTCTCTCGTTGAAGCACATGAGCACCATGTTCCATGAGGAATATTGCACCAAGAAAGGCAGCAGCTTGGGCTTTGCTGTCATCACAGTGAGTCAGGGAGTAGTGAATGACAGCTGCCATCTAAAAGCCAGGTGGGATAACGCATCTGGCAGAGTGGGGTCCTTGCCACAGGACAGGGACAGGATCAGGTTTACTGATAGTAGTGTGCCCAGGTGGCCAAAAGGGCCACCAGCATCTTGGCTTGTACCAAGAACAGTGTGGCCCGCAGGCCCAGGGCAGTGACCATCCCTGTGCTGGAACCTGGGGAGGCCAAACAGACAATCCTGGGGACAGTTCTGGGCCCCTCACGCCAAGAAAGGCCTTGAGGTGCTGGAGCGAGTGGAGAGAAGGGAACGGAGCTGGTGAGGGGCTGGAGCACAAGTGTGATGGGAGCGGCTGAGGGACCTGGGGGGTTCAGCTGGAGAACAGGAGCTGAGGGGAGACCTTCTGATCTCTGAATTGCCTGAAAGGAGCTTGGAGCCAGGGGGGGTCGGGCTCTGCTCCCCAGGAACAAGCACCAGGAGCAGAGAAAACAGCCTCAAGTTGCCCAGGGGAGGTTGAGGTTGGATGTGGGGAACAATTTCTTCCCCAAAGGGCTGTGGGGCATTGGAACAGGCTGCCCAGGGCAGTGCTGCAGTCACCATCCCTGGAGGGTTGGACAGACGGACATGAGGTTCTCAGGGACATGGGGCAGTGCCAGGGGTGGGTTGTGGTTGGACTCCATGATCTTGATGGTTTCTTCCAACCAAAATGATTCTATTATTCTATGACAATAACCAGTCAACCCCATCTCTGTAATCGCCCATCAGATGTGGGTGAACAGGGTCTCTGCCAGGCCTGGGAATGGCTGCAGCTTAATTGGAGGCTCCAACATGTCTTGGGCCGGCACCCATGGGCGTGCAGTGGATGGAGGCCCCAGATGAGGTTCATCTGAGCTGTTAAAGCCTATGAAGGCATCAGGGCCATGACACTGATGAATTCACCCCTTTTAGACTGATTTTCTACCCATCACCACAAATCTCTGAAATAGCTTAGCATAATTCAGTGCACATTAGTGGAACTTTTACTCAAACTTTACATAGTATTTTCTGTTGAGCATAGAGTTTGTTTGGAAGGAAGATAACAACATGTCTATAGCATTCTGGAACCGCTGTTTCCCCCCATTGCAGAAGAGTGCTATGATTTCACATATTTAAGATGGAATCTTTTGTGTGATACTTCTTACACAAAGTACGGAGAAATGGCAGATATATATAAAGCAATAATATAATTAAAATTCTTTCTTACAATTAAAGCTGTAGAAACATGACTACTTCCTTCCTTTATTCCAATACACATGCAAGTTTCTCTAAAAAAAACCTTGAATAAATCTTTTGATCATCTTACTAAGCTCGAACATGAAAACTTTAAGTAGGATTGCTTTCTATATGAAAAAAACAGGAAATAATTTATTGCACCATTAGAGATCATATTTCAAAGACATACAATCAAATCATCACAAAGAGTACATGCAAGTATGTTTGTTCACTGTAAAAAGAAAACAATGAAAATTCATCTGTTTACCCTGTTTAAAAGACTAACTAGGTATTTCTTCAGTTGACATTTATGAATCCCTAAAACGAAAAGCTTAGACTAAATAATTAAGTTCCCTTCATTTGATAATCTCCAGTTTTGCTCGCACATTGATATTTAACCACTAGGCTGGTCAGTGGGCTGGTGTTAGGTATGGGGTTAGGATTAGGAAAAGTATGGGCCCTTCTGATCATTTACACTTCACTCTATTTCTACAAGGACAATAGTTTGCATAAATAGTCGTACAGTATACAGTTGCCAGCCATAGGCAATTGTTTGCAATGTATTCTATGAAATTCAGTTACTTTATGGACTTAAAAAAACCCAAAAGCTGTTTCAGGCAACTGAAAACTCTTACCCGTCCACTGATCCAGCTGTCCCAGGTGCACATCGAAGCCTTGGCCTTGATATTACATTAGCAAAACTAAGACAAGGAGAAATGAAATGAAATAACTTGCTGTAAGTTGCACAGTGTCTGTGACAAAGGACAAAGTGCAAAAAATACCAGTGAGAACTCTGATTACATATTAAATTCACGATCTGTGAAATACCAGTGATAAACTGAAAATGCTACTTATTTGTTTCCTTACGGTTCATGTCTTTGTGGCTGAAAGGAATAATGGATGATATAATGTTTCCTCTGGCAAATTCATGTTTAACCTGTGAAAGTCAGAAAATCCTACGCCTGCCCGAAGTCAGAATTTCACACTGTTTAAGTACAGAAGGAGAAGGGGCACAGTCTGCTTGATCCTAGTTAAGCCTGGTTGGGTGAAAACGTGAATTATATTAATGTCCAACTGAAGCATTCTCTTCTCTTCTCCTCTTCTCTTCTCTTCTCTTCTCTTCTCTTCTCTTCTCTTCTCTTCTCTTCTCTTCTCTTCTCTTCTCTTCTCTTCTCTTCTCTTCTCTTCTCTTCTCTTCTCTTCTCTTCTCTTCTCCTCTCCTCTCCTCTCCTCTCCTCTCCTCTCCTCTCCTCTCCTCTCCTCTCCTCTCCTCTCCTCTCCTCTCCTCTCCTCTCCTCTCCTCTCCTCTCCTCTCCTCTCCTCTCCTCTCCTCTTCTCTTCTCTTCTCTTCTCTTCTCTTCTCTTCTCTTCTCTTCTCTTCTCTTCTCTTCTCTTCTCTTCTCTTCTCTTCTCTTCTCTTCTCTTCTCTTCTCTTCCTCTTGAGTTTAGCTTGTATTTCCCAGTTACATGACCATTGCTTGACACTATAAATAGCTAGAACAGCACTGTTTTTTGGATAAGTATTGATAATCCTGTGTCCTGTTTCATCACATCCATGCAAATGTGCGCAAATCTCTTCCAGCTTTGAAGGCGAACAGCTCAACTGAAGGCCAGATCTCAGGCCTGGGGCAGCTTCACCTTTCCTAGGCTTACCCATTTTCAAACCTGCACCTTCTTCGCCCTTTAAAGGTCTCTTTCCATTTGACTAAATACTTCTTAATTTCTGCATTCTCTGTCCTAGTCTTCTTAAGACTAGCAAGCAAGACTTACAATACCTACAGCCTTTCCTTCCCCTGAATTTTCCTCCAGGCTTTCTTCCGAGTCTTAGAAAGGGGATGGAGCGATGGTCCCAGACGACAGGAATAAAGAAGCTGCTTCTTGCTGCTCAGCAGTTCCAGACTCCTCACTGCTCCCACTGGGTAGGAATTCCGTGAACAATAAGGTAGATGCATTTCTGGCATTTTCCTCCAAGGCTGTCTGTTTTACTTTGTTTCTCGAGGAGCATTTCCCAGAGAGAAGACTTTGTGTCCTTGCTCCTATTGCAATATTTCAGTTTGTAGTCTGAGCTGACCTTTTTTCTCTACAGATGGGACTATTTTTCATGTCTACTAAAGAAAAGGCAAAAAAACTTAATCACAATTAATGTATCATTATACAAGCCAGCACCAAACCTGTTTGTAATGCATTAGCACAAGCAAAAACGTCATCAGGTTAAGCAAGCAGCAGGCAGAACATTATTGCTGTAACAAAAAATGCTCAGTATGGTTTAATACACTACAACTAAATATAGATAAACTATATTTAATTGTAGTTGAATACTGAGTTGTGTTATTCTGACCACTCCGAACACCTGTTGATATAGGCTTGGAAAGTAATAAAACACTTCTAGACATCTTTTGTGACAGATGCTGTATGTGCAATCCAGCTTTGCTGTTGCTGCGCATCGCACCACAGTAGGAAACGCAGCTCTTCCAACAGTTGAAAAATTATTGGAAAAGAACCTGGTGTATGGAAGGCTTCACAAAGTAGCTTTCTCAAGTCATGGTCTCTGTACTTATCCTGCCCTACTTTTTTAAGAATATTTGCATGAAAAGTATCTTTCACACAAATAGCTCTTCTATTCCTGCTGCTTAACTCGCTCCCAGAGCCATAATGCTTTTTCAGTGATAGCAAAATTACTTCCAAAAGAAACATTTATGATGGCTAAACCAGGAGATTGTGAATACAGGTGAAAAATAAGCAGCAGGCGTCAAACTCTCAGGCAACAGAGATCACATTTTCATGCAAATGCATCAAGTGTTGAAGGAATCGAAGATGTTTGGAGGGGGAAAATAAAGCAGCAAAAAGAAGGATGGATATGGTCTCAGAAAGAGATGCCTGGCAAAGTCCATTATACAATTTCTTCAGTTTAATTGGCTGTATCCAAAAGTTTAAATCCTTTCTTGATTATCGCTCATTGTTTTGGCACAATCTGGGGCATACTCTCAAAATCTACACCACAGGTATAAAAAAAATGTACAACACCTCTGATAAGTTACAGGCTGCATTATGCAGCCATAGCTACAAAATCAGCCCTTAAACCTTCCTACCCTGCTATGCTACATTATTTACCTGGTAAAATTACATCTGTAGCCTACTTAAAGTTTGGCCTGAATGGCCCGGAGATTAAGCATGACTCACTGAAACCTCCAGCTCTGTGTGACCCAGAAAACAAATAAACAATCCAGAAATTTCAAGTCTATTAAAAAGTTTGAAGACAGCCTTTCCTCTTGCACGAGAATTCAGAAGGTGGTAAGAATGATGCTTACTTCCCTAACATGAATAAACCTTAATTTTACCTACTGTAACCGAACATGAACAAACAAATCCATTAAACTGAAACTAAACCTCCCTCCTGCACCGTTACAACAGAGATGACTGGGAGGAGGTGCAGGGAAGAACGTGTATTATAATTATATTAAAATACCAGACATTAAATATTAGAAGGAGAAACCCCCTATCAGTTATTATTTTCCAGATCTCTCTCTCATATACCTTTCTTGTCTCATTTACCCTCATTTAATAGATTCTGCATTGAAACAAATATCTGCTTTGCATCTGCTCTATTCAGATTTGTTCCCCTTTTCACATCCAGGAGTTTAAATCCCAGCAGCAGTTCAGCACAATCTTACCAGAATAATTTCCTCAAATGGAAAAACAAGCAAAGTTATTCATAAGGGCTAGAACACCTTGAATGTATGTATGAATAAAAGACTTATTTTAAGTCATAAAAAAATTGCTGTAGAACTTCTTAAAATAACAATTTGACCTAATGAGAACAAAAATAAATTGTGTGATTGTCATTCCCCACCCCCAGATCTAGCAGATCCTGACGGATATTTAGCTGATGCAGAAGGTTTAAAAATAAAATGTTTTACATTAGGTGCACATTTCAGGTTGTCAGGGAAGAAATAGAAAATACAAGCGTTTCATGTACATGAAAGTACACGAATTATTGCTGACAGGAGAGTGTCTGCAGGGTTACATCCTTTCAAACCTGCGTGACAGTTTTGTCTCAGAAACATGAAAGTTATTAGTTTGTATTTTCACTGTATTGTTTTGCATTAACAACAGTCACGAGGAAAGTAAGAAAAATGTTTCTTTATCCATAGATGTACCTGCTGGCGTGAGGTTGGGATGGCAGAAGGATGTCGACACCATCAGGCCTGGTGAAATGGGGATGCTCTGTGTTCAATGTGGTTGGAACAGCAGTTGTGGTTCATTGTCCAGGTCCAGGATAGGGTTGACCAGGTGCACGATTGCCTAGCAGGTACCTCTGAACAGTCTGGATTGCATTATTACATGCCTAATTATCCTTTTTAATATTTTTTTACCCTTTTCTCCACCCAAGTTCCCTGCCCCTAATTCCTTTTTCCCCAGTTTTGCTCCATCTTAACAAATTTTGTATTCCCAATACCTTTACCTAAGTCACCTCAAACTTAAACAGTATTAGTGATGCTGGTACAATTATCTTTGTGAGACTGTTCTCCTCAGAAGATCCTTCTCCAGTTATTTGTGAAGTCTGACCACCTATGACATGATGTCCCATACTCAACCACCACCCCTCTTGGCACATCTGGAGCTTCCCCCATTTTATCTGTCATGTCCAGCATATTTCTCATGTCATGTGTTATTGGGTTTGCAGAGTAAGGTTTTGGTAGTGGACGGTGCTCAGAGCGTTCCTCATGTCTGACAGAGCCAATGCTGGCCAGGGCCAAGATGAACCCCCTGCTGGCCAAGGCTGAGGACATCAGGGACAGTGGTGGACTCATTTAATAAGGGAGAAAAGTTGCTGTTCAACAGCAACTTCAGCTGGTGATAGAAGTAAGAATATGTGAGAGAAACTACTCGGCAGACACCAAGGTCAGTGAAGAAGGATGGGGAGGAGCTGCTCCAGATTCCCCTGTGTGTGCAGCCCACAGTGAGGCAGGTTGTCCCCATGCAGCCCATGAAGGTCCACGGTGGAGCAGATCTCCACCTGCGGCCCATGGAGGACCCCACAGCAGAGCAGGGGGATGCCGGAGGAGACTGCGATCCTGTGGGAAGCTCCTGCTAGAGCAGGATCCTGGTAAGGCCTGTGGAGCCATGGAGAGAGGTTTGCTGGCAGGACTTGTGACCCTATGGCATGGACCCACACTGGAGCAGTTCATGAGGAACTGCAGCCCATGGGGAGCACTCATGTTGGAGAAGTTCCTGGAGAACTGTGTCCCATGGGAGGGACAGAACACGAGGAGTCCTCCCTCCGAGGGGGAAGGAACGGCAGAGATGACGTGTGGTGCACTGACTGTGACCCCCATTCCCCGTCCCACTTCATTTCTGTGGGAGAAGGAGGTAGAGAATCCCAGAGTAAAGCTGGGCATGGGAAGACAGGAGTGGTGGGGGAAGGTGTTCCAAGATATAGGTTTTATTTCTCATTATTCTGCCCTGATTTGATTGTTAATAAAGTAAATTGATTTTCCCCAAATCAAGCCTGTTTGCCCCTGATGGTAATTGCTGGGTGATTTCCCTGTCCTTACCTTGACCCACAAGCCTTTCATTATATTTTCTCTCATAAGGACTTGGATTCTTCCTGAATCATAGAATAATGGAAATATTTAGGTTGGCAAAGGCCTGTAAGATCATTGAGTCCAACTGGAAACATAGCACTGCCAAGTCCTCCACTAAACCTGGTCCTTAAGCGCCATGTTTACACGTCTTTTAAACCCCTCCAGGGATAGCAACTCAACCACTTCTCTTAGAAGGGAAGGCTTGGGGAAATAAATATGTAGAAGTAGAAGTAGAAGTAGAAGTAGAAGTAGAAGTAGAAGTAGAAGTAGAAGTAGAAGTAGAAGTAGAAGTAGAAGTAGAAGTAGAAGTAGAAGTAGAAGTAGAAGTAGAAGTAGAAGTAGAAGTAGAAGTAATGAGAAGGCGAAGAAGTAGAAGTAGAAGTACCTGATGACAGGGAGTAAAGAAGACATATTCAGACTTTCCTCACTGGCATCCAGTGAAAGGGAAATGGACACAAACTGAAAAAAAGGTAATTCCACTTAAACATAAGGATTTTTTTTTATTTTTTTTTTCTGTAAGAGTTATCAAACACTAACACAGGTTGCCCAAAGTGGTTGTGGAATCTCCATCTCTGCAGTTATTCGAAAGCCTGGACACGGTCTTGGGCAACCTGCTCTAGCTGAGCCTGTTTGAGCAGGGGGGTGGGATGAGATGATCTTGAGAGGTGCCATCAAAAATCAACCATTCTGTGATTCTGTGGTGCTAAGAATATTCATAGATGCACAATCTGTGAAACTGTAAATTAAAATTATTCTCTGCTGCTCAGGACCATAGTAACTGATCCTAATAAATTAGTGCTTTTCTAACCGACAGCACAGGAACTGTGTTCAGTGCAGCAGGATGCAGGATCCAGTCACAGGCTGAAATCTGATTGTCTTCCAGGTGTAACGCAGCAGTACTAGAGGTAGCTACTTATATCTGGAACAGTAATAGCACTTCAAACATATTTTATCCACTTTTCATAAAAAGCTCTGTTAGAACTGATTCAAGCTTTTGTTCCAGCAGGTAATATTTCTACTTCAGCCCACAAAGATCTGAGAAACAAAATACAGCATCAATGTCGATCCTTACTGAAATAGTCATGGTATCAATATTATCATATTTCTAACTTGACAGAAGCTACATCTTCTATTCTGTAGACTGTTCCAATTTTTCAAAAAAGTTTCTTCAATTTAGGAGAAATATTTGTGGCAAAGGAGTTGTCAGGAGCTACATTTTTGAAATATCGATGAGAAATCTTCAGCATTTGGACTCTAGCAGTTCTAAGAACTCCCTTTTCCTGAAGGTAACCAGGAGTGTGGAAAGGACAGCTCAATGAAGATGCAGGCGGCTGTGTTCTCCTGGAGGCCTGTCTGAATGCTGACAAAGTCCTTTTCGAATTTCCTTTAAAATGGATTTGGGAAAGGTTTATTAGTTCTTCCTGAAGTGCTTGTAATGACTTTTTCTTCGTTGTTCAGTGTGCACCTGCAGGCTGTTTTGCACACACTATCTGTTCTCATTCTGTGCAATGTGTTCTGACAGTAGATATTGAGGCTCTAATACAAAAAAGTTTAGATGTACTTTGTGATCCTAATCCATGCATAGTTGCTACAGTTGACTTTGATAATTCATTCAGATCAAATTTTACAGAAAAGGTAACTGATGTCCAGTGTTAATATGGCTTTCCTTTGCTCATAATTTTACTTATACCATACTATATAATGATAAGGACTAGGCCCTGGTAGCCTTAAATTATGTGGAATAGCTCCTTAGGCAAAAATTGTCTCTTAGTTTAGTAGTGCTGGGTGGTTTCATAGAATGTATCTACAGAATCCCAGAACCCCAGGCTGGTTGGGGTTTCGGGACCTCTGTAGATCCCCAGTGCACCCCCCTGCTCACGCAGGGTCACAGAGCAGATCACACAGGGGGGTCCAGGCGGTTTGAATGTCTCAGAGAAGGAGACTCCACACCCGCTCTGGGCAGCCTGGGCCAGGCTCTGGCACCTCCCAGCAAACAAGTTTCTGCTTATGTTCAGATGCAGCCTCCTGTGTTTCAGTCTGTGCCCGTTGCCCCTCACCCTGGCGCTGGGCACCACTGAACAGAGTCTGGTCCATCCTCTCACACCCACCCTGAGATATTGATCCATTGATCAGATCCCTCTCAGCTTCTCTTCTCCAGCTCAACAGCCCCAGCTCTCTCAGTGTCTCCTCAGCACAAAGATGCTCCAGACCCCTCAGCATCTTTGTGTCCCTGTGCTGGACTCTCTCCAGTGATTCCTGTAAATAGTGGAAGAGTTACTGTTTGCAATTTCTCATTATCATGACCACCTGGCTACATGTCCTTGATTCCTGCTCTTAAAGTCTTGTCTATCTCATTAGCCCTTTTCCAGACATTTTTTTAGAATGATCAAATAAATTGGGATTGCTCAACACAGATGGAGAATAAAAAGAGGGAACACGGTAAACTTCAAGCATGGTTTCTACAAAAAGAAAAGAAAACATTTATTCTGAATACAGAAATAATGATGAACTAGACTAGATTGCTGTGGTCTTCAGAGTACTCTCTACTGATGTTTAGTTGAAGTGGGAATAATATTTAGTCCGTAAAGTAGTCAATCCTGGAGAAAAAAATAAAAATATTGCCTCTTCCTGTCCCTTCTAGCCTGGTATCTGCTCCCCAGTTTCACCTCACTCTTCACTTCCATGCAGTAGTTTAACTCAAAAACGCCATTATGGATGCCTTTAGCATGACAGTTCATCCGATGGCAGATCCACAGCAGACAAAAAATCGCACTTGTTCGATGATTGCTACAGTACTGGCGCTTCTATTGGAAAGGAAACATTTATGTCCCCTTAGGAATATTTCTGAATAAACGTCCAGTGATACACTATCTAGAGGTCTTGTAAAAAATGTGGATTTTCACTGTCTCCGTTCAGAAACTTGCTGTTTACATAACAGCCTATCACTTAATATAAAGCCAAATGAACATCTTGAATTACGGGTGTTTTCCACCGTTCATTTCATGGAGTTAAAATGTCTGTTTCTCTGGTCTAAAAGTCAAACACCCAGGATAAAGCATCAGAATTAACTGCACAGTTCTGGCAGGATCCAAGTTGGAAATAAAGGTTGCAAGACAGAAAAGCAACCGGACTCCAAACTCGTAAACTGGTGAAACATGTTTTGCTGTATTTATCCAGATTCCTGGAACATTATTTTTAAGACAAGCAGGAGGAAGCATTTTCTTTTTTCTTCTGCAAATAATTTTACTTGCTTATTACACCCTTTCTTCAGCTGGAATAGGATGTGGAGAGCCCCATTACCAGTTTGACAGCTTTGGTCAGATGTTGTTAGCGTCATAATGAAGCATTATCAAAGGACACACTGTGTGTTTTCTTATTTCATTCTATGCAAACGTTATTCATAACAACATTCAGTTTAACAATTTGTTTTCTCTCAACATTTTAGAGCTCTGGTGCTGAGATAGCAGGAGCATTAGCGTGGTCTTTGTTATTTCACCCTACTAGTAACAACATATTGCTCATCAGGGAGCAGGGAACTACTGGCTGACTCTCACTTTGGAACCCAAGTTTTATACATAGTCATGCTGTAAAATAAAATAAATCATTGTCAAATGTTTAAAGAGAAATGAGATCCAGCTTCCTTTGATTTTCAGCCTCCAATTTATTTCTTCCCCTAATCTTCATGCTACTTGAACTTCAATGCAACTGGTTTAGTTGGCTAAGCAAAATTCAGAAGTGAGCTGCTTTTTTAATTCCATTGTGGACCAGTTTTCTAAATCTGAACGTAAACTTGTTTTTAATACATATATGATACACACGGGACTCAATTTGAGCCATCTGTGCCAGTGTTTTAGGCATCGACATCTGTGTTATGAAAATGGATTCTACATTAACAGTAAAGAGCTGGAATGGAAGGAAGGTTGATAAAAAGCTTTCAATACACTTTGTAGACTTTTATATAGCAGGACACAGAGGAAAGCCACCAGATACTTAGGTATGCTTGGGACATAATGTAAAATTAGCAGGTGCTAGGAACAGGATGAAAAGCCAAGAAAAATAAATTAATTTTGAACCATTTTATTCCCAGAGGCACCTGCAAACAAACAAAATGTTGAACTACCATCAATCCAAGCAAACGCAGAGTCGTAACTCACTCAGCTTATTTAATAATACTTGCTGTGGAAACAAGAAGCTTGGGGGAAGGTATTCAAGAGTAGAATACTAGCAGAGGAATGCTGAGTTTTGGGAGTCTAGTTAAACTCTGCCAAAATTTGTAGTGATTTTCCACCGGTCTCATTCTTGAAGGGCTCTACAAATCCCTTCCAGAGAAATTTATCATAAGGCTTAGTTTTCTAAGAATCAGTATTTAACAAATGGAATAATTCTGTCTCAAGAAGTACTTTCTAAACAACCTCCTTATGCAAGGTATAAACAGCAGCCGCCACGAGTCTTCCTCTCAAATACAGCCAAATTATGCAGCCATTTTGAAATACCCCAGATATCAAGGAAAATTTGAGCATTTTCTAAAATAACTAATCTATTGGCTCACAGGTTTTATTCAGGATTGTCTAAACCTGCTAATCAATAATGAACATTGGAAGGGTATGTCCTCTATTTTTTACAATAAATTCAAATAGGATTTTTTTTCTGGTGGGCTGACAGATGATGCTGGACCTGGGAGACAGGGCCACTCTTAACCTCTGCATTGTGTCTGAAGGCAGTTATTTTACTTCGACATGGAGCAGAGTTGTGGGTTAACCCCAGTAGGGACCACACAGCCACTCACTCACTGCAGCCTGTTGCTCGCCCCATGTTACTGTGCTGCAGCTCCTGGCTGGACACAGCACCCGGTTTGTCATGTCCATGGACCTTGTCACCAGGACCCATCTCTGATCTCCCTCTGTGTTCAGGTCCCGTGAGACGGGGCAGTAAGGGCACTGTGGATGCTGGGTCACCCTCAGTTCCCCGTTCGTCCTCTTTTCTGGAGCCTCCCTGCTGCCACCTGATTATAAGATGTACTAATATATAGATCAAATCCATGTCATTTATTCTTTCTGTTATAGCAAAGATTGGTCTTTCCCACTTCCCAGTGCTACAACCCTTTGGTGACCAACAAGTGACTGCAGACATGCTGCTTATGGCCCTGGGGCCTCCTCTATGGTCCTGTGTCTGCACTTTCAAGGATCCTGTCACCCAGTTTTCCCGAAAATAATCCCTACCCGAAAATAAGCCCTAGCATGATTTTTCAGGGGTTTTGAGGATGCTCAAAATATAAGCCCCACTCCAAAAATAAGCCGTACTTACAGTTCATTAAAAAAGTAAATTTGAATAGTGTCCAGGCAGCTATACATGTAAAAAAGCGAGCGTCTTTTGGAGCAAAAATTAATACCGACTGTGTCTTATTTTCACCATGTTCCTCTTCACAGTTTTTTCTACACTAAATAATTATTACTGTTTATTAATTACAAGATACGTAAAGGAATAGGTTCTACACCACACAATTGTACAAAGCTAAATAAAGGTAAAACTGCATACGTAACAGCTACATGGTTATTAGCCAATTACTTTTACAGATAAACGAGCTAAAACAAATCTCTAAGCAGACCAAGGCAAATCCAAACAAAGCCTGACAAGCTCTGAAAACCATGTTTTTATTTTGGGATAAAGCTCGTGGCAAGCCAAAAGCTATGCCAATACTGTATTTACTGGGCTATGAAAGCTGTGCTGTGTTTAGCAAAGTATAAAAAAAGCTACTCCGTGGGAAATTGTGAGGAAAATGCACATACGAGAGTTAAATCAGCCATGGACATATTTCAAGCAAAAGAAATTAAGAAAGTGCAAGCGGATAAGGAAAATCTTCAACCTGAAACCATAAAGAAGAACAGTTACTCCTGTACATGGCACCGGAAAAAAGGCAAATCAGATGAAGCTGAGAGTATCTTAAGAAGATGAAGCAATGTGCCAGCCCTCTTCATAAGAGTATTTAACCGTGAAGATGATCTAAGTAGCGATAGGCTGATCTGAACTGCCGAAAAGACTGCTGAAAAATAATTATCACGAAGCAAATGTGACAAAATATATTATTCTATACGCTTTTTCAACAGATTAATGCAAGAATATAAATATTGTAACTAAATATTAGAATTATAGAGGATGAAACTGCCATTCATCCTAACAGATCAGGAGAAAGGGTAGTGATCAGTTCAAATGTAAGTGTGATTGTGAAGAGACCAGTATTTAATGGTGATTATGGCACTGGTAAAGGAGAAACCTGTAAGACAATCTAAAGTCCTTCTTTACTCAGAAAAGCTTTTCAGTATCTCTGTGATGTTCTTTTGATTTGAACGACAGCTAAATGTATTTTTATGTTTGAAAATATACAAGTAGTCAGGGGTTTTTTAAATTATTTTGATTGAAAAGTGCTTGATAATTACAAATTGTAGAAATTAAAGTAATGGAACCTCTGTGGTCGCCTCTCCTTCCTGCATTGGACTTTCTGGGTTGAACAGAGCAGTACTGAAGCATGAAACACTTCACTGAACACAGTCACATGAAATTCAGCTCTACTGAACACAGAAATGGTTCACTGCATTTCAAAAAGTAATTTGGTCTCATTAAATACAGATCATTTATCTGTCCATCTCAAAGTTCTGCATGGCACCCAGAAGCACAGATTCTAACAAAGTATCTAAATATGTGATCAGTCAACTGTCCATACAAGTCCCGTTTCCAGTATCTTTTACCACGAAAAGTCCCAAAGAAAGAAAAAAGACAGCAATGATATGAATATTTAGTGTATGAATAGCCAAAGTAACACCTAAGAAATTACCTGCCAGAAATAATTAGGACATTGTTTTTAATAACAAGGGATAAGGATAACAGTAAATTCGTCTTACCTGTTCAAATAGGGTCCATTGTAAACCCATCAACGGGTTTAATCAGACAATGAGATGTTCTGTGAAGTCTCCTGTGTTCTGCTCTGCCTTGTAGGAGCACGTTTCAGTAATTGTTTCCACTGCCCTTTGTACCTACTAAATGAATGATGAATAGTTATTAAAAGTAGGGCTGAGTAGGATTATTTATGTGACATATTTCACAAAATACACGTTTAATTAAAAATCAGCAATGCAATTATGAACATCATAAAAGAAATAACAAAAGCAATATTAAGAGTTAATTAGGTGCTTTTTCTCTTAGAAAAGAAGTCAAGATACTTCGTGTGCATACATAAACATTTAATTGAAGATATTTCACTTACTTCTGTTGGTATTAGCAAAAATTTTAATTGAAATGTGTGAGAAAAACAGCTCTCACCGAACATCACTTTTGGGAATTAAGGATGCTTAACCCAAATGAACAGAGCTGGTCTTCTACACTTTGAACTTCCACTAAATTTCACAGAAAAAAACGCCATTTCCAGGGAGCCAACCTGTGCTTGCCCGCACACACTCCGGCCCCCTCCATGAAGAGCTGCCATTTCCTCCGGCCTCCATTTTGGGGTCCCAGTTTGAGGCTGCCACCGTGTTGTCACTGAGGTGGCCATTTCTCCACAATGTTGTGTCCCACATGGTCTTAGAACATCCATTGACTGTCTGGCTGCTCTTCATACTCAGAAAGCACCTCCTTTTCCCAAAAGGGGCCATTTTGTCACAGGCACCACAGCTTTGTTACTATCATGATCTCTGTGATCGTATCCTCTATGAAGTTGTCCTCCAGCCACTCTCTTTTTGCTGTGTGTGACTGCAGTGCGGTAAAATGCGGCAAATTCAACCCCCTTCAGTATCTACAATAATTAGTCTCATCTCACTGAATCTGTAAATGGTCTTGTCAGAAACCACCATTATGGGTGCAAAGGACTGTGCCAGCTGCTGAGGGGAAAGTGAAGGGTATGGCTTCCTTCACAGGCCTGTTGCAACAGGACAAGAGGTGGTGGTTTTAAACTAAAGGAGGGAGATTCAGGCCAGATATGAGGAAGAAATTGTTGCCCTGAGGGTGGTGAGAGCCTGGCCCAGGTTGGCCAGAGAGGTGGTGGATGAACCATCCCTGAGACATCCCAGGCCAGGCTGGATGGGGCCCTGAGCAACCTGAGCTGGTGAAGATGTCCCTGCTCATGGCAGAGGGGGAACTGGATGGGCTTTGAATGTCCCTCCAACCCACATTATTCCATGATTCTATGCCATCCTCCATTTTTTTTGTAGGGAGTTGTGTAGTTTCTGTAAGTGTATATAGACTATCTAAGAACATAAAGGATCCTAAACCAGAAAAGCAGGGAGTTCTTAGCACATTTCTCTGCCCCTTAACCCACATTACTGCAAGTTTTATTCAAAGCATCATGTAATTTCTCTCTAATTAGCATTTCTTCTCTTATACGTGCCCTTTCCATGTAGTGTCTAATAAAAGCTATGATGTGGCTTTTGAAGTGTTAGAAAAATTAAAATTTTGATTTTCTACATGTATTTCCTTACAGTGACATCACTCATCATCTATCTTTACGAGCTAAAGAATAGTTCAGAAGTAGATTTTTACATGATCAATATTTCTCAGATTAACTGCCCTCTAAAATGCAAATCAAAAGTAGTAAAAATATCTTTCAAAATTAAAGCATTCAGACAACTGGAATTGGTGAAGCAATAATTTTAATGAATAATTGTGTTTTCTAACCACAAGACAACACAACTCATTAAGTGGTTTGAGCTCACCAACTCCCCTACTTCCAGTTATCATGAGGAGTATACTTCCAGATTTCTGTGTTTGTTTCTGGTTTGGTTCTTGTTTTTTAAATTCTGCTTAGGTTATACTCTGGGTTTCTTGTCCCATCATAATGATATTGCAACCTGAATATTAAAATAAAACAAAACAAAACAAACAAAAAACCCCTATTTTCCTTATCAAGTTAAACTTCCATCATAAAGACATACCTGTTCAAGTATTTATTCAAAGGTGATAAGCTGCATAAATTTTTGAAAAGCCATTTTCTGCACCAGTTAACATAAATGACACACTGTCAATGCAACAGTGATATTCCTTTCACAAAAATATACATGAGTCATCAGAAGGAAGAACTGATTTCTACAGCTGGATGTACAGACCTGTATGCACCAATTGGTTGACAACAGGGTGACCATGAGTCACCAAAGTGCCCTTGTGGCCAAGAGGCCAACGGTACCTGGGGTGCATGAGGAACAGTGTGAGCAGCAGGTCAGGGAGGTTGTTCCTCCCCCTCTGCTCTGCCCTGGGGAGGCCCCATCTGCAGTTCTGGGTCCAGTTCTGGGCTCCCCAGTTTAGAAGGACAAGGAATCACTGGAGAGAGTCCAGCGCAGGGACACAAAGATGCTGAGGGGTCTGGAGCATCTTTGTGCTGAGGAGACACTGAGAGAGCTGGGGGTGTGAGCTGGAGAAGAGAAGCTGAGAGGGATCTGATCAATGGATCAATAGCTCAGGGTGGGTGTGAGAGGATGGACCAGACTCTGTTCAGTGGTGCCCAACGCCAGGGTGAGGGGCAACGGGCACAGACTGAAACACAGGAGGCTCCATCTGAACATGAGCAGAAACTTGTTTGCTGGGAGGTGCCAGAGCCTGGCCCAGGCTGCCCAGAGCGGGTGTGGAGTCTCCTTCTCTGAGACATTCAAACCGCCTGGACCCCCCTGTGTGATCTGCTCTGTGACCCTGTGTGAGCAGGGGGGTGCACTGGGGATCTGCAGAGGTCCTGAAACCCAACCAGCCTGGGGTTCTGTGTGTGATTCCCAGTGAAAAAATAAAAGCTCTAAACTTGCCAAGGACAATGAAAATTAAGCACTCCCATGTCTGCCAGCAAATGCGGCCTTAATAGGTTGCGTGGTCACCAGTACCTGAGTTATGTGTTGTTTCAGGCAATATTAGGAGAAAAAAATTAAAGCTGCTGAAAAAGTTTTGTTAGCTGAAGATAATAATGATAATATCTCCTTCTTGGGGTCTGGTCCAGGAAGCCCCGAGTTGGAGACATTCTTGAATATTGCCACCATCATTCCCAGGCACAGGCAAGACAACACCGGAAGTACCACCCCCTCTATGGTGGTCATGGTATTATGTGTCATCATACAACCTTCTCTCTCCCTAAGACTCAACATCCCACATTCACCATGTTCTGTTAACAACAACATATCTGGGTCTAAGGGACTCTGTGAGGCCATTTTGGATGCTTGTTGGGGTTGTAAATTTAATTCCCAAAAGTATCTCTTGTCCAATTGCTAAGAACATGTAAGTGCCCTGTTCAGTTTTCTAACACAAATTGATGTCTTTTGAGTGTAACATACGGGATAAAGGAATTTTCAAGAAACAGGGATGTTTTCATGCCAAAGATACAGTCATCAGGTGCTTCGACGCTGTATACTGCCCAGTCAGGTCGTGCCTGAGGCCCTTGCCTTTCTTGGCGATTCCTACCATGGTGGGGTGCTGAAAAGTGAAACATCGTAAATGGACACATGGTAGAAAGACCAACAGAACATCTTATCCCTGCCTGTTCATAAATGTTCCCATGTGAATACACTTTCTGTTGGAACATGCCCATGTGTTCTCCATAGAGGAGGGGACCGAGCAGTGGCACGGGTGTTCCCTCCATCATTGACCCAGCACGTTGTTTCGTCAGCTGAGCTTCAGAATGTTGGTTTCCCGTGTTCACCTTTTTGTGAGGTTATAAGTATCCCACAATGACAGACAACAGTATATACATAATAATCCATCTCTTTGTCACACAATGCAGTGTTATTTCAAAACCCTAAATTTGGATATCCCCAAAAGGTACACATGTCACATCCCTGCCATCTAGAAACAAATATAGACTATTTGAAATGGATAGAAATTAAGGGAGAATAATGGTGTGTCTAAAAGGTGACAAAAATACAGTATTTTCTTTCAGAACCTACAGGGATGAAAAAATGCACCACCTGCTTTCACAAAAAATAACTTGAAAAATTAATGTATGGCATACAATGATTTTCTTTATTTAATAGTCAGGTTTCTAACACACTAATTTATTTTTTCTGAATAATAGAAATAGTTAACTCAGACAAGAGCATTTATAAAACTCCAAGGAACTATTTTTGTCTCAAGTTAGAACTCTATTAGCTTTCCATGATAAATTAGCACAGGAGATTATTTTTTAAATGGATCTCTAATTAGACTTCATTAATGGCAATGTTATCTCTTACAAATTCCTCTCCTTCATTAAGGAAATGTTTCCTACTTTTCATATGAAATATTCCAATTAATTATTTTAAAATGAATACAACTTTAAAATAATACAGCCTGAAGACGGATGGTATTTTCAAAGTCAGAATAAGAATTCTGCTTGCACTTTTATTAACAAAGGGCCTGATTGATGGTTTTGTCTCTAGCCTCTTTATCTTATTTAGTATCAAGTAAATAGTTCCTAATTCAGAGGGATTAATTTCTAGGTTTGTCTTGATTCTGCGGGATCTCATAAGGACAGAGGTTATAGTGTAGCCTTTATGAACAAGGTTTGGAAACCTCTAGTGACCCATTGCCAGAACTTTACATTTTTCTCTAATTTGGATGAAGGATTCAAAGTTTAACCGTAATTCTGGGGATGCGCAGCAAGTCAGGCACATGTGCCCAGGCAGTTTGAGTCTCGTTTCCTTTATGAAAACAAGCTAAAAATCTAACATAATTTGTAACAATTAATTCTGTACCGAATGCAAAGGAATACAGGAATGCAGGTAGAGGCAAAAGGATTCATTGCTATTCAATGCACAAAGCACATGGATGCTAAACTCTGAATATTCTACATATTGCTGACCCTCTGAATAGTCTTGTTTGTACAGAAGTATATTGGGTGTCTTCTCACATAAAAATAGTGTCATTCAACTTTTAATTTTGGCAGGGACTATATTTAAAGTAGATGTTCTAGATGAAGGAGTAAGAATCTCTTTTGGTTTTAGCTTCAACTATTTTAGGTTTATGATGTTGTTCTTTTTGTTTTGTCCTATTGAATTTGTTTACTGACAAATAATTTATTTTGATAAGCTAAAGTAAATTCCATTTTCCATTGGTGTTTCTGTGACCCCCTTTTCATGTTGTTTTACCCAATATTGAACCTACATATGCTGGTGTTCAGTACCAGCACTGCACACAAAAGAAACCCTTCAATGTTATAACGGGATAACTAAAATCTGGGGTTAACTAGAATTCTGACTATATTTAGGCAGGACTAGCACATTTGTCTGTCAAAAACATATTTCTTTCTCTCTATGGACTGATTTTGGAAAGTCTGAGTTATTTTGTTCTCTGTAGACTCTTGGGAAATGGTGATGGAACTGTGACAGCAAAGATCAATGGAAGAAAGACCGAAAATACCTGGAAAAATATTAGTTTAACAGAACACCACCTAGAGAGCAGTTGTCCTGCAGTGCTCCATAGGCCTCAGAAATTATTTTCAGAATATTCAGTTTATTTCACCCATCACTAGTTTATAATTGGACGACATTTAGATATATTAAATTATACAGTTTCATGTGTGAGACAATACCTACTAATAGGTAAAAATCAATAAATTGCCTACTACAGAGCTAGGCCCAATCCTCATTTGCTACAATTGTATAGAACAGTAATATCAGAATTATCATCCATCGCGTGTTGTAATGAAAACTTAGTAAGCTTCTCTCTTTGTGTAGTTACTGGGGGATTTGTACACATGGCATTTAATTTTCAAATGCAGGATTTATTCAGACGACTTCTAAAAAATTAGTTGGCTCTGGTTTGTTTACAAAACTGAAGAAATAACAGAGAGAAAGACGTGGAAGAAAAACACTCTCTAGAAAGTCAACATCAAGCTCCTGGCATCAGACAGAGATTTAGACACCAGCTTCCTTGAATGTATTTTAAAGGTGAGCCAAGATACAACATTTCACATTTTTTGGCTGGACAAGGGGAACAAACTGTATACATCAGCACAAAATTAAGTCTTAAACCACAGGATAAAGGATTTTCTGTGTTGGCTCAGGCACCTGTTTCAGATCAGACAAAAAAGGAATTGAATTCTCTTCTCTAGTTGCCTGACTAAGAACTCCTGATTTCTTTTAGTTGCTGTAAGGTGATCATAAAAATGGCCACATTAGATCAAAATCATGAGCACAGAGCTCATGGGCTGAAGGTTCCTCAGCAGGAGCAGGAGGGGCAGGGTGAGCTCTGCTCTGTGACAGTGACAGAGCCCAGGGAACGGCAGAAGATGTGCCAGGGAGGGTCAGTGGGACATGAGGAAAAGGTTCTTCACCCAGAGGGGCTGGACACTGAACAGGCTCCCCAGGGAGGGGTCACAGCCCCAACCTGACAGTGTTCAGGAAGAGACTGGACAACATTCTGCGACTTTCACAGAGCAGAGCTCAGCCTGCCCCTCCTGCTCCTGCTGAGGAACCTGCAGCCCATGAGCTCTGCCCTCAGTCTGCTCTGCTCCAGCTGAACAGACCCAGGGACTTCAGCCGCTGCTCACACGGCTTCCCCTCCAAACCTTCACCATCTTTGTAGCCTCTTCTGGACACTCTCCAGCAGCACTATCTCCTTTTCTCCTGTGTCCCCAGCCCTGCACACAGTGAATGCTCCAGGTGAGGCCGAGCAGAGCGGGACAATCCCACTTGTTGCTGTTCGGTCAGCGTGGTGGTGTCAACTCTGTTGGATGTGGTTGCACTCACACCTGAAGGTCTTCACCCATATATCCAGTGCTGCCACAAGCTGGTGACGGACTCATGCTGTGGGTGCATAAGTTGGGGTAGCACCACTGATATAAAAAGCAGACATGACTGCTTCACATTGGGAGGGTCGTACAGACACCATCAGTTCTTTTTTGTTCAGGTTTAGTCCCTTTTCTGTCATGAGAAATCCAACCCTTTGCAGGCCAGACTCTCATTGACTTCAGGACTAGTCCAAATGGAGCAGCTGAAAATTATTTCTACGCAATAAAAACCTTTACAGTTTGGCTGAAGTCATTGAACAAACGGAGCCTTCCATGGAGCAGGCTAATTGTGGAAGCTTAAAGCCTATTGACTTTTGATTTTGTGTCAGAATTGTTTATGTCTTCTTATCTTTGAGATATTTCAGAATATACCAAAAATCTGTGCATTCACAGAAATGTGGAGAAAATAAAAGAAAATGGGAAATGTTTTGTCTTTTTTTTTTTTTTCCCTTTAGTGTGACATACAAAGACTGAAAAAAGATGGCAAAGGTATCTGTGAGAGGACACAAATGAGCAGAGTTATCGCTGACCTGTGTGTATTGCAAACTATACACTGCATTTGTTTGTAAATCATGCTCAATGGCTTTACTGTGTCAAAAATAGTGTTTTCTTTTTTCAAGTGAGAGTGAACTGGGTGAAATGAGCGAGCTCCAAATGCTGGTAGAAAAACACGTCTTCCAGATATTAATTATCAAAAAGGTAGAAAACAATTTTGTTCTCTTGTATCGACTATCTTCTACCAAAGTAAGAAGGAAAATCCTTCTTCATATTTCTTCTGTAAGCAAAAGAAGGAAGAAATGGAAGACAAGATGATAAATATTGCCATTATATAATGCTGAGTTTTTGGAAATAATAAGGCATAAAATTGTTAGCACACACTATAAAATATCTAAGGGAGGTTTTTTTTTACGTCTACTTTTATTATTATAATAAACAGAAACTATTTCAAAGAATAATTTTATGTAGAGAAACCAATCATATTAATTACTCTTTTATTCATAATTTGAAGCCCTCATGAAATCTAATGTTGGTAAGTCTTCCATCTGTAAGTAGGTAATCATAGACTTATTGTTCATTTTGGTAGTCATAGAGAAATGTTCATTTTGATAATCTGGAGCCTTTTTTCTAAGAGATGTGTTGTTGTGATCAGCTGTAGTACAAACCCCAGCGCTCTCTGGTGATTTTGAGAAATTCCATATTTGCTGAATAAAATAAACAAACAAACAAAGAAACAACAACAACAAGAACAACACAAGAAAAACCCAACCTGGGAAACTAAGGAAACTTTAACATTTCCCTTCTTTTCTTCAATGGACAAAAGTGAAACAAAATTCCTACTGTATCCATATCTCTGAAATGCAGTCTACTTATAAACATGAGATTAATGTGTATTCTCAATAGACTGTTTCATCTGCAAAATAAATCTAATTTTTTCTTGTCTGGGGACAACAATTCATTCTGAAAACAGTTGGGAAGGGTCAAACAGTTGCCTCTTCATCATTATTTTACTTACAGTCCAATTAATACACTATACGAATACTTCATTTATCTTCAGATCAATCTAGCATCATATATTAGATATTTGGAACATTTTTGGTAACTTACAGTTTTAAGGAATATTAATAGAAACCTTCCAGTAGCATTTCAGTAATACACGTGCTTTCTGCCTTCGCTCCTACAGCTCCGCTCAGATGTTCCCATCCCAGCTTCTCTAAAAACAAAAACCCAGAAAACAAACCACTGTATGGAAAAATAATGTACGGAACATGCAGAAATCCCTACATTTTGAAATCAGGAGGCACAGGGTAGAAGTTCGCAAGAAGTTTTCCCACTCTTTTCCTTGATTTATCTATTCTGTACAATTTGTTCTTTGAAGTTTTACACAGACAGATCTTCCCTTGTCCCAGCAGTGTGACCAGAGTTACAGCATGAGCAGTATTTTTTTTTCTTTTTGGTGGTTTGAAGAATAAATGTCGTAATCAGAGTACTTTGTGAGTTTTAAACAAATCTGTAATTTTAGATAGCTCAAACCAGGACTAATAATTCCTTTCAGCTCTTATCTCCCATGTTCTAGGTGCACAGGCTGCCACACAAGCCTCCCCCTGTAACCTCACCACGATATTTTTCACGCATTGAGAACAAGGCAGTAACTATTCATACACTTGTCTTTTTTCTTCCTCTTCTCTCTTGAATGTAATTCAAGGAGTTTTGTTCCCTGTGGTGGTTCAAGTACTTTAATTTTCTTGCAGCGGTGTTGTAGTCTGTGCACTAATCTTAGAACAGAACCTGCACTTATCTCCTCCCCATTGTTCAGCAATCAAGCCACAGTTTTAATTACCAAACTTCTGCACATTCTTAAGTGGATTCACAAGGACACTGATGGTCTGTGCTCTGATCCCACATTTCACAGCCAAGAAGAGAATCTGGGCAGTGAACTCAAGGGCACAAAATATATTTGCCTTTGTAGATTCACATTTGAGAAGTGACTGTCAGAAATCAGAGGCTTTGCTATTGTCCTTCTTGAATTTCACCAGGTTCCTGTTGTCTTAGTCCTCCAGCCTGTCAAGTTCCCTATGCGGAGAATCATAGAGTCACAGAATCATTTTGGTTGGAAGAGCCCATCAGGATCATGGAGTCCAACCATAACCCACCCCTGGCACTGCCCCATGTCCCTGAGAACCTCATGTCCATCTGTCCAACCCTCCAGGGATGGTGACTCCAGCACTGCCCTGGGCAGCCTGTTCCAATGCCCCACAGCCCTTTGGGGAAGAAATTGTTCCTAAATCCAACCTCAACCTCCCCTGGGCAACTTGAGGCCGTTTCCTCTGCTCCTGGCGCTTGTTCCTGGGGAGCAGAGCCTGACCTCCCATGGCTCCAAGCTCCTTTCAGGCAGTTCAGAGATCAGAAGGTCTCCCTTCAGCTCCTGTTCTGCAGCTGAACCCCCCAGGTCCCTCAGCCGCTCCCATCACACTTGTGCTCCAGCCCCTCACCAGCTCCGTTCCCTTCTCTCCACTCGCTCCAGCACCTCAAGGCCTTTCTTGGTGTGAGGAGCCCAGAACTGCCCCCAGGATTGGTGGTTTGTCCTCCCCAGGTCCCAGCACAGGGACGGTCACTGCCCTGGGCCTGCGGGCCACACCAGTGCTGGGACCAGCCAGGATGCTGGTGGCCTCTTGGCCACCTGGGCACACGCTGGCTCATGTTCAGCCGCTGGCACCAACACCCCCAGGGCCTTTTCCTGGGGCACTTTCCAGCCGCTCTTCCCCAGCCTGCAGCGTTCATGGGGTTGTTGTGACCCAAGTGCAGGAGCTTGGTGAACCTCAGACAATTGGCCTCAGCCCATGGATCAGCCGGGCCAGACCCCTCTGTATGGCCTTCCCAGTCTCCAGCACATCAACACTCCACCCAACCTGGTGTCATCTGCAAACTGACTGAGGGTGCCCTCGATCCCCACATCCAGACCATTGATAAAGAGATTAAACAGAACTGGCCCCAGTGCTGAGCCCCGGGGACACCACTCGTGACCGGCCAACAACTGGATTTGTCTCCGTTCACCACAACTCTTTGGGCCCGACCCTCCAGCCAGTTCTTTACCCATCGCAGATACACCATCCAGGCCATGAGCTGCAGCTTCTCCAGGAGATGCTGTGGGATACGGTGTCAAAGGCTTTACTCAAGTCTAAGTACACAACACCCACAGCCTTTCCCTCCTCTACTGGGTTGGGTCAAATACGTATTATAAACTAACTGTTGTTATTTTACACAAAGGTTTATTATGGAGCTGCAACTACTGGGTTGTCCCTTTAAACAAAATGAACAATTGAAAACCAAATTTCAGCAGTTAGGAAATCAAATGGATAACTTCTGAGCTCTCATCTCCTATGAATGATGGCGGTCCGTTTTGTCATGCAGTGTTTCTCTTGGCAACTGTTGCCAAGAAAATCTGCATCTTAATCCACAATTCCAAGAAAGATGACAACCTCTTTCTATAAATGATCAAGGTTATAATGTCTGTTTCAAATCTTTTTGCTTCTTGCATTTCGTTGACTCAAAGAGAAGCCAAATAATTTTTCAGGTTGTTTTATATATGATTTTTTTTTAATACAGATCATAAATGTGTCATCCAGCAATTGCTCATTTAAGAGTGCAAGCTGTAAACCACTGATTTGTCTTTGTGAAAGTGAAAAAATAAGCACTATTTTAGAAGAATAAAGTGTCAAGTACTTGTGCTCACAGTTTCTTGTGTACTTTGGCATATTTTTCATTACTTTTGGGGATTATTCCCAACACAAGTGTACTGTGCGTGTTTTCAGAAGGTAATTTTAATATTTTTTTTTTTACTTCCCTGACTCCAGTAGTACAATAAATTATAAAGTAGGAATACAATTTAAAAACTCGTCATTGCAGAATATCAGGGTTTTGTGTTAATTTAATCTCAAAAAGTCAGCACTGGTGTGCTTTTCTAATACATTCAAGACCTTTTCTATGTGGTTTTCACAAAAACTAACAAGTGAATGCAACATACACCATGTTACAGCCACAGATCACCTGGAGTAATTCTATAAAACGATGTGTTTTATGGAGTCAATATTATCTGTAGTGCACTGGTACAATATTGGTCAGCATCACAGAAAATGTTTGAACTACGGGATGCTCTTTCACGACACATATGACCCAATTCATGATCCCATTCAGCTTCACGCTCTCATCCATTGATGCCAAATAATAGTAGAAAATATTGGATAGAAAATATTTGAAAAATTAATTCAATTTTAGCAAGGTAAATAAAGGTAGCAGTGATGCTCAAAGATGCTCCAAAGAAAACACGAGACTCGTTAAAAAGTGGTGTGGTGATACATATATGGAGTTAATTACATCTCAGGCTTTGTCGGATTGGGGTCTAGAGATGAAGAGCCATCTGGTAGATTTTCATTACTTACCATACTATCTTTGCTGAAAAAATAATAAAAACTCATTATGGAGTACATTCTGTAATATTAAAATCTAAATTGAAGAAAACACAAGAAATTTAAAATTGTAATGAATATAGCACATTGTGCAGTTAAAGATGAAATTAAATGCAAATCAGTTGTTACAATGACTAAGGAATAGAGCACATTTTTATATTTAAATTTTGGGCTAAAAGTTACTGTAAAAACCATTGTACCAACCGTATAATTATCTATAAATTGGAGAAGTGGACAAAGAAAGTTTAGTATTTTGTCTTGCACAGAATAACAGAATTCTGTTATTTTCCTGTGATGCAAACTAGTAGCCTAATGACGTTACTCATAATTTTTTTCAGTTGCTTTCAAGAACTTTCATTTAGGTCCCCAATCATTTAACTGACTGTTACTTGAGAAGTCAGGTTAAAAAATAAAATTGCTTGCAGTCCTGGACTAATTTGTTGTAGCTGCTGAGGACAGTCACGTCTGGAACAGACAAGATGTTAAACTTCCCTGGTCCCATGTCCAGCAAACAAAATATCCCAGGTTAATTCATCCTATGAGAAGATAAATGGCAAAGACATCGGTGACTATTTCTTTGTGTGCCAATTATTAGCGCTAAAGAAGTTAGTCGTATAAACTATTTGACTTTTTGATAGAGGCAGATTCTGTAAACCTCGAAAGCTCTAATTAAAGAATGCCCCCGATGTGTTCATAAGTCGAAACTTCATATAATTTCATAAGAGTCTCAGCTGATGTGATACAGGTTTTTTTAATACAATATATACGCCCTCTGGCAGTGTCTCCTATAATCTAAAAATGTTTCCACATAAGATCATTTTCCAAAGATAAAGGAAAAAATTTTAAAAGGGGGAATTTTTGAAAAGAAGAGACTCTGAGGAACAGAAGGATAAAGAAAATAACTGTATAGTACCAGATTCTGAGGAAGTCTCTCATTTAACAGTGTTCAGGCATAATGTTACATATAAGCATAGCATTTCTTTGGTTTTAGTGGCCTAAAAGTGATTCTTTTTAGAGTCTAAAACCAAAAGGCCTTATCCACATTTACATATTTTCATGTGACATTTCACTGATATAAGCTACTGGACGATATATTAGTCTAGACAAATACGTGATCTAAGCCTTCATGTGTAAGAAAAAAAAACCCAACAATGTAGAAACTTCAAATGTAATCTTGCTGTACATAATTATCAATGATATTTTCAGAGTATTAAAATCCAGCCTTAGAGGTTAATCATGCAATTGAGAGTTGCGTATTTCTCTTGTGATGATGAGAAAAGCTCTTGTATTTTGTGAAGTGGGGAGGATTAAGGATAAAAGTAAATTGCGCCTGTGAAAAAATCTTGAAGGAGCTGCAAATTGTTTCTCTTTTTTTTTTTTTTTTTTTTCCACTTTTCTAGCATATTCTGTAAGAAAAACAAAATAAATTTTAAAAAGTCATCTCAGAATATTGTATTGTTATTTTCACTCGTATCTTCTAAATAAGTGATTGCAATAGTAATAAAACTATGGAATTCTTTCACTTTTAGAGCAATTTCTATATGCTTTTTAGGAAGCTCTATGAACTGCATATGTGAGCATCTATCTATTAACTTCAATACCTAAAAAATAAAAGTGTATAGCACTTTTTACACAATTTTTTCTACAGTAAAATAGGAATGGAACCCAAATGTCAATGGGATCCCTGATGTCTTGGCTGCACAGCTCCAACAGTGCTAAAGAAAAGACATTTCTCCGCAAATCCAGACATTTTGCCTAAATGCAGAAATCCATCTTGTTGGTGTCATCAGGACAGTCACCGAACATCCCAGGATATTGTTAGAGCTGCGGTGAGACCAAATGTCAGTGCTCAGTCAGTCAGGCTCACTGAAAGTTATTGATTTCTAACAGTATTACATGCTGGGAAGGCATCAAAACGCACGGATTAGCAGCATCCCGAGCATGGCTGAGTTTCATGTGGAGTTTGATCTTTATCGGGTTGAAGGTTTCGTTGCTAAAGGAAGATGCTCTTGCACGTGCTGGTCAGCAGTTTGCTCAGATGTGATTTCATGTCTGCATTGACACTCTCCAGGTGATTCGGTTTGTAATGTACTGATGCAAATTATCTTAAAATAAGCAAACAAAATTTCAGCGGTGCTGATCAGATTTATTACTATTCTAAACCCTAATGAACTCACTGAGATACCTTAATTTTGGAGGCCCAGCTCTTGGGAAACCCAAACCGAGCTGTACTCAAATAGGTGGATATACCTCATTAATTCTGAGCAGTACCTTCAGTGATGGGTTCAGATACAGAATGTGTCTGTTGCAAATAATTTCTGTAAGCCTCGCTTTCGAGATACCTTCTTATCTTCAAGTTGTAGGCCTTAGATATTTGGTCATCTTCTGAAATTATAGACAGCTATAAGCCTAGGAACAACTTTCTGAAAATGTGCACAGTTTTGTAGCTTTTCTAGGTCAGAGATAACTCATGATAATTTGTTATACCCAGAGATGTGTGCAGGCCACACAAAACCTCCTGGCAGGGAACGATAACATTCCACCAGCTGCCTTTAAATCATGTTTTCAGAACAGCACCATAACTCAGATTTACAGGATCAAGTCACTTTCGTCCATAAAGATCCAAATGTGCTAAATAAAGAAATTACCTCACCTCTAAGTTAGAATAAGGAATGTTTTTAAAGGTGTGTCCCGACACCAAACACAGAACATGAACACACCTCATTCAAAGGACTTGGGACATTGCAAGTAAGCCAAAAATTGTTGCTTGAAATGGAATAGAGCTGAAATCTGAGCTTATATCTCTTCCAAAAACCGACAGAGTCTGTAATAATGGGACATAATCCAAACCTTTTGTATATTGCTTACATCGCAACTGAGACTGGGAAATGCTTTTTTGCTCTATTTTTTTAATGTACTCTGCAATATTCCTTTCACAACTGTAGTGTTTGAGTCCTTTTCAGAACTGCATTTGAGCAGTGTGACCACCGTGTAGTTGCGTGATTTGTTCCTATCTAGTAATTACTCATGTTTCTATGACAGCAATTATTAATATCAATAATGGATGTTGCTTGGAGGAATATTGCTTCCCGTAACCACTTCTGAACCCCTCAACCTTTCCAAGGGTCCTGTCTGGCATGGGAGTGGAAGAGGATCCAGGGAGAGAATTGGCCTGCAGTAAAAGAACATTTAAAAATCATTCTTTCTTTGCTTTTCCCCATTTTTAATGCTGCAAAGGTCTTTATGGAATGCAGAATATCTGCAAGAAACGTTAACTGGAATTCTACAATGAATTGCAGATGCCATCTACTGCAGAAAAGTAGTTAATAAATCACCACAGAGAACACAAGGGAAATTAATCCTATTAAGTGTGAATAGTTAAAAAGAGCATTGGATACCAGTGTGGTTAAGGAGTAATAGATAGAAAAGGCTGTTAAAACGATAATCCTCTGGAAAAGAGAAGGATGGGAATAGCTGTTGAACAAACTAAAATAACGCAGGTCAAGAAAAAATAATTAAAGAGGCAAAAACACACACAGGATGCCAAAATTGCGACAGATTGTTCAGCTGACACAGTGAAGGGATTTGCAGTTATCTTCAGCAGGTGGAAAATAACCAAAGGAGGAGCTGAAGAAGAGAACATGAGGAAAAATAACTGCAAGGTGCAGTATGCATGGTGGACAGCACAAGTTTAAAGAAACCCACATCAAATCCTGAGGTTCGGGGAAGAAGGAAGGCTGGGGAGGCAGAACAAAGAGAGCATGTATTTATGCTTCTAAATTTTCAAATATTTTCTGGAATAATTAAAAAGATAAAAGTGCTTCTAATCACAGATGTTATCTTTGAAAGTTCAGCATATTGAGACACTGGGATTATCCAGCAGGCCCCCCTCTAATCCACTATCTGACCTTTTTAACCACTTTCAGGGCCTCTGACTCATTTTCCATATTCACATGCCCAGTTGGCTTAAGCCAATCTATAAAATCATCTAATTACCCTGACTTTACTAATCACTGCATAAATCGGTACTGGGTTGCATGAAGAACAGCAGAGAGAGCATCTGCTGTGGACAGGAGTGGGAGTGATTGGGTTTCTGGGTTATTCCGTGTGCAAGAATCCTGACCTGATTTGGTTTTCTATGGTCAAAACCATCTGCTTTTGATCACTAAGGTAGCTCCTTAATCATCTTCAGTGAAGGGTTTAGGGGGGAAATCCCTGGGTTTCTTTGTCTGGCCAGCAAAGGGCTGGATTTTTGACACAGTAAAGCCATTGAGCATGATTTACAAACAAATGCAGTGTGTAGTTTGCAATACACACAGGTCAGTGATAACTCTGCTCATTTGTGTCCTCTCACAGATACCTTTGCCGTCTTTTTTCAGTCTTTGTATGTCACACTAGAGGAAAGGAAAAAAAAAAAAAAAGAAAACATTTCCCATTTTCTTTTATTTTCTCCACATTTCTGTGAACGCACAGATTTTTGGTATATTCTGAAATATCTATAAGATAAGAAGATAAAAACAATTCTGACACAAAATGAAAAGTCAACAGGCTTTAAGCTTCCACAATTAGCCTGCTCCATGGAAGGCTCCGTTTGTTCAGTGACTTCAGCCGAAGTGTAAAGGTTTTTATTGCGGAGAAATAATTTTCAACTGCTCCATTTGGACTAATCCTGAAGTCAATGAGAGTGGAGACAGAGCTGGAGCGGTGGGTTACTGGTGGCCGTACTGGTGGCTCTTTCCATGTCCGTGTCCCTGCACAAAACTGGCACTGCCCAGTGACATTGACAGGGCCTCTCCTGTGGTTTGGATCCCCTGGTGCACCCTTGCTGCTCGATGCCACTGCCGGCTCCTTCTTGCTGTCACTGGCGCGGGAGGCAGCCGGTCCTGTAGGGTGTTGGGGCTGCCAGAGAGGATTGGGAACCAATGGACAGCACTTGTGGGTCAGGTCACACAGTCAGTTCAGCGGCCCCAGCACCTTCACTCTTTGCCCCGGCGGGTGGAAACGCTGGACGAGCTCAGTCATGTGTCCCCCGGTGGGTGCGTCCTCAGCCCGGGTGGGGACGCTGCTCCTGGGGACGCCGGTCCCAGCGGGTGGTGGGGCTGCCGGTGGTGGGGCTGTCAGCAGCAGGATGGGCAGAGCTGGCGGTCCCAGGGCTGTTGGTACCAGGTCGAGTGAAGCAGCATCGTCGGGTGAAGGTGGCAGAACCAGCGCTTGGCAGGACCGGGGCCAGCACTGTCGTGCTGGGCAGAGGGGGCTCCTGGTGCCCCTCATCTTCTGCTCTGCTTTGCTGGGATCTCATCAAGCAGAGACGTCTCCTGCCCCTGGGGGTCTCTGGCTGGCGCGGGGCGCTTGGTGTTGGTGGCCCCTGCGGCTCCCGGTCCTGGCAGCCCCCAGCAGCAGCCGGTGCCCGGTGTCAGGGGCAGGCGGGGGAGCAGCTCCTCCATCAGTTGGGCCGTGGAGGGCGGCTGAGGCTGGGGGGCAGGTGGGGGGCTGGACAGGGGGCTCAGCAGTGGGATCCTCAGGGGGCTGAGCCAAGGCCACATCAGCTCCTCCGGCTGGGGGTCCCTGCAGGGACTGGCCAGGGCACTGTCCTCTGCCGGCTCCTGGGGACCCTGCTCAGGGCTCTGCAGGGGACTCCTCTGCAGGCAGGGGGGCAGCTCTGTGGCCCCATCCAGGAGCAGCTCTGCTGCCGCTGGCTCCTCCGTGCAGCCGCCCTCTGCCCTGCGCTCCGAGAGGTGGGGAGATGGTGAGGGAGGGGGTCAAGTGGGGGATGTGGGGACATGGGGGACGGTGTCCTCACCATCCCTCAGCCCCCTGCCACCATGGGCTCCTGGGGACAGCTGCCCTCGTCCACGTACTTGGGGAGCTCTTCGTAGACCTCGTTGGTCACACTGGTGCCATGAGTCAAACAGCCACTGTCCCCGCTGTCCCCAAGCAGTGACAGCACCACTTGTTCCTGCTGGTGGGTGCTCTCGGCCGCGGGCTCCCAGAAACTGTCAATCTCCAGGAGGCTGTTGGGGAAATGAAGGCCATGAGGGATGGTGTCCTCGCTGTCCCCAGCTCCATGGCCACCACTCCATCCTTGGGGCAGCCGCCCTGTGCCACGTACTCGGAGAGGTCGGGGAGCTCCCTGAGGAAGGCGGCCAAGTCGGGGCTGTCGGGGACATCGGGGATGGCGTCCCCCACATCCATGGTGTCAAGCCAGGCAGACACGTCATCGGCCACAGTGTCCTGTGCCGGCTCAGGAATGTCCTCAGCGCAGGTGTCTGGTCCCTGCAGGGGCAGATCCCCCGGGCTCCCCAGGGCTGCCGGGGTGGTAACCGCTCCTACCAAAGCCAGCAAAGCCCCCAAGGTGGGCGATGGCAGCTGTGCCAGCTCGGCCACCCGCCTGCGGGCTCTGCCAGCCCAGCACTCACCTGTGGGCTCCCCGGTGGTTGTGTCGGCTGGTGCAGCCGGGGCGGGCTGATGGGGGCTGGCAGCGGGGACGCCCAGCTCCACGGCCACCCCGTCCCTGCCGGAGGCCTCCGCTGGCTCCTGGGCGCTGCCGGGCAGGGTGTGGGGCACAGGGGGGCCTTGTGCCTGATGAGCCACAGGGCCACGGTGTTTTGGGGCCACAGGCAACTGGAAAGAGCCTGTGGGGTACAGGGGCTGCCCTTGAACCCCAGCCCATGGCCCCAGCCCCATGGGCTGCTGTGGCACCAGCACGGTCCCTGTCACCACCTGCTGTCCCCAGGGGTAGGATGGGGGAAAGGCAGCAGGGGCAGGGGGCAGCTGCACCCCCTGGGACAGCTGGAGCCCTTGGGGGAGCTGGACCAGCTGGAGCCCTTGGGGGAGCTGGACCTGCTGCACCCCCTGGGACAGCTGGAGCCCTTGGGGGACCTGCAGGAGCTGCACCCCTGGTTGGAGCTGCTGCCCTTGGGGGAGCGGGACCTGCTGCACCCCAGGGACCAGCTGCAGCCCTTGGGGGAGCTGGACGGGGTGCACAGGTTGGGGGAGCTGGAGCCCATGCAGCAGCTGCTCCCCTTGGGGGAGCTGGGCTGGCTGCACCACCTGGCACAGCTGCACCCCTTGCGGGAGCTGCACCAGCTGCCCCAGGGCCCCCGGCACCCCCTGCCAGACGCTGCCCTGTCCCAGCTGGTGGGTGACAGGCTGGAACTGGGCAGGCTGGGGGGACACCAGCAGCCCTGGGACAGAGGGCAGCACGTGGGCAGGGACCGGTGGTGCCACGGCCAGGGTGGTGAAGCTCCTGGTCCGTCCCTTCGACGCCATGGGCAGCTGCTGAGGGATCCTCTCTGTTGGGGAAGCACAGAGGGTGAGGGCTTGAGTTTCACAGCACAACTTCCCATCCCAGGGATTTCCCGTCCTGCTGCTGATTGCCTGGCCTGGTTTGCCCTGAGTGATGGTTTCCCATCCCAACAATGGTTTCGAAATAATGTTTTCTCAGCCCCACGTTGGTTTCCCATCCTGACGGTCTCCTCTCCCCATGATTTCCCATCCCAAGTGTGATTTTTGGGAATGTGGATTTACTCACCCCGATTTGTTGGAGTGAAGAAGGCCGGGAAGGAAAGATATCGCTTTTTCACCACCTGCAGTTTTTCTCTCCTGTTTTTTCATCAGGAGGAGTCTCTAGGGGCTAACAGGCTCATGTTTGCCTCAGACCCTCATGGTCCTTTGCCCCGTGCACCCCACGTGCTGCTTTTCCTGCAGCGGGGCAGACAGGAGGAGGATTTGCCAGCACAGAGGGGCTGGCTCCTCGTAAAGAGCAGCCGGACAGAATTTCTCCTGGTGCCCAAAGCACTTCCAGCTGGTGTTGAATCTCCCATTACAGCAATGGAGCCCGTCATTGGTGCTGAACCGGGGCAGGGAGGCTCTGAAACCTCCCCAGGACGAGTCCTGGTCCCTCACCTGTCTCAGCAGCAGTGGCAAAACGGGGTGAGGATGAGGGTGGTCGAGGAATGACGAGGATGAGGGATGACGAGGATCAGGGATAACGAGGATGGACAAGGTTCAGGACAGATGAGGATGAGGATGGATGAGGATGGATGACTAAGAGGTTGGATGAGGCTGGTTGATGATGGATGAGGATGAGGTTGGTTGAGGATGAGGTTGGGTGATGATGAGGATCAATGAGTTGAGATTGGCCTCGTTTGCTCTTCTCGCAGTGACAGGCACTGGAGAGCGCTGGGCAATCCGACCAGACAGTTGGGCTGTCAGCGGCCAGATAGCCTTGGGGACAGTGTGGGGTTGTCATGGCAACGCACGGTGACATCACAGAGGCCTTGGGAGCGTGGGTGGTGTCACCTGTGCTGCCGTGTCACCGCTGGTCGGGAGCTGTGGGGATATTGACCCTGAGGAGAGGAGGATGCAGAGTGGAGATCACACCTCTGACCTGCAGAACTTTCCGGAAGGTTTTCCAGAGCAGTGTGGATGTGACTAGGATCAGAGCCTTGCTTCCCCCGTTCATCCACACCACCATGGAACAGATCTGGTTTTCTTTGGTTTTCCCCTTTTTTGTCCTTTCCATAGAACTAACACACTCGCATCATCCAGAACTTGGAAACTCATCCGCTTTTCTTTTTTAATTGTTTGTGACCCTGACAACAGGAGAGATGAGCAAGAAACCAGTGACTGTGAAATAAAAAGAAATCTGTAAACTCTCTGCATTCATGAGCGTCCTCTTCTAGTCCTTCCTGCACGCATCACACCCATGTTTGCTCCACTCACGTGAAGACACTTTCCTCTCCAACCCCTGTTGTTCCTTTTTGCAGCAGCAGGTTTCATGTCCGTGTCTAATTTTCTAGTTTTGCTTTCTTTCCAGCCCCCTATCAATGGCTTTTAATGAGTATATGTGCTGTGAAGGCTTTTAATTTTTTGTTAATAAAACAGTCTGCAAAATCCACATCGGTCTGTCATATGCGTAACACTGTCACAGGTGTCGTGATGCTACTGTGGGATTATTTACATAGAGAAAATTATTTTAATGGGCTATACCATTACAGTGATGTTCCCACGGGACTGGTGCGAAGAGACTGGACAACATTCCCAGACACAGGGGGTGACCTGTGGGGTGTCCTGTGCAGGGACAGGAGTTGGACTCCATGATCCTGTGGGTCCTTCCAGCTCAGGACATTCTGTGATTCTGTTATATTATACATTATTGGCTTCTCCCAGAACAGTGGTGCCCAAGTATCATAACAGATATTGTGCTTTATCACCTTCTGGACTAAAACATGTCTCAGAGGCAAGAAAATCTCTGAAGGGAGTTGATTTGCCGCAGGGAACGTACAGTCTAAAGATGGGAGAGGAGGGAACATTGATGAGTTCCAGCTCTGTCGTGACAGACACTGGATGGCACAGCCAAGACCACATCAGGTTATTGTGGAAACCCTGCACTCCCGAGGGGCTGGAGAAGGTCTGGCAGCTGTTATTCTCACAGTCACTTTGAAACTCCTCTGAAAAATGATTGTTCATTCAAGCTGTATTGTTAGACACTCTCTGTTTCCCTAATGTCTTCGCGAATTCATTGTCTAATGTTTAATCCTCCTGGGGCTGGATTCTGCCAGTGCATTTGGAACCGCGATGTCCCCCGGCACAGCTGGACTGATGGTGTTGCTAAAAGTGGTGGAATCTCATCTGCACCAAGATCTTCATGCTAATTTCACACTGAGCTGCAGGGTTAGGAGTATCAGGGTTAAATGTGTGAAGACCCGTCTACAGTCCAGACTTTCAAAGGTCTGTCTTCCAGAATCACTAAGGTTGCTTCAGATTACATGGTTTAGTGGATCCAACTTTTGGCCTTCCTTCTGATAACAACAGAATTTACACAGGGCTTAATTAGTCAGAACATAGAGCTGGGTGGATCTCTTCACTTTTCAGCAGTCGGGGAAAAAACAGAATTCTTTTTCAGTATGAAAATTAAATGGAAATATATTGAGGGAAAGATAGTGAGGGGTTTACTGATTCTATGATTCCATGTTCATCTGCATTCCCAACCAATTGTCTCGCTGACCCGTGCTGGGTCACATCCAGCAATATGACCCTGTAACTTCCAATAAGTTTCTGGAACTGATTATCTCATAGTTGGTTTTTTTTTGTTTGTTTTTGCTGGTCCTGAAGAAGCAAGAAGACAGTCTGAAGATTTCTTCAGGCTCAATGGAAACCAAAGTGACAGCTGTGCTATTGCTTGGACCGTCTGTACAAGGCGGGGATGATGGAAAGTGGCTGCTGGCTGCAGGGAAATGTGTGCTCATTCACCTCATCTTTCTCCTGTTCACATCCTGATGATTCCCGTGCTGCTGACACAAATTGGATCTACTCTCTTTATCTCAACCCCACACTAAATCAAAGCAGCTGTCAAGGAGAAACCTGAGCCAGATCCAAATGCAACCTCCTGCCCTTTCTGTCTGCACCGCGACCCTGAGAAACGCTTAGAAGCTTTGTCTATTCTGGACAAGTATAGGTCTGGCTACAAATGCTTCCCATATAAGCAGAGCTCTTCCATTTTAATGCACTTACAAAACAAAGGGAACAAGTAATAGCTAGCTACGAGGTGTCTAATATTTTTGAAACAATTTTAAACTACAATTGTGTACTTTGGCCGGTATAAATGACAATTAAACCTGCCACTGCTGAATATTCTTTGTGGTACATAATTTCCAGCTGCATATCAATTTGTTAGTTTATAGCTGCTTACATTAAAAACTCTGAATTTACTGTGTTCTGATAGCAATATAATTGAATTAATGAATTGGTATAACAAACTATCTAATGCGTCAACTGATATACTAATAACGAGCATTCAATAATATAAACACATTAGCAAGTAAATATTCTCATACAATCTTGACCTCAACAAAAGAAAATAGAGAAAACACATATTTAAAGCCTTGAATAATTTTAAAGCAACTTCAAAAATAATTCTAGAAATTTCTCTGCACTGCTCAGTGGTGGTTTTGAGAAGATATGCAGCTGCTTTTTCCAGCATAGTCAACTTGTTACAGGTCTCTTTCAGTGATAAAATAATTTGTTCTTCTTGCTGTTGTCACTAATTTCACAGAAAAAAAACAACCGAGGTTTTAATTCACTGACAATTCCAGAGCATGGAAAGGTCAAGGATTAATGAAAGGTAAGACATGCTTCAGATATTCAGATGTTTGTTCTCAGACCAGGATGTTAGAGATAGTGGTTCTCTCAAGAAAATCTTAGTGGGTGGGTGATGTGAAAGCAGCAATTTTTACAGGAGATATGAAGAATTGTATTTTAAGTAAAACAACAACAACAACAATAACAACCAAGAGATACCAAACGCAAAATATTCTTCTGTGCAGTGTAAACCTGTTCAAATCATTCCAATTTTTATATCAAATTTTGGCTCTGAATTATGATGAAATTAAAATAAAGATTTCTTCTGTTCAAACATCAATAAATATTGGCATGTGCATCACCTGCTTAGACAATGGAACATTTATATATACACAGCTACTCTTTTTGTACAACAATAAGGGGTTTTAAGCCATTGGAAGACACGTTTGTTTCTCTTGTTACTGTATTTTTGGTTCTTGACTTTAACTGGTTCCTGTCAGGAGGTTTTTCTGCCCAGAATCCCATGGATGAACAAGAACTATGGGAGCAGAGGCACCAGTTCCTAACCAATGTCATTATGGTTCTTCCTTACAAAAATATTTTCCTTACACATTTCCCTATATGTAATGTAGACAACAATTACATGTTTCCAAACTATGCAGCTATTTCAAAGGCAAATCAAGCCACAATAAAGGAGAGCTGAATGCTAATGTAAAACTAGATTGAAATACTGTCAACAAAATTATGAAAATCACATTAGCTCCATTGGTGTTTGTGTCAGTCAAGAGTTGTTTATGTTTCAAATAATATTCTGAAAGAAATTAAAATTAAAAAGTAAAAACAAAACAAAACAAAACAAAACAAACCCACCCTCCTTTTTAGTTGCTTTTCAAATTCTTTTGAATTGACAGGAAATATTGGAATCTTGTTCAATTGTTTTTTCAGCTTTCTCCATGACATGATGAAGAGAACAGTGAGCTCCTGATGGCTCAACAAATGCAGAAATAAAGGAAGAACATTTTCAGGGGCTCGACAACAGAAGCTCATTAGAAGTCTAAATACAGCCTATGAACGGCACGGTTATTTCTTGGTGTCCTTGTGGATTTCAAAACTAAATTGCTGTTATTGAAAAGCAAAATAGAAAATCTCGGAGATGGGATTGATAATTAAATCTGAACTGTAGGTCAGCTTTTCAATAAAGGCTAATTTGTTTGCCTATAAATTGTCTATTCCACTTCTTCAAGTCAAGAGGCTTTGAAAGCTCAGCACGGAATGGTGTGTATACATTGTGGTCACAGGTATGCCGACAGGTTTTTATGTAAAGTATATACATTAACACCATTCTGCAGTTCACTAAGTGCAGTAATTAGGTTGGTGCAAAAGGAATTGCGGTTTTCGCATTGTTGAAATTTGCTGTTTGATACTGGAACACATTCTTAAATGTGCATGTTATACATCATTTTAATGCGTTTTTCTTGTTCTATGGTTTTCTTTGCTACTGATTTATTTTAGACTATGGAAATGATGTTAGACAGATAGCAAATTTGAGCAATTTTCTTATTCTTATTCAAGATGGGTCACAAAGCAGCGGAGACAACTCACAAGACGAACACGGCGTGTGGCCCAGGAGCTGCCTGGGCTCAGTGGTTCAGGAAGTTTCACAAAGGAGACGAGGCCTTGAGGATGAGGAGCAGAGTGGCCGCCATCGTAAGGTGACAACGACCAACTGAGAGCAATCATGGAAGCTGGGCCTCTCACAGCTACACCAGAAGCTGCCGAAGACTCAACGTTGACCATTCTATGGTCGTTCGGCATTTGAAGCAAATTGGAAAGGTGGTGCCCCAACCGACTGCACCTCTTCAAGCATCTCAACAGCTTTTTGCTGGGAGAGCGCTCCCACAGCCAGTAGGATGCAGAAAACACTTTCCAAGAGTTCATTGAATCCCAAAGCATGGATTTTTACACTACAGGAATGAACAAACTTATTTCTCCATGGTAAAAATGTGTTGATTGTAATGGCTCCTATTTTGATCAATAAAGATGTGCTTGAGCCTGGTTTTAACGGTTTAAAATTCACAGTCCAAAAGCACGTTTACTTTTGCACCACCTAATACTAACACCTGTGATGGCAGGAGGGACTCTGGTCTGCAAAGTCTGCACTGGGTCTGTGCCAAAAACCCTTCCATACCCCTAAATGTGCTGCTGCCACCGGAACAGAAACACACTGTGACATGTACAGGGATTTATACCTTTATTCAGAGATAATGTGCGATAGGCATCTGTGTAACAGCCTCTTAATCTAAACTACAATCCTTCTGGCACCAGCTTTACAACCTGTTGGCTTTGCTTGGGTTATGTCTGATTTACGTTGCAGTTAAGGACAATCAGAGCAAAATCCTTGTAAGTCCTGGGGCGGTAAAATACCATAACAAGCTAAACGCCAGCCTGTGGAAAATCTTGCGTGGGAGGTTTTTAGCTGAATGCAAGACAAAGAGCAGCTATTAGATCAAGACTAGTGAAACGATGCCATGGCAGAGGGAAGACCAGCTCATCTTGGGACGCTTTTCTGCTCCTCCATTTCTATTCTCTTGTGAGACATTGGGGTGAGTCAGGGTCCTGTTTTAATGCAGGTGTTAGTGACTCTATATTTATCTTTTTTTACTCATTGGAAACTTCAATTGACTTATTTTTGGCCTCTTTTTCTCTCAAGATTGTTCACAATGATCATATTATCCCATTCCATCAAGAGATCTCTTTCCCTTTCAGAGAAACAAAGTTGTATTTTAGGTGTCTGTCCTTCCTTTGGCAGAACCACCATCTACCTATATTTTTGCTTAGGCCAGTAACCCAATGTTTTAAAACTCTCAGTGTTGCTGTATTAACTCAGATTGTTCTGATGAACACACTATCACTGAGTTTGTTTGCATTTTCTCTTATTTTTGCTTATTTCAAATGCTGCTTCAATGACATTCCATTGCTCATCACTTTTGAAAAGAATTAGTGCATGAAAAGGTGTTCACAGCTTTACTGTAGTTGCTGAAATTCAGCAACAGATAAGGCTTCTTTCATTCCTTAATACTATATGTGTCTTTTGGAGGAGGAAAGAAGAGCTGGAAATAACAATTCCAGTTTCAATCAGTCTTCCTCGTTCTAGATACAGTTCACCGTACTTTGCAGCCCATCTGTTCACTCGCAGAAGGCTGCGGATAAAATGCATCTTTCAGTAAATGACATCCACACTCAAAAAAAAACCCCAAACCAAACTCAACTGCAGATATTAGATGTGGGGCTTTGAATCTTAATTTGAGAACTTTCCACTTTTGTGATACTTCTGCATGAGTTACAACCCCCAAAATATTACTTACTGCTGAAGAAACATCTAGGAAAATACCTTAAGATGTAAACTCCATATCCTATTCACTGTTTTTTTTTTCTCATTACATGTTCCAAAGTTCTGTATCCAATAAAATTTCCACTTCTTAGTGTATACTATTAAAATCCCAATATTTTGATTCATTTCTGTGTCACAGTCAAATTTACTGTTTTAATTTGGCAAAATGCAGAGTGTGTTGATCATGATCAAGGAGCCACACGGTGAGGCAAAAGCTGCGCTAAGTGAGATAATTCAAGTGTCTTGTAACCGCAGTTACTATTAATATAACATTTAAGAAATTAAATCTTTAAATTATGTAGATTCACTAGAATTCTATTGGATTAATGTCAATATTAGAAAGCCACCTTTCTTTTTGCTCTACATTTGAACACCTTCCTGAGATAAATACACTAACGACCTTAAATACAGATAATACAGATACAGAAATTCAGAAATTCATTGGGTAAAGGAGGACGGGATTAAATGAGCTGCACATTTCCTTTTATTGCTTCACCCATGCTACTTCCATTCTCTGGATATCTTGTAATAAATTATTGCCAGTGCTATCAAAAGAGTAGGAGAAAAAAAGTGTGTGCATTTCCTGGAAATATCTTTTAATGGGTGGACAGGAGAAATATACATTTCTTCCTTGAATTAAGGTAATTTTTCACCAGTAAATAAAACACGATTTTAAATATGGTCATATTTGTTGGTTGGGAAAAAAAAATCATGATATTTCATTTTACTTCATAATCTAAGTATCACTGCAGCAACTACGCTTGTACGTACTGAAATATTTCTCACATTGTCTTTGAAAAGGTGTTATTTTCACATGCAAGCAATAAAGGTAAAATATAATGACATATTTATTAATGCCAGGGGTTTATTTTGAGGTTTTCTTGTATTTCTGATGCCTTTGTCACACTCTAAACCACATTATTACTGTTTCTAATCACACTGGACTATACAAATATAGAATGTTCTTAAATGGATTTTTCAACAAAAGGCCCAGGGGCTAAATAACCCTAATTTTCTGATAATGCAAACCTGACATTCTAATTAGAAAAAGTGTCTTTTCTATGAAGTACCACTGCAATATCTGACTTTCTTTTCCTCCTTGAATCAACCTGCATTTTAAGATAAATCAAAAGGGTCAAAACTTCGCAAGAACCAGCCACACGTATTTCAAGCAGTTTTATTTGTCTGAGATAATAATGACAAAGAGAAAAGCATTCACAAAACATATTGAAGCCCCATGACCTTGTTGCTAAGTTAATTTGTTTATGTACAGCTAATTTATAGTTTCATTTACTAGAACTTCAAAATACTGGACTCAAACTTTGACTGTTTTTTGGGATATCAGAGACTTTGTTCTTTCCTGAAACTCCAAAATTCCAAGGAATGTAGCCAAGGAACTGTTTTCTCCTCCATTTTTAGGGGAATGTGTCATCCATATGATAAAGTGTGATTTGCAATTGGATGTACAGTTCCTGTGTGAGTAAAGCAAAGACGTATCATTTAAAATTTAAAATAAAATTTTAAAGTAGCTAAACTTCGTTAATACTTTTAATTTTTAATCCCCTTGTTCCTTCCCTGGCAAATAATTAATTTCCTGTACTTAACTCCTCTGAAGCTACTAAACATATAATCTGTGTTTGCTGAATATCTAACATATAATTGCCACAAATATTTTGAAAGAGGGTAAGATATCAAATCACTAAGAATTCTAGAAAATATTTGGGCACATTTGAAGTAATGCACAAATAATGAAAAATAATTCACTTGTGGATTTTCTAGACATTTGCAGGGTTTTTTTTTTCCATCCGTTTGAAGAATTTCTTGATGCTATTTATCCCTCAGCTGCTCCTGTGCAAGGTTGTTGTTACTTACAATGTTTTTTTTCAGAATTTTATTATATAGTCACTTAAAATAAAAACAGGATTATCACTAGCTGAAAACAGGCCTTTGAATGTAAAGACAAGGCCAAGAAAATGGCACAGAAAGGCAGAATTCCAGCAACAAATCTGAGAAATAGATAGGAAAATCAGTTACAAAGCAGAGCCAGAAAACGGGAAAGTTTACTTAGATGACAGAAAATATCAAGAAATCAACATGATGTAAATATATGGGGTGAATTTAAAATTTTGTGGCACACCTTGGATTCCACACAGTCAAGAGAGGACAAATGGAGTCACCCAAAGCATCGTTTATAATCACTTGAGTGGAAGAGAACGCAGTTTCAAAAAAATAGTTTTGGGTAGATATTCTTTCATAAATGTGTTTTCATAAAAATAATGTGTTTTCACAAAAATAATAAAGGAGTTTCCAGGTAGTGGCAGTGGAAGCAATACTGGGGCAAAACCAGACACCAGTTCTGTGCCTCCACGTTTTGTGATTTCTATAATAAACCTGTTTTGAAAGAGAACCTGTGTTTTCAGAAACATCGCAGCACAACATGAAGAAGTTGACACGGTCATGATCAAAATGTTGTTGTGCAGATTTGCAGCTAGTGGGAAAACAAAATGAGAACTGAGAACTTTGGTTGTGCTTGTAAGAAAATCTCAATAATATTCAAATGCAGTTGTGTGCTCCATACATTCCTGCTTAGCAAGTGGAAAAGCCTTGGTGAAGGAATTTTTGTTTGTAAAGTTGCGCGACAGAGTGCGAACGAATATTTTTAAAAGCTCTAATAATGTTTTTATTTGTGAGCAAGTGTACCAAATATAAAAAATATAAAACTATTGAGCAGCAAAATCAGGGTCAACTAAGTACCAAGACATTGTTTTTTGAGGTCTCTTTTATCCTTTTGTTCTGGTTGGTTGGTTGGTTGGTTGGTTGGTTGGTTGGTTGGTTGGTTGTTTTTTTTTCCCCAGCTGATAAAGAAACTTTTAAAATGGAGTCAAGTGGTTGCTCTTCCAGCTTTTTCTAGTTTAGTGTTTCCAGATCTTCTGTGCCAACTTGATTCTTTTCTGCTTGTTCGAGAACACTGAGGAGCCTGAACTGGGCAATGGTGGCATAATAAATCCTAGATTTCTCTCTGAAATTTCCTAATGGGTTTACAACATTTTTTGCCGGTGCTTTTCACTGCGTCTCCTGCTCGTTTGAGCTCATCAGGACTCTGCAAAGGGCTCTGTCATTACATCAGAGAGTTTAGTCTCTTGAGTTCTCAGATGAAGAGCTACAAACATTAACTTAGTGAGTTATCTTCTTAAAAACTAGATATTGCACATCAGAAGAGCCTGATACTCTTTCTGTGACTGAGTTAGTTCAGTCTCTCATGCCGCAGTTCCCCAATATTCTTGTCACGAAGAAGCTGCGAGTTTTCCTTTCGATGAAATGAGTGAGATTTGGATTCTTAAAAATATATCACCAAGATAATTCTTTATACACTGCATAGTGGAACAAACCTTCTCTTCAGCTGCGTGGGGACCACTGCCTGTCGTTTTGATGTGTGCTTTCCAGAGACGGTTTGTTACAGGCACTGAAAACGCACAAAATCCCATTTCTTATTTTGACTTTTTCTGCAAGAAAATTCCCTTAGTTGTCAAAAACAGTTTCAAATCTTACTGCATGTGTCTTCTTGACAAGCATTAAAACAATATCTTTTGTGATTTCTTATGAGGCTGCAGGAAATGCTGACATCACCTTTTCTTTGGAGGGCCGTAATTTCAGAGTTTGGCCTGAATAGGGTTCGTGATTAACTCTTCTTGTTTAATGGATTAGTTTCGCTAAAAGCGTCACTTGCAGAAGCTCAGCTAACGTTAGCTTTTCTGGAGAGGCCCCACAGTAAACAGTGAAACTGTTGAAGTAGTGTGTATATCCACTCGATACTTTTTTTCAGTTAAAAACACTATTCTGAAAAAAGATACTATGTGCAGCACAAGGTGAGGGCCAAGAATAATTGTCATTCACCCTGTGAAACAGGGAAGAATTGAAAAGCACATCAGTCAGCCCAAGGGCTTTGCATCAAGGAGTGCAAAGCTCAAAAACAGCGGAAAAGAGTGTTTTCTTCTGCTTGTGAGGAAAGCAAGCCCTGGGGCAACCTGACTTTGAGCTCTGTCCTGGGAGTAGTGACTTGGAAAAGCTGGGCTGGGCAGCAGGCTGATTTTGGCCGTTAGATGGAAAAAGGAAACAAAATGGCCTGCCAATAATGCTTTGAAGCATTATTGGCCTCCTGGGTGAGCTCGTAAATGTGCTGCGTTTCTGCAGTATTTCTCAATTGGGTATTTATCCGTGCAACTCCAAAACAGGAGCTCTGTGTCCTGCAGAGCATCCTCTGGTGTTTGGTGTCCCCAGAGTTGGACACACAGACCTGTCTGTCCCTGTGCTCCTCTGGGCTGGTGCAGATGGATGGGCCTTTGGTGGGCTGGTGGCCACTGGGATGGGCTCAGGAGTAGCCCAGTAGGCGATGATTTGGGCCTTCCCTCTGAGTCCCTCTGAGCTTCTGAGCAGTGTGCCCAGGTGGCCAAGAGGCCACCAGCATCCTGGCTGGTCCCAGCACTGATGTGGCCAGCAGGCCCAGGGCAGTGATCGTCCCTGTGCTGGGACCTGGGGAGGACAAACCACCAATCCTGGGGGCAGTTCTGGGCCCCTCAAGCCAAGAAAGGCCTTGAGGTGCTGGAGCGAGTGGAGAGAAGGGAACGGAGCTGGTGAGGGGCTGGAGCACAAGTGTGATGGGAGCGGCTGAGGGACCTGGGGGGTTCAGCTGGAGAACAGGAGCTGAGGGGAGACCTTCTGATCTCTGAACTGCCTGAAAGGAGCTTGGAGCCAGGGGGGTCGGGCTCTGCTCCCCAGGAACAAGCGCCAGGAGCAGAGAAAACAGCCTCAAGTTGCGCCAGGGGAGGTTGAGGTTGGATGTGGGGAACAATTTCTTCCCCAAAGGGCTGTGGGGCACTGGAACAGGCTGCCCAGGGCAGTGCTGGAGTCACCACCCCTGGAGGGTTGGACAGACGGAGATGAGGTTCTCAGGACATGGGACAGTGCCAGGGGTGGGGAATGGGTGGACTCCATGATCCTGAGGGTCTCTTTCAACCAAAATGATTCTGTGATCCTTGATGGGTGCACAGATGAGCTTTATCACCTCTAAACATATTATCACATAACATCACCCCTAAAACATGGAGTGTTTGCCGGTGGAAAATAGCCATTTTTCATGGGGCTTCATTGACAGGGACTCTAAAAGCAGTTATTTTTTTATACAGAACACTACCTTTGCAAAGACTTTTTTCCTACTCTTTCTCCCCTAAAGTGTGTAGTTTATGGAGTGAGATAAGATTAGCTGCAACATTCACAACCCCGGTTGTAAATATACCGTTCAATCTTGCTGGCAACTTTGCACCTAGCAAAGATCCAGAGAGTTCATTTGGGGACTCTCCACTGTGGGTAAATATGTGTCCAATAGGAGACCAGAGACTTCTATTGATCTTCAGCTATGACACATCTTTTGTAAATATTACCTGAGAGTATGCTTAGATATAGATGCACTTGTATCATGGCTTGTAAAATAAAACCTCTTTCCATCTTTTCTAGCAACCCTAATCATTTTGTGCAGATCAGAAGGTGTTTTGTCACTGCTTAAATTACAAATGGAGAAAGAACAGGAGAATAAATAACAAAACAGGAGATATCCCTTACTTGACACTCTGTCAACTTCTGGCTTTTCAGTAGGATTTTATCAAGCTGAATACATCTGTTTTAGTGTAATAAATGTATGTTTATTGTTTTGAACAACAAATGTGCACCAAAATAGTAATACATAGAAAAATGTCATATAGATTTGGATATAGGTTAAATGCATGAGGGAGTAGTTGAAGGCTAGATACGAAGTCAGTTAGTCCAGTATCATATCTACAAGAATCACAATTAACATCTCTCTTTTATTAGTCGCCACACTTCAATTATTTTTTTTCTGATTCTATTACATATTAGGATACCAAACTGGGTTTCAGGCAGAACCTGATCTAAACCTGTTGTTTAATATCCTGGAGATGGTCTCTGTGCAGAAATCCCTTAACAGGGACTATCACAGAAATCCTTTGAAGGACAAGGGAAAGAATCTGTGATAGAAACCATGCTAAAACTGTGGGATTTTTAAAGTTATAGATACACTTGGAAATCTGAAATGCCTTTAAAGTCAATAAATTGAGTATTCCTGTAGTCTATGCTGCCATATTCATATTTTGAGTAAATACACTTTTACTGTTTTATCTTTTCACTCCAAACTTACCTGAAGCCATACTCATCAATAGACCCAGATGGCTCTTTCTTGTAATGCAAAATTGTTTTCCACTAATATCTAGTTAGGTTGCACCAAGAATGCTGTTAATAGCACAGAACCATTTCAATGTCTAAAAACAAAAGAAAAAATCATAAAAAAAAAAAAATAAAGAAAAAGCCAGAGGGACTGGAAGTGTTTTGTAGAATAGAATACAAAAGACACGACACAGTCAAAATTTTTCCTAAAAGCAAGTCTAAGGCAGTAGAAGAATATGACATAATCAGAATAATTCCCAATCACTCAGCAGCAGTGTTGATATGAAAGACGCTATCAAAGATGCAAATAATTAATCTTCTATTTCTTTTATGACCAATAAATTTTAACAAATTTACATGTTTTCTGCGAGAAATACAATACAGGATCCTACTCCCTGATTTTGCCCTTCATGCTGGTTCCGTTCCCAGTGTCTTCTATAGCATGTGTGAATTATTGAAAGAAATGTTTTGCCTTGTCTGCTGTCAAGCACTTTGTGAAAGCGCAGCTGTGTTACTACTGCAGTTATTAAAGACATGAATTATGTCTCCTTGAATTAGCCGCATACATTATTTTAGATGCATGTGTGAACAAGACACTGGATTCTCGTCAATTTTACAGGGATCTACAACCTGTAGGGAATGCAAAACCTCGTGACAACCTCCTGAATTGAGGGAGCACTTGCAGGTGATGACTTCAAACCAGCTGCACTCTGCCAAAGGCCTTCATTCATTTTATTGTTTGGTGGTGGTGGTTTATTTTTTTATTAAGCATTACTGGTTTTTCTTTCCCCTCTAAAGCCACCACAATCTGGGAGTCTCTGCCCTATTTATACTTGAGAGACATCTCACCAGCTAGGGCGCCCGAGCACGTCGGCCCAGCGCCAGGTGAGTCTGTTCCAGGTGACCAAGCGAAATGTCACAAAGTGTGCCCTCAAGGGATTTAAGCACAGCATGACAGGCAGCTCTGCCAAACAGGAATGGGAAAAAGCCAGTAGAGAGCACAGCTGAGGACTCAGGCCTTACTACGGCTTGTGGAGTGAGGAGGCATTTGGGGGGGAGACAAAGAAATCACAGAACATCCTGAGCTGAGAGGGACACGTGGATCATGGAGTCCAACTCCTGTCCCTGCACAACACACCCCACAGTTCACAAATGTTGATTACAGAACAAAACGAAGAAGGCTTTGGAAATGGCCACGACAGCTCCTTTCCAACGCTGTTGTACCACAGTCCCAAAAGTAGAAGTTGAGCTGAAAACCTGCTTTTGTGACGCTTTCTTTAGGGAAGGTAGGACATTTCTGTAAAGATGGTACTGGGTTTTGCTCAAAGCATCCTTGTGTTACCTCCTGAGCCCCTGAGGCTAAGAGAGCTGGGGCTCTTGAACTTGACAGAGACTGAGGGACCACCTGATTAATGTTTACAGGTATATAAAGGGTGAGTGTCAGGAGGATGGAGCCAGGCTCTTCTTGGTGACAACCAATGGTAGGACAAGGGGTAATGGGTACAAACTGGAACACAGGAGATTCCACTTAAATACAAGAAGGAACTTCTTCCCAGTGAAGCTGCCCAGGGAGGTTGTGGAGTCTCCTTCTCTGCAGACATTCCAACCCGCCTGGACACCTTCCTGTGTAACCTCATCTGGGTGTTCCTGCTCCATGGGAGGATTGCACTGGAGGAGCTTTCCAGGGCCCTTCCAACCCCTGACATTCCGTGATTCTGTGATTTTAGCTCTCACCGGGTCACAGGGAAGGTGACATGTGCCGGCTCTACCGGATTCTGAAGCGCCTCTCAGCAAACAGTGAGATCTGTCTCCTTTCAGACACATCTCCCTGAAACAAGGGAAGATCCTTCAGCTGTGCCCAGCCTCACAAAGCTGCTTTATTTACTGGAATCGCTGCACTCTTGACAGTATTTTCTCCTCTGCTTGACTTTAAAGTTTTTCAACGCTGTGATGTTTGAGCAAAGCTTCTCTACTGACTTATTCCTGGTATATTTTGGACAAGAGGTAGAAACTCTAATGTCTCTCATCTTGCTGGTAAAGAAACTGTGCTACAGCTGTTTTTAAGTTTGGAAGAGACTGTATGAGTCATGAGATTCATAAGCCTATCCCCAGTTAGAACTCTGTTGTTTTAACCATTTGCTGGCTGAAATAATTGGAAAATCAGACTTGACTTTAAAAAAAAAAAAAGAAGACCAAGGACTGAACTGAAAGAAGATTATTTATTCTCTTAGTAGAGCAACAGTAAAACATCCAGACAGTTTTATTGATAGTACTTCTGGGGTTATGGAATCTTTTAAAGGAAATACTTTATTTCTGTAGGAAAATAATTCTTCTCTATTCCGTGTCCGACTGCTTTTTGCTTATTAGTCTCTTGCCCCAAACTTGGCATTATTTGACTGCATTTGAGGTAAAGTACAATTTAAGTGAATGGATTGGAGGTAAGTTTGTGGAAATATGAATGATGGTATATCATCAAATAAAGGTATATCATATATAGGACAGCACAGAAGAGTCAAGGGAAAGAGGGACCACAGCAGAGCTTTAGATATGGTCCTATTTCTACCAAAGTCTCATTGAGGCTTTTCATAAAATGCACAAGAGGATTGTCTGGTTTGGGAGATAAATTTTCTCCTCTGAGAGAATGAAAACCAACGTGCCCGCCCCGAGTGCATAAACTCATAGTCATTACGGTTTTCGGGAGAGCCGTCTTGATGTCTGCGTAGTGAAAGATTAATGTGATCCAGGAGAGAATACTGGGAATATAACTCGGCCCAGAGGCAAGAGCGTTTGTGATGCTGTTCTGGTCTTCACTCTGGAGACTGTTCCTGTAGCTTCCATTAAAGTTTCATTAGTTGGCCATGCGTTATAAAGACCACACCGAGCTGCTCGGCTTTCTTGACGGCACTGTTTTTAAACCTCTACAGGAGCAGAGGTCTGGGCTCAACGGGGTGCTAAAAAACAAATGGGGAAACAGCCATGAAGAGAGTTATTGTCTAACCCCAGGGTTAGTTAAGAGAGGGTTTGTAGGACTCTGTTTGAGGCCTTATCAAATTGGAATTTATGAAGTAAGGGCAGGTGCCACAGGGCAATGCAAGTGATGGTTTCAGAATGGCAGCAGTAGCAGGGCTGGGGAAAAAAAAAGAAAAAAGGCTTCAAAACTCACATTTCTGCCTGACGTTGCATGGAAAATTACAGCTAAGACTGTTCAAATCCTCCATCAATACTTGTACCAAATATTAAAAGAAATGCAGATGAAACACCATGTAAGCTAATGAAACACAGCTCCCACACTAAGACTAGGATTTGTTAGTTCATGTGAAGTTTACATGGGGTCCTTTTGGTTTAATCTAATGATCATGGTCAGTCCTTTCACGGTGACAGGAACACTTCCAGTTCTCCAATTCTTTCTCTCACTCAGCACCCCAAAGCTGCCCCCAGCACAGCGTCTCAATGTTTCCTCCTTCTCATGCTCAATCTGCTCGATGTCACCTCTGTCCATATCCTACCATGGGCTGCTTATTTATAGAGCTACAAGTTAAAACTTCACATACAAGATTTACTACATATTTTGTGTATGCTCTGTCATATTTGTGATTTATTTTTATAGCTCTTGGGCCTATGTTACCATGCTATGCTTGGACTTTTCAAGTCGTCTGCATCATATTGTGCTTTCGGGACCCTTTGTTACAATCCCGTTAAGTTAGTTTGGCTGCGGCGTCTTTTAAGGTGTTTTTTTGGTCACTGGCAACCTTCTAGCTGAGATTTCCTGATCGCCTTAATAATGCTCTATTCGCACAGTCTAATCACACAGATGTCCTTCTTCTAGGATCATTGAGAGTTCATTCTGTAAAAATAATGATCTATTAGAAGGCAGACAAAGACACACAGAGGTACAGATCTAACGCTTGGGGAAGGACTTGCAACCCAAATGACACCCACAGTACACGGACACAATCATTTTCGTCAATGACTCCCCATATACACCATCTCACTTTCAATTTGCTTAGAATTTCTGTTCAGTAATACAAAAACATCCAATACGAATATGCCCCAAGTTTGGATAAAACTACCCTTCGGCATTAAACACTTCCAATAGGAAAAAATACCCTAAGCCTGACATTAAACACAATTAATACTAATGTCTATAGTTTAGCCATTTACTTTACAAATATTGATCAATAATACAAGGTCAGGTCAGAGTTATTTAAAACTTTTTTTCCAAATTATTGAACATGGCAAAACCCATGGTACATCACAGACAAAATGTTAAAGCATACTTCAGATCCTTCTCTGTCTCTATGTGTTTCTTTATGAAGCATGTTAAGTTGATCAGTATTAAAGAAGAGAAAGATTAACCTATCATAATATGAAATATAGTGATGTGCTTAACTTAATGGACAAATATCTGCTAATTTCTACAAATACAAATTTTTAGGAGCAAACTCTGCATATGAACTACTGGAAGACTGGAAATAAAGGGCCACTGTTTAAAGGATGGGCAGATCCTCGGTATTTTGAGTAAAACATTTATTTGCATTCTGAAGTTGAGCAGAAATTCCTCTTGAAAAGTCAAGAAGTATTAATGGGAGCAGACCAGAGGTTGTCTCATTACCTTGGAGGCCAGAAAGGGAGAATTCTGAACAGCAGCGCAGATGCTGATTAATGTAATAGGTTAATAAAGGGCAGGATAAAAAGAATTCTCTCATAATAAGGACAATAAATTTAAGGAATTAAAAGCCTTAATAAGGAAATTATTCGTAATTGTTAACAGTAACTGATCCTGGTGAATAAGCAGTTATCTTTTAAAATGTCTATAAAAGCAAGGAAGTTGTTGTTTAAAAAAAAAATTAATTAGACGGTTACTCCATAGAAATGGAGGATGAGGATGCACGGTCAGCTACTTGTTAGTAGGTGCTTTATTTCATAAAAATTGGTTTATGTTAGAGCTTTGCTATATTATTATTATTATTAGCCCTAATTTGTCACCTTCCTCAGCTAGGTCTTCTCATTTCTGAAATTAATTGAAATCCACATGTTAAAGAAAGCCATCAGAAGGATGTTGACAAGATTCAAAAGATGTTCACAAGGAAACAAATTCTTAAAATCACCCGTAACTATCGGATTTAAATTGATGAAATTAATTCAAGCCTCAGAGGTCTTTTAAATTTCTCATTGGTCTTTGGATGTAATAGGTGCTATGTCAAAGGATGAAGGGGATAGAACTGTTAACCACATAATTTGCTCTACCTGGTGTGTGTCGCTGCTTCAGAGACCCATGAACACACCTGTGCATGGATGGTCACCTCAGGAAACCTGATTTTTCAGAAGGGAAGGAAAGAACGGGCACATACCTCTGAATGAGAAAAATTACATCCAATAGTCTTGTACCTCAAAAATTCTTAAAATTTATGAAATTAGTCAAATGTAAAAATTCCCATGAAAGAATGGTAGTATCTGCAGACTGAGAAGAACTGATGGTTTCCTATATTATCTTTTTTGGACGCAACTGAAAATTCAAGTTATAATTCAGAAGTCCAGCCTTGACTGTTTTATTCATGTGCTCAATCGGTCAATCTGAAGACATTGGGAATTAAAAACGGAGTCTGTTCTTCACTTTTAGTATTCATGTAAATAATTTCCAATTAAAACATCTGTAAGATATCAACGTTAATTTATGATTAAAAGTGAATGCAGTTTGATTAGATTCATTGTAAAAACATTTTCAGTTCACTGAGGCCTATAAAAACCATCAATGTTAACTGACATCTAATTTTCTTGGAGGTGACAGAAAAGAAAGCAAATTTTAAGAGATGTGGAAATGTTTTCTCCAGGAATATCCATCTTAACTTTCACACGAATGTGCAAAAGTGCACTTGATTCTACATCAGAATTTGCCAAGAAACTTGCCTATAATCGAAGATTTTGGTTCGAACTAGGAAAGAAGGTGAAATATATCACACTACTGTGCAGTCTTTTGAATTGGAGGCATTACTTTCAAATAGACCCCTAGATATTATTTTTTTTTTTTATATCCAGTGCTGTGATTTATTTCTTGAAAAGCTTGACATGTGTCACTGCATCATCATGTGTTGTTCCCGCTTTTTGAATTTGAATATACGAAATTAACTGATTCTTGGAGGAGAGAAATGGTGGCAGATGAAATAACTTTGCTCACTGAACCCAATTACACGTGTAATTTAAAGGAGGAAAAATCACTTTCCAACCTGTGCTCATTGAAGTCCATCATCAGGTACAGCCGTAATCAACTAAAGCAACTTCTCACTGATTTCAGTGTAACCAGCTTGTATTTAATTAGTTTTTATTTATTTCAGGATAATAAAAAATTATGTATGCGATACATTTTAAAGAGTTCTTCTCCTTTTAGAGCATTAAAGAGGAAGTGGAGTTGCTTTGCATAGATGCATTAGTAAACAGATTAATTTACATTTTAATTTACATTAGTCGTGTAATTGGGATCCTAAAGTGTAACAGACAGGATGGAATGAAAGCGGGAACCAAGTCCCACAGCTGCTAAGGGATGGAGGTGCCAGACTCCAATTAAGTCATTCTCTTGTCGAGCCTTATCTCCGAGGTTTGTGAGATTAACTTAAAACAAAATGGCTGGCTTTTATCTCCCCTGCTTTTGGCTTTAATTCTACAACTTTAAAGGATTCCTTTTAAGCTTAATGTTTGAAAGGGAATTTCTTCCACTATGTCTTGGCAATAACACTGGCCATCTTTGGGGATAAATTGCATAGCTAAGAGGAATGGTAATTCTGTCGCAGAGCCCATTGCTCTCCCCGCAAACAAATTTCCTTTAAACAGCACTGCGTCTGAATGCAGTTTGCTTACTCCAGGGTTTATATAGAGTCATAGAATCATTTCGGTTGGAGGAGACCCTCAAGATCATGGAGTCCACCCATAACCCACCCCTGGCACTGCCCCATGTCCTGAGAACCTCATCTCCGTCTGTCCAACCCTCCAGGGATGGTGACTGCAGCACTGCCCTGGGCAGCCTGTTCCAATGCCCCACAGCCCTTTGGAGAAGAAATTGTTCCCCACATCCAACCTCAACCTCCCCTGGCGCAACTTGAGGCTGTTTTCTCTGCTCCTGGCGCTTGTTCCTGGGGAGCAGAGCCCGACCCCCCTGGCTCCAAGCTCCTTTCAGGCAGTTCAGAGATCAGAAGGTCTCCCCTCAGCTCCTGTTCTCCAGCTGAACCCCCCAGGTCCCTCAGCCGCTCCCATCACACTTGTGCTCCAGCCCCTCACCAGCTCCGTTCCCTTCTCTCCACTCGCTCCAGCATCTCAAGGCCTTTCATGAGGTGATCCCGCCACCCCTCTGGCTGCCATTTTGAGCCCTGAGGTGATTTTGGTGCCGCCATTTTGAGCCCATTTGAGCTGAGGGGCCCAAAACTGCCCCCAGTGCGTAACACACTTGTCCCTTGGTTGGAGAGCAGTACACACAGTACTTAACACTTGAGAGCTGCGTGAAAGAGCCTCCTAAGTTCATTCATAGCCTTGAATCAAAAGCAAAAGTAGTGAAGTCAATTAGCTTCTAGGAGAGCGGAAGCAGAAAGGAAGAAAAATCCAGCTCAATAGCCTGTTAAACATAAGGTGCGAACTCACACCTCTGGTTTCAAACATGCACAAATGAATTTGACATGTGCCCAGAAGTCACAGAACAAGTTTCTCAGTAACAAGGCTGAACCTGTACAAAGTGTTAGCCTGAAGATCCAGAACTACACATTGTACCTATAGCACTACAGACTTTGAAGTAATTACAGCTTTTTTTTTTTGCAGTAACAGGAACTAGATGGTCATCTGTGCAAATTAATCCTTATGGGCATAAGTCAGTTATCACACTTGAAATTCTGAGAAGCCAAGGAGTGTAACTAAAACAGTTGTGCCTCAGATGTCATATTTAAAGCTATTTTTAATCCAGAGATTTTAGTAAATTTACTCCAGATGGATGTACATGCTGTGTAAAATGCATTTTCAGGAAGCGTGTCAAGTGCTCACATTAAATCAATGCCTTACCAAGCTATTATGAGTAGAAGATTTTCCAAATAACTCAGTTTTGATTTCTTCTAATTACTAACAGCCTTATATCTCTTTTCACAATAAGGCTTGCACCAAACATCCTGACCACACTGCTTTTTCCTACAACTATCTTCACTCCTTGTTCCTTAACGTGTTCCCTTGATACTGAACAAGAGAGCTTTGAATTGTTTTGCATCTTTTCAGTGAAGTAAATATATCCACTTGTCCTACACAGAAAATCTCAGGGATAAGTAGGCCACTGCTAGACTTTGTGAAGCATAAACATTGCAAAGCATCTGGGATTGCTGTGCAGAAGTAGTTGCTCTGATCGTGATTATGTGTCACAGAAATCTTGGGCAGCCCTTAGGGAACTGCGCAGAGCCCATATCGTGGGATGGGGAAAGCTGCAGAAGTTCAGAGTCTGGTGGTCAGATCTAGCCAGAAAATAACTGATAAAGAAACTTATATACAGATGGCTATAGTGCTGCAAACCTGCATCTGAGTTGTGCAGTGCCCCGTCATTGACTGAGAACAATCACAAATGATGAATAATACATGTAAAAATCCTGGTATAAGAAGGCACATGGAAATCAAACTGTCATTCTAAGTCTCATGGCTGACCTCTAACAACTAGGTGGGTTTAAACAAAAAAGCATAATGTCAATTATAGTATCAAAACCATGGTTGCAAATTTGGGGGATTTTTTTTTTTTTGATATTTTGCTGTCCAGTCTTTTGAATTTCATAATCTATTGGCTTCATTAACAGTATATGGCAGTCCCACAATTATATTGTATTGAACATTTTGATCAGTGCTGAGCTTCCCTCTTTCAAGTTCACTGACTGCTACTTTAGTATTGCTACAAAACCTGGTAAATCCATATTTCCTGTCTAATTTCTTAATAGTGTTCTTACCATCCTACCTCATTTCTTTTTCAGCATTTCGTATTTTCCAAAATTTTCAAATACTCTATCATTTGTATTTATCTGATGAGCAGTAATTGCTTTCATTACTCCTTTCTGCAACCTCCACGTTCCAAAATATCTTCTTGGGAAAAGGGAGAGGGGAGGATGAGTACTGTAAATAAGACGTTATGTATATAATGATGGTTTCTGCAGTGGTTATTGTTCACATTTTTTCCATTCTTTCCAATGCTGTTGGGCATTGGAACAGGCTGCCCAGGGCAGTGCTGGAGTCACCATCTCTGGAGGGGTTGAACAGATGGAGATGAGGTTCTCAGGGACATGGGTTACTGGTGGCCTTGGCAGTGCCAGGTTACTGGTTTGACTTATTGATCTTAAAAGTCTTTTCCAACCTGAACGATTCTATGATTCTATAACTACGGATGGCAACATGGGGTTTGTTGTTGTTGTTCTTGTTTATGGGTTTTGTTTGGGTTGTTTGGTTGGTTGGTTTGTTTTCCTAACCATAAACATCTATTAATATCATAGGAAATTCAATTTGGAGACTATATAGACTCTTCCAGTGATTGGTATAATAAATGAGCATCCAACCTAAGTTTGTTGACACATGAACAAGCACCCATGAAAATAAATGCCCTGTGCACTAAACTAAAAAACCTAACTAGGCTAAAACAAAAGCCTGGGGTAGGATAATCCTTAGAATTTCTGAATGGAGTGCTCAACGATCAGTGTCTCCTAAGGCACTTCCAATATTTACTGTGTTCTTTTCTGCAGTGACCTCAAATACTTATTTTCTTCTTAGGCCAGAAAATGGAAATCTAATTCATAAATCTCACTTTGACGGAAACATTTCTCTTGGATACTAGCACTTTGTTTCTGAAGAGAAGTATTTAAGTATTCTAACTTATTTAACTCGCAACTCATGTGGGAGGAATGAGCTTTGTGATATTTATGTTGGGGTCCTGTGCCATGGGCAGCGGTTCTGGGAGCAGATCAGGCCCTTGAGGCCCACCAGGCCCTGGAGATGGAAAAGGAAATTTAACTCTGTTCAGTGTGCACATACATGAGTAATCTTTTTCATGCATATGTATTTTATAAAACATTTAGTCCTACATCTGGTGTTTTTCTTGCTATGAACCTGTCATCCTCTTCTGACTTTTCCGTGGCCTGAGAATATTCTGCATGTGAGCCATTTGGCTTCATCTGAATTTTATCAAGGTGCACAGCCAACAGCAGGAACAATATAGTGCTCATGCGTTAAACTTATGCTAAATAATTCCTAAAAAATCTTTGTAAAGGGCTTTTTTGTATAATTCAGAAAATTCAATGTGGCATAAAGTAATTGGATTGGCTGCAGCTTATCACATGTGACTTAATCAGCCAGTGAACGTTGGGGTTATGAAATCTTCATGATCGCGTTTGCATTGGCAGTAATTAATGAACTAAAAATGAGCCACTGAGCATGATAAATACAGGAGGTTGCTACAGTAATCCCGTGTCACATTGCTGAGAGAAGCTCTAAGTTCAGTTTATTTGGGGTAAATGTTTCTTCCCCATACGTACAGGCTGAAGATTGGTCTGAGGCCTGGTCTTCACTGAGTGGTGCTTTATAGAGTGTCGTGTTTAGCTATAAATGTTTTAAGTGCAAGAAAAGAGTCTCAGCTCCTCAGGCCTCTGCACTAATTAGTACCTGTACAAATACTCCCAATAGATTTAAAAATAAAACAAGTGACTGGACAAATGACTATACGGAACACTACTGACTTACAGAGATTGTTTGCAGTTTCCCCATCTCATTACTATAATATCACCTCCTCTCTACTTTCACCTGTGCTCTGCTGTAAAAATCTGCTGAATGAACAGTGATTGAAGCCTTTGACAATGAGAAGCAAATAACTCATAGTTTACTTGAAATGAGCTTACATTTTCCATCTTGAGTAGCCTTTGAATTAAGTGTTGCATTTACTTGTACTTAAAATGTGATATATCTATGAACATCAAAGACTAACTATATTCTTGACTTCTGAAGAAAGACTTAAGGTTCAAACACGAGATATTTCTTCTAAATTCTCATTCCAGGCAATCTATTTTACTAGTATTAAAACTAGTCCTTATGATTACTCTCAAGTACAAAAAATCCTTAAATGTACCCAGTGTCAGCACATATAGATAATAGTTGTAGAAAGATGCATTATCTGAGAGCCCAGAAAACTTGGGCTTTTTCAGTTGCTAACACACAATATTTTCTCTGCTGACATAAGATTCATGTTCATAACGAGAATTCAGTTAAAGGAGATAGTATGACATGGTATTTGAAATGTTATGAAGATTAAAAGTATGGCTAGAAGAATAGGACTAAGAATCACAAAATCATGAAAGCAATGCCTAAACTGAATACAGAAGCGTTACTCAGCAAATGCTGTAGCACTAGAAAAAAAGGTTTCCACTGAAATTAGTAGGAGATCAGCTTAAAACAGATAAAAATAATTTCATATTCCACAGTTGGTGAACTTCTGGAATTTTCTGCCACTGGAGGCAGAAGCATCTCATCCCTTTTTCAAGCTGCTGATTCTGTTAATGGACAGGTCTTCAAACAGATACAAGGGAGAGCGGACAGAGAGGTGCCCTCCAGCATCCCTCTTAAAAAGGCTGTGAATGCTGTGAAAGTACGAGGGAAACGGACAAAACCTTGCTGTTTTTTTAATTACTTCTCTTTCTTTTTCACCCCTTTCCCCCCTGCCCAATTTTAGTATCTAACTACACTATCATCAGAGTCCAAAACTCACTGACCAGGTTCTTTTAGATATCCTACAAGTGGAGGGCTTAATTTAATATCAAATTTATTTATTTATTTGAAGATATTTGATGTTATGTGGGCTCTTTGGGTTAGCAGACTGATACAAAATATACTGAAAACACAATGCAAAATTGCTGGATTTTGTTTAAGTGTTCCTACACTTGTATTGCGTTTTCAGTGTATTTTGTGTTCAGTGTTTATACATATTAACTCCCCCATGATTGTTCTGTCTGACTTAGGGAGTCACATCGCCCTCACCCATCTCCTCTGAGCTTTATTCCATTATTGTTTCCTTTTTGTACTTTTCTTTTGGTTAGTCACAGCTATCAAGAATGACATTTTATTCTCAAAAACAGAAACATTGCATACAGCTTTGGAAAAGGTTTGGTATGAATATGCGCTATATCTGAATGCGGGAGTTGCTGTTTACTCTTCACTGTTATCATGTTATACCACTAAAAGTCATGCTTGAATTTTAGAGATAAACAAGAAGGCTTTTGTATTTTAATTAAAAATGTAATTGCTGTTGTAAAATCCATTGTCTCCTCAAACCCATATCAGGTGGCAGCCTTCCAGTGCTCCCTCAAGCATCGAAGAAGCTTTAGAAACCAAAGATTGTTTTACAAGGTGGTATCACTTCTACTGTAAAAAGGCCACTTCTTGTATTCCTGAATATAACTAGCTCAAAGATTGGGCAAGGACTGTCGTAATCTAGAATTAACAACTTTCTTATAAACTGATCTTTAAATGTTAATTTTTGTACTCTGTTCATACGATTTTCTTGATATGAATGTAGACTACTGTCTTAATCTGAGACTCTGATAAACAGACAGCATCTCCTGGAGAAGCTGCAATTCCTGGCCTGGATGGTGTATCTGCGATGGGTAAAGAACTGGCTGGAGGGCCAGACCCAAAGAGTTGTGGTGAATAGAGTTGTTCGCCAGGAACAAGCGCCAGGAGCAGAGGAAACGGCCTCAAGTTGCTCCAGGGGAGGTTGAGGTTGGATCTGGGGAACAATTTCTTCCCCAAAGGGCTGTGGGGCATTGGAACAGGCTGCCCAGGGCAGTGCTGGAGTCACCATCCCTGGAGGGTTGGACAGACGGACATGAGGTTCTCAGGACATGGGGCAGTGCCAGGGGTGGGTTATGGGTGGACTCCATGATCCTGAGGGGCTCTTCCAACCAAAATTATTCTGTGATTCCATATCACTGAAAACTTACATGTTTTCAGTGCCTTCACCAGATGATTGCGTGAGTCAGCTCCCTGGTGAACCCCTGAGGACAATTCACAGTCAGTTCTGATCATAAAACTTCTCTAACCAGTATCAGGTACAGATGAGAAATCAAGGGTTAAAGTAAGTGACTTACATTTTGTTTGTTTGTTTGTTTGGGTTTTTTTCTTTCCTTTTTTTTTTTTTTTTCTGTTTTATCAGAGGGTCTTCTAGTCAGAAACAATAGGAATGACGGGCAACATTACACTTTTCCTGTTGAAATAAATAACTTACGCTTTTTCTATGGATAAACAACATTTAATCCAATTCCTTGTATTCCTTAAACACGTGTTCATTAGAGCATAAGCAAAACAGCGCTGGGTGCGCGGGGGATTCACTCCACCCAACACGCACACCTTTAAACAATAAGAAGTGTGCTTAAATACAGTAAGGTGTTACATATTCACAATGACCCCAGGAACGCCTATACATATTCATAACCTTTCCCCGCTTCTGATTAAAATGAGTCTCAGATAACCATTTCCATAGACCCTCCCCTGTTGCGCCTGCGCAGTGCCACTTGGTGAATTTGAGGAGGGGTCTTTGGGGGTCTTTGGATGAAGGCTCCTTCAGCTTCATCACAGTGAACTTTTTACCTTTGGCTCATTATGTTGAACTGACTGGGACCCAAGCTGCCAAGTTGAATGAAACCAGACTGGCGCCCCCTTTTGCTGTAAATCTTCGTTATCTTGTCTCCTCAAGTTTACAGCTAGGTGCAGTAAAACTTCTTATCTTGGCATTCAATGGGGTTCTGTTGTTCTTAACATAAAGCTCTAAACTAAGCATTTATTGTGTGGCTAAGCCTTAAAGTGTTAGTTCCTTAGCAGGCACCCATTATATGTTTAGTTAACCCTTAAAATGTTAGTTCCCTCTGTCAATATAACTTCATAAGTAAGTTTCATAACTTTTTACATAGAACTTAACCACCTTTTTCCAGGTTCAGAGCCCGTGCCTCATTTGGTTATATCTGTAAACATTAAACATCTTAGCACGAATCACAACTGCATTTTTCACACTGTATTTTATCAATTTTGTACATGAAGGGCTTTTACCAGGAATTAATACATTGAACTGAATTAACACAACAAAAGGATAAAACAATCAATTCTGTTCAACATACTCAAGTACTGACAGTTCTTCACTAGGTGACAACTGTGAAAATCATGTAGCTTTGTAAGGGTATGTGGAATGAGAGTGTCTGCTCTTTTAAGGGTATCTGGTCAAGGGCCTATTCAGTGCAAATAATGATAAATCTTTTGAAGGGAGAGATAACCAAGAACATCCAGGGAAAAAAACCTGTTCATTAGCAGCGAGCAGAACAAACCTGGTCGCTCACACTAATTGGCAAGGATATGTGGAGTGTGAGCTTATTTTTCAGTAAGGTGGCCTAAGGACCTCGTCAAACTGGAATTATAAGGAAAAGGAGGAAGACACACACCCAGACATGGCAACCTGAGCTGGGTGCGTCATTTCCATGGACTTTTAGAAGTCACGACCTGCATCTTTAGAGATTCAGTAACAATCTGGTCCTGTCACTGCTCAGTCTCAGGATGAGATTTGAGTTTAGTGTTAATGAACCTTTGTGAGAGGCTGAAGATGGTGCGAGACACATCAGAGACAAAGGATCAAAAACCTCATGTAATGAAGAAAAGCAAGATTTTGTACCACAAGTTAGTCTTCAATAGGATTATACGACTTTGTGAAGTTAAAGACAGAACTAAATACTCTTTGTGATTTCCTATGAGCCATTATTTGTGCATATAAAAATACAATCAAAGCAATAAAGCCCTAATTACCAGAACATTATATATTTTATTCTTTTAAACATGGGAAGTCATTATTCTCTGCTCTGGAGCCAGCATACTGACTTACAAACATACCTGGAGGTATTTTACAATATCAATACTATATCAGAAGAGTTAGTTATTACCTGATTTTAAATCAAACAAGGTTTTGGTTCTCATTTCTACTTCGTAACCACCTGTGGAGAGGGATAATTCACATCTGAACTCTAACTATGCTTTGTTACCTATTTTTAGCTTGATTCTGCAACCAGACACCTGAATGACCTCTCCCTTAGTTCTTCAGTTTATAATTTCCTTAGCAGAAATGTATTTCCTGATCCTTTATGACCAACAGCTAAGAAAATCAAATACTATGTCCTAGGAAGAACCAGAGGAACAGTGACAAGCAGAACAATCCTGGTGACCTAATCAGGGAAAACCTAATACATAAAAATTCAGGCATAACAAACTGACCAGTAAAATGGTAAAATCCTCCAAAATGAGTCAACAGAATCTTGGTGGTTGTATAAAACCCACTATATCGAGGAGGGGCTGTGTAAGACACAATGGAAGGTTTGTGGTTCAGCTGTCCAGAAGAGAACACACTCACTTGAAACAGAAGTTATTTTTCACACTGGGTGCCAAAGGTGAAAATATAACCTTGCATAATTCAAGAAGAAGCTCAATAGTGCATCCTCTGTTCTGCCTTGCAGGATTTTTCTTGCTCCCATTTCCAGATAGGTCTTTTTGCAGCTGCCAGAGCTGTCAGCTCAAAGCCTTTCCTTTTTCAACCCAATTCTTTTAAGCTTCTATCAGCATTCCCTATGACATTTTCTAACCCTTGAAGGGCTGGGAACCTTGGAACTTAATTTCTGGTGTCCAGAATATTACTTGGGGGAAATGCTTTAAAATGTATGTGGAGAAATCAGCTTTGCCTTGAAATGTGAGGTCAAAGAATAAACAATGCTGTGTGGCTAAATAATGAAGGCAGAGCTTGACTTCTATCATGGAGCTGGAGAATCCAGCTACCGGATGTTGTAAGTAACCTGCAAATAAATGCAATCCAATAAGTATTTTAAAAATCTTTAATGTGATCTGATAAACACTGAGGACTCTATTTCTAATCCTTTTTCAGAGTGGTAGAATGAGCAAGTAAACCAAGTTTTAAAACATTTTTTGAAAAGTTTTTTTAAAGTCTTTTTTCCCTCAGAAGAAAAGTCCAAGAGGACTGATTTTGTTCACTGATTAAAACAACCGGCACAAATTCGGACTGAGAGAAAAGAAGAAAATATATGAATATTTAGATATATACCTGTTTAGATATTCTCCCAGTCTGTTAATCTGTTTGTGCATGTCCTGGTTTTGTTAAAAACAAGTTTCTCTTTGAGTGAATTTGCCTGTCAGCTAAAGCTTCATATCAGCTGCATTTTCCTGGAGAACCAGACACATGTTTTGGTAAACCTAGCAATGGAATGCAAACTTATTCATAAGCATGGATGGACATCTCGCGAGAGGGGCGACGAGAAACCAGTGACCAAGAAACTGACCAACTGTGTATAACATTCCATTCACATGAATACTTCATATAAAAGTGGGAGATCATGAGGATCTTGTCCCTTTTCCCTTCTGCTTATGACCGACGTTAGGAGAGGACCTTGCTAGTCGTCCCTGCAAACTGAGGCCTAGTGACAGACTGAATCCAGCTCCGGTTGGCTGCAGAGTCCAGTCCAGGACTTCGGGTGCCGGCTCTGCTGTTGCTGAGACTTTCAAGATTGGTTTTGTATATTTTGTATTATTTTCTCTATTCTTATTAGTAGCATTAGTAAAACATCTTTAATTTTTCCAACTCTCTTCTCTCTGTCCTTCTTTCCCTCCCAATCACCTGTCCTGAGTGGGAAGGGGGGAGAGGGAGGGGCTGAAGGGGGAAGTGGGGGGGAGAGGAGGTTAACAATACATCTGCCAGGGTTTTATTGTCACCCCACAATCTTAACCCTCGACGGTGCATTTGCTCAACAAACAGCATCTTCTCTTGGGATGAACAACCACTAGAATGTTTCAATACATGATATACTTGAAAATTTTACTTTTTGGTAAAAGCACATATGGATTAAATTTATTTATATTCTTGGTTTTCAAGTTTGCACATGTTGAAGATAAGCCACAGATTTCTTTCTTGATGTTACATTCTGTTTCAGGTCTATCTTTCAGTACATTTGAACAGAAGGGAAAATTAACTACAGCGAGCGGCCCCTTGGACGATTGGGAAGACTGGGAAATGACATTGGGCATTTTCGATTTGCTGCTCCATTAAATCAAATATCCACCCTGTGGACCAGCAAAATGGTATCAGGACAGTGCTCCCCGGGTGTTTTCTGGGGGTGTTGAGCTGCTGTGAAGGATTCTTAGGAGTGTTTGACACATCGCTTCATGAGGGGAATGAAGCATTAGAAGGATTCATTCCTTCTGGTTCCTTCTGTCAACTGAGTCCTCCGTCTACCCTGAACTGAACATAATCCAATACTGAGGAAGTAAGTAGAGCTGATAATTAAGTACTTAGAACCTAATGAATCCATACAAAAAGGTAAATGGAAATGTGATGCATTCCTTCCCAGGTTATCTGTACCAGTCAGAAACAGAGCTGAAATTTTTCTGTGGGAGTTAAGGATCCTGGAGGACTCTTCCAACTGAAATGATTCTGTGATTCTATGATTTTGTTTGTATAGTAAAACTAGTTATTCATGTTTTTCTTTAAAGAAGAATCTGAAATTCCAAATGCTTCAAAGGAACTTTTGTCGAATACATCAGATATGTGTCCAACACAAATTTTTCCTAAAAATGAATGGGTGATTTCAATGAGAGCAAAGCAGGAAGTGATCCCTTTTCTATCATATATGACTGTAGATTGTACAGAAAAATATATAGACATTGGAGGGAATGCTTGAGCAGGAAAATCAACTTAAATTTTGAGAAAAAAAAAAACTATTTTGAGTGTTAGTATAATTCCTAGGTGAGACACTAATAAATCAGTTGAAGAGATTTCTGGTTTGTCGTTTGTTGTTTTGTTTTGTTTTTCCAAGAATAATTTGCTGCTGCATATCTCTATACAAAATATTTCTTTTTCTAACATGAAATATTTATTTCCTCCTGACAAAAGTTAAACTTCAGCAAGTTTGTAATTTTTTTTTTCTCTTCAATTAAACAAACTGAGATACTTTTTATGGATGTTGGTGAGAACATTCATAAAATTATTCAGTCATGAGCAGACTCTAGAATATACACAGATGTATAGACTTTCTGTTAACAAATACAAATGGAAAATTCTTAAAAATGGCTTTTAAAACTTGAAGCCCTTCTTAACCCAGTGTTGATGTGAGGTATTGAGCCAGTGCAAGACTCCAAGAGTTTATTTCTTTATTGTTGTTATTCTGGCCTAGTAGTTTACTAAAGATAGGATACCAGACTTACTCGGGTCAGTGAAGGGTTCTATTAATATGGGTCATGCCTGTTTCCATTTATTCCTTATTTCAGACACTTTTTAATTTGACAAAATCAGTTGGGAACAGGGGAAATAAAATTTATTGTACAAATAAAACCAAATTCAGGTCATTGTCTCCTTCATCGCTAGTACATGTCCAGAATGGGATGAGAAGCCATAATTCAGTTTGGTGAAGGTTATTTTTGCTGTTCTTCTGAACTGGAGCTCCCTGAATTTTTCATTAGAATGATACATTTCACCTCATGTCTTTCCCCATGTCCTTTACCCTTGCGCAGTTGGGTGCCTTTAAAATCTGGGCCTCTCTCATTGATTTCAGAAACCTCATTCTAGGGACATTGTTTTATAAAATCCCTCACAAGGTGAAAGAGAAAACATGGTATGCAGTGGAGGTTTACTGGATGGTGATTGCTAATGGGGTCACTTTAGGAATCTAGATTGATCAAAATACTTCATATTCTTCATGGACATTAATCTGTTGGTTTAAAGACCAAAATTTCATCTCTTCTTTGGCAGTATAATAAAAGAGCTTTATTTTTAGTATGAAAGTCTTTAGCTGTATGTGTCAGATATTCTCATTTAACTTGTAAAATTCTAAAACACACAGACAAAATCCAAAGATGATTTGAAAAGATTTCTTCCCTTCCCCTTCCACTCAGCCAGATAATCAATCCAAAATCCAAACAACCATTCATCAGAATTTGAAAAAAAAAAAAAAATGATGTATACAAAAATGTATACTGTTTTTTTCAAATTAAGTATTGTCTAAATAATTTTCTATTTTAGCCTGTGTATATACACTTGCATATATGAATGTGTATAAGCATAGGTATGGATGTTCAAGCATTAATGTGAGTGAATATGCATGAACGGATTAAATTCCTTGAGTTGAAAAGGCCAGAAGAAATATAATTCCTGGTACAAAAGAAATTTCATTCTTGAAAAATGAAAACCCGGCATTAAATTGTCATTTCTATTGATAGTACTAAAATTCAAACAAAACAAAACAACACCAAATTGTGCCCATATTAATGACTTTGCACCTTGAATTCAACAGGCAGCCACACTAATCTTGAAGAGGAAACCAAACAATAAGTTTAGACATGTTGGGAAGAACAGTTTCTAGATTTGGATAAATTTTTCATTTAAACAGTGATAGGAATAAAATTGTGTGCTGTTCTATGCTCAGTTAGCTACTAATTAAGACATTTCCAGAACTCTGAGATACAATAGTTTTCTGTGATGGTTTGCTTTTTTTTCTTATTTCAAGCTGCTTCAACGACCATCTTGTTGTGTGCACTAATCCAGGTGGAACTTGGCTTTGATGATGTCCTGGTTTTGTTAAAAAACAAGTTTCTCTTTTAGTGAATTTGCCTGTCAGCTAAGTTTCATATTAGTTGCATTTTCCTGAAGAACCAGATACATGTTTTGGTAAACATAGCAATGGAATGAGAGGTTACTGATAAGGACAGATTTACATCTCACGAGAGGGGCAACGAGAAACAGGTGACCAAGAAACTGTCCAACAGAGTATAAAATTCCATTCACATGAATACTTCATATAAAAGTGGGAGATCACGAGGATCTCGTCCCTTTTCCCTTCTGCTTATGGCTGACATTAGGAGAGGACCTTGCGAGTCGTCCCTGCAAACTGAGGCCAGTGACAGACTGAATCCAGCTCCGGTTGGCTGCAGAGTCCAGTCCAGGACTTCGGGTGCCAGCTCTGCAGTTGCTGAGACTTTCAAGATTGGTTTTGTATATTTTGTATTATTTTCTCTATTCTTATTAGTAGCATTAGTAAAACATTTTTAATTTTTCTAGCTCTCTTCTCTCTGTCCTTCTTTCCCTCCCAATCACCTGCCCTGAGTGGGAAGGGGGGGGAGGGAGGGGCTGAAGGGGAAAGCGGGGGGAGAGTGGGTTAACAATACATCTGCCAGGGTTTTATTGTCACCCCACAATCTAAACCCTCTACAGATAATTTTCTTTCCTGAGGGAGTGTGCTGAGAAAATTCCAGCTCTCAATGTGTATTTGGAAGTTTTCTCCTGGCAGTTACTGCCAGGTCAGTGTGAGCCACTTCAGAGGCGGCTTCGTAATAAACAGCATTTGTAACAACCTCACATCAGAATAATCTCTTGTGCTGTACTTTTGAGGAGCTCACTGTGCTGTCAGACAACAGGCTGGTGGTGACAGTGAAGACAAGAAAGAAAATAGGCAAGGCTTCTCTTTTCAGCATTTGATTGCAAGTTTCTTTAGGTTTCTCTTAGCACCTGACATCTCCGGGATGTCCCACATGGTTTTATAATCTTTTTTTGAAATGGACGGGATGTCACTCCAATTGAAAGAGAAAAATAAATTAAATTATGTGAGCTGCTGAAAATAGTTTCCAACCTTTATATTTCAGTTCGAGATTCTTGCCTGTTTTCCATGATGGATACCTGTCAGAGGGTCTTGATAATGGATATTCCAAACCACAACCTTTTCTGTGTGATTTTTATTACAGTGAAATTGGCACAAGAGAGAACGTTTGATTCATCATTCTTTGTAAGGATACACAGGCGAGCACCGTTGTCTTTCCTGTAGCACAACTCATGGTATTAAGTTAGCAGGAAGGAAACCTAAGGCGTGTATATTGCACGACCTCTTCTAAACTTGATAAAACTCTTTTATCTCTTTAATGTGCTAAATTTAAGATCTAAGTTGCAGGACTCAGTGTAAAGTGGGGCGCTGGGTGTAGGAAGGTCTCTTAGGCTCACAGGGAGAAGGGCAAGTAACCCGTTCCCTTTCAATGCTATTTTCATAGCACTTACAAACATTTTATTACAGTTAGAAGAGGGTGTCTCTGTGGCTATTATTTCCCCACTACCCTTTTGTGCATCTGTTAACTGAATGTCTTTAAATGGCTTTTTAACTTCCTGGCATTATCTGTCAATACCGCTGCCAATACCATTAATGGTATTGTCTGTTTCTCCCACCTCCTCTGGCTAAAAATTCTGAATTTTCACTACTTTAGGAAAGGATGTGTGAACATCTGGAATGTGGGGATGTGGAGCTGAGGATATCTGCTTAGTGCAAGAATATGTGAAACATAAAGTGCTCTTCTATGTTCAGAGATCCCTTCCTACAGTCAGTAATTCCAGGTCCAGTAGGTGACAACACTAAACCAATTTTCTGGATTTCTTCTGTATTTTTTTCTGTTTACTAAAACTTCTGTGTTTAGCACAAGTGGCAAAGGCTCAATCGTTGACCATCTTTGGAGGAGCTGATGCAGATGAGCTGGGCGGTCGCAGTTCCTCCCC
>NC_138659.1:29193149-29360633 GCF_964273445.1 Streptopelia decaocto | reverse complement strand
CATTGGTGTGATGTTATTGAACAAGGTGTGATGTTATCACAGGATGTACAATCTTGGACTAACTCAGGATTCATGTAATAGCGCAGTAAAAGAGATAAATTATTCTGATCCATTAATACATCTGAAAAGTATAGCTGCTAAGGAAAAATATAACACATAATGTATTTGATAAACAATAAATAGCCAATTTAAAATTTATGTTCTCAGAAAAAAGTACAAGTTTCTTAATCAATCTAAAAGGGTAGTATCATTATTGGTGATTTCTGTATTCCTAACTGAACTCTATTTATGCCTGTGCACTCTGTATTTTATGTTTACAATGTAGCTGTTGCTATTTAAAATGTATATGTTTAAAAAATGGATTGTGTTCATCATTAGAAAATGGGAAATGTTAAGTAAAAAAATAAATTGCCTTTTCTTTTTCAAGCATGGAAATTTCTTGACTGACTTTTCATAGTTTGCCAGTATTTTTTCAAAAAAATACAGTGAGCTGTGATATTGCCATGAACAACACTGTCTTTCTACAAATGCTACCATTCAATTCTCTTATGAAAAAAATCTACTCGTGCAAATCTTGCCTGCAATGATTTGCTATCTTTTTTTTTTCCCTGGCCTTTAATATGAAAATAATCATATGATAACAAAACAAAACAAGCCTCTTAAAATGTAAAATAATAAAAATGATAGTAATAGTAGTAGTAATAATTAGAATAATAGCAATAATAATAATCCACTGAATAAAATGTATGTGGTTGAGTCTGGCTGTCAGGTTTGGCTCTCCTGTTCAGGGTTGCACCAGCACCCTTAGCAGATGACTTCACAACCACCCACCTCTCACCTTCAGTACATTCTTCCGATATTTTCCATTGCCCAGTCTAGTTCGGTTCATTCTAGTTATGTCTCCTTGGGCTTCACCCTAAACAGTTTCTTTTCCTCTTTTTTGATTTTAGTATTTACACTCATGTAGAGCATAATCACATCTCCTGTTTAATTTCTGTTAAGCCAGCCTGCGTTGATTTATTTACAGTGTTTTCTCAAAACTCACATTTATCATTCTGAGCATTTAATCCTTCTATTTATCTAATTCATCCAAACTCTTGGTCATCTATGATAGAAAGGTACAGCAATCTACATTTTTCTAGCCATAAGGAAAGAGTAACATATTTTCCTAGATAATTCCTCTGTGAGTCAGCTTTTATCAGACATCATGAAAGATCTTCAGAAGGCCTCAGACGAGAGTGGGTAATTATTTATGGCAGCTAAGAAAAAACAGTAGGAAAGAATGATCCTCTTGAAAAATAACTCAAAGGGCTAGGAGGTATTCAAATGGAAACATGGAAATTCATTGGCAGTTTTTACTCCTTAAGTACAGCACAAGTGTGCTAGGACCTGAAGTGATAAGAGCTCGCTATTTTCCCTTCACCTTAATGGCTAAGTAATTATTAGAAAGGAATAAATCTGAGATCCTATTGGCCAATTACTTGATGTTAAAAAATGAAAGTGAAGGAATGAAAGCTATCACTCATAATGAGATGAAATGTCCTCTTGTAGATGTGTTGATATTTGATCAGTTAGCAAAATTTCAACAGACATGGTACTTCTTCGTTGGCTTTACAGACTGTTTAGCACTTTTCTAACCTACATTGAGCTACTCAAATGCTGCCTTGTTTTTACTGCAGTGCTACACGGTGCTAGTGTTATGGATTAACTTTGTACCTTTTTTTTCCCCATTTCCTTAATTTATCATCTGTTTTACTTCTACTAAGTAAACTCATCTGTGCCTACTCCAGTTTCTCAAGCTAGAAAGTTGAAGTATCATACATCAGTTCTGGGTTTGCTATTAACTAGCTATGACCTCAGGCAATCAGAATGTTAAAATGCGATTAACTGTTTTGTTATTAATTAATGAAATAATTTTAAAAAGTATCCCTATAATGTTTTAATATGTGTACATTTAACATTTTGGAGCAGATTCAACTTTTTTTTTTTCTCTAGCTGTATGCCAGATGTTTTCTTATTTATATGCTATTGTTAATTCAGTTCAGCCCATTTTAAGGTCAATTGCTGTGCCTTATGCATAGAAATTCTTTTCAGAATTGCTCTAACCTGAGGTAAAACCTGGAAAAATTAAATTCTAAGCAGTCACAAGGTGAGGTTGCAGTTTCGTTTTACAACTTGTACCATTACTAATGGAGTCACAAGTTGCTGACAAAGCCCAGAGTTTTCAAGTCTTTAAACATCAGAAGTCAGACTCTTTCTATGCTTGCACTCATGGATGTAATCTGCATGTGGCTGACCTCTGAGAACCTTTATGACATTTCTGAACATGTTTCTGTTTTGAATAGGTAAAGCTAAACTTTCTCATCAATCACTGGTACCCGTAGAGTGTGGCTGCAAAACTACAATTCACAGATATTTTGTCTCTGCTGCTGTATCTTTAGATGCACATGGACCCATCTGATTACTAAATCTTTGTGTCTGAGACTTGTTCGGTCCATCTGGTCATGCAGAGGTCTGTTACCAAACTTGAGCAGTTCCTTTGTCTTAGAAAACCCTCTACTCTTCAGAAAACAAAGCCAAAGAAAATCAGTGTATTGACATGTATTAGATGTGAATTCCTCTTTGCTCTCTTCCTTCGTTAGGTGCTCGCAGGCTGTGCTGCTCTAGTTCCTCTCCAAACAACATATTTTTCTTTTCTCTCCAGTGAAACTCTATTAATACTATTCCTGGAAATATCATTATCTTTCATTAACACACTTTATCAAATTCTACTGTTTATCAAGTGCAACTAGTTTATTGAGATTTCAGAGGTAATTTTTTTGCTTAGCTTAAGGCTATAATTCTACAGATTGTATTAATTGAGCAAGAGCTGAATGGTTACATGACTGCTTATCACACTGCAAATGAAATTACGTCTAATTAAGGATGCACACTTGTTTGCTACCTTTCTTTAGCACAGATATTACTTGAGGTAAACCAATACTGACAGAATTACTAAAATTAGATAATTCTTAATATCTCCAAAGAGACCTTGCCACATCATAAATGAGTGCTTTTTTCTTTTCTTTTAGATGAATACAATTCTCCACCAAAAATTATCTTCTGCCAGGAAATCCAACCACTTTCACTTAGTTGGAAGCCTTGAGGCTGAGTTCCTGCTTCTGGTTGTGGTTTGTTGTTGAGTCTAAAGTTTAGAGATCACATTTTGCTTTAAGATACTAGTGATTCTAGGAAAGAAAAAAAGTGTTGTGAAAACATGAGGCTTATTCTAAAATTAAATTTGCTTGCTTAAGCTGTTGCCTTATTCTAATTTCATTTAGTTTACTTTGGCGTATCGTAAGCAAGAGTTATTTATCCTCATTTTTATATGATATGATATGCAGATAATGTTTTATCATTTATACGCAGCAATCACATATTTCTTCAAATCTGGTGATCTTTAGCTATGGTGCCATGGCTCAGAGAACTTCAGAGAACTGTATCTCTGAAGTGCAATAGCTGGCTATTCTGGGGTTGTTTTTTCTGCCGATCACCTGGAATTTACATTGTTTGTAACTCAAAGCCCCCTGACGTTAATGGAAATCTTCCTATTGCTTTTTAATGGACTTTGAATTTGTATTTTATGGTATACTTAAAAATAACTCTGGCATATTTTTACTTCAAGATACAAAACATGATGAGAATTAGAGGAGAAAACCCCAGAAAATCAAAATGAAGCTTCCTACATTGGAACAGGCTGCCCAGGAAAGCAGTTGTGTCACCTGGAGGTATTTAAAAGATGTGTAGATGTGGCTCCTAGGGACAAGACTTGCTGGCCGACCTGGCAGTGCTAGGTAACAATTGGACTCCAATGATCTTAAAGGTCTTTTTCAACCAAAATGATTATATGATTCTGTACTTGCTAGTATATATTCTTGTTTGGGGAAATTTCATTAGATAATTATAAGCTGCTTTGGAGTATTTTGTCATTTGTAGTGAAATATATTCTTCATTGTTAATACAGAGCCACTATGTGGCTACTGTTAAATAACAGCGTCCTGACTTCACTGAGTTTATTTTGTAATAGAAGGGGTTGCATTAACATATCTGGAAAAAATCCACAAAAATACTACTATATAGTTCAACAAAAATTGTCTTAGTGAGAACTTATATCAGGTAAGAAGTCACATTTTTGGGTTGTTAACACCTTTTTATTTTTTAAGGAAAGTAAAATTGTCAAAGCTTGAAGAAACTACAATTTTGCCAGGATTGTGCTGCCAGAGAGCTCAGTGTTGTGCACTGTAAAACAGATGGGTAATAATTACTGTAATAAGACCTATTTTTCCTGTTATTAAAATATAAATAACTCCTCAACCATTCCAAATAGTTGTTAAATTTGAATTTTGGAAGAAAGAGGATAAAATAATTTAGCTAATGGCAGAAAAATACAAAGGCCATAATGTTGATTGATTCCGAACTAATCTCTTCCATCATTTTCACTGATTTCTGTAGGAATTTTCCAGTTATCACCACAATTTGATTTTCTCTATCTGGAAAGTGACTTTAAAACTGGATGACCATTTTCACAAATGCTTGTTTTACACTGATATATTTTAACGCATTATATTACCATTCCGCTCCCCGCCCCCCCCTCCCCGCCCCTAATTATAACAGAAAAGCACATTTTTTTGGCACAAATGTCTCAGAAATTAAAACCTATTAATTCACGGATTCATGACTACAAGTATTCTTTAATTCTCTTCCACATTTGGTGCATTAAACAGAATTTCTGTTGAAAGTTTGTCTTCTCTTTGATGTGGAAGAAATGGTAACATATTTCTAGAGCATAAATTCAAGTGTAAAGCCTTTGAATACAAGACATAGGATTCCAGGGTCACAGAGAGCAGATGTAAAACTTGAAAAATCTTCATAGACCATGAAATGTATGATTACAAAACTGTTATAGTAAGTGATGAAATTGTTGACCCACAGAAGTTCACCATTTTGTTCCCTTTCACATTTGCAAATACAGAAGGATTCTGTGTTAAAAATATACTTTTGTTTTTGTACTTAAAGGCAGCTGTGCTCTGTTTCCTGATACTTTTGATAATCAGGAGCAACTAATATTAATCTGTGATTTTGTAACAGAACTGGAGACTGGAAAAACACACACATTTTGCCAACAGCAGCATTAATTACAGGTTCTTAAACAGAAAGGAAGAATTTCACTTGGTCACAGCTCTGACTGTACTATCATTATTTGCTCACAATGAATCACGTTTTTCATTTTGTTGGTGAGTTACCAGTTTCAAATATCTTTTTATTCTCGTATGAATATATGCAATTGAAACGGAAAGCATGATATTTCATCATAATTACTGGAACGAAACACTTGTCAGGGCCCAGGACAGCATATTGGAAGATGACACTCAATAGTGAGTCAAGTGCAATGGTTGATTTTATGTTTCTGGGGAGAAGATCACTTCAGCCTCTTCTATCTATTTATTTATGTAGATTGTAAACCCCTCAGGAGAAGGGCCAGTCCTGTTACTTTTCATACCATCCTGATTATGACTTGAACGTGAAATCAAACTATGGCAAAGCTGCCAAGCTTTCTCCTGTTACCTGCATCCCTCCACCATCTCCTTCCTCAAACCCTCCAGCTTCTCTCTAGTAACAATCAGTAATGAACTGTAGATGGAGGATGACATCGGCTGCGGTATGTGAAGTACTTCACATGCAGGTAGGTGTGGGGGATGATCATAGCTCTCATCTGGACATACAGGTCCTTCACGACCTCCAGCCGTGTCTTCTGCAGGCTGGGGATGCTAAACCCTCCATGAAAGTGCTGCAGACGACAGAACCTGCCCAGCAGTAGATCATTAGATTTTCCTTCCACCTTTCTGCCAAAGTCAGTGGGGCCCAAAAATGGTTTAGAATTTCCCCCTTTAAAGAAAAATTAATAGAATTATATAATGGCATTTTAAATGTGATTTACCTCTCTTGTTAATTAACTTCTTAATTAGAAGTCTCCTAGATTAGTAACTAACTTGAGGAACTGCCTTTATCAATACTGTCACCCTTTACCATATTCCTTAAATGAAAAATCATTCCCTTCAACAGAATTTCACCCTTGTTTTGAGCCACAGTTAAAGCAACAGGTAGACCACATATCCCAAACAAAGGCATTCAGAATCAAGTCACTGAGGAAATTCTGTTTGCAACCAAAATATCCTTTAGAAATGTTTAATCTATCAAAACTTCCCATATTAAATCCCAAATGTGTGTATAAGCAAAGAAACCAAATAAATAATACCACATAACTTGAAGGTATACAGCAAGCATACCCTTAATGAGATTTATTTGTGTAGTGGACTTGGTTTGCCTGTTATGTCACATGGCATAAATATAATAGGTTAGGACAATTTGAAGGAAATGATTTCTTTATTTAATTTGACCTCAGCAGAATGACTGAAAAAAGTACTTGAAAGATTTCTTCTAACCTAGTTTTGCAGTGTCTCCATTACGGAGAATGGAAGAAGAGAAAAGGACTTAATCTGACTCAGCATTTACTATCACTTTGTAGACTGTTTGTTCTTATGTGTCAGAATATTAAAGAGGTGAGTCATAAGAGAGAACATTTTGTCCCACATATTTAAATGAACAAAAGAAAATTATACTGTTATTGTTATGGGTAGAATAGTACTTCCAGTTAAGCCCACTCACTACAAATTACCCCAGCACGAACAGGCAAGATTTATGTCAGTAATAGTGTTATGTGTCTCCTCTGGCCATTTAAAGATTTGTGTCTGTGGTACCACAAAAAATGGACGCTTATATAATCGTGAAGGAGGCAACCCTTGATTCTGAAAAGTCACATTGAACTTTAAAAAATATGTTTCTGACCGTTAAATCTACTATTGATTAAAGCCAGCCAAATGGGTACACAATTACAATATGAAGTTTCCCAGAAATTCTTGAAGGGAGTTCTTACAAACTGGTGGATTTATAGAAATAACATCCTCAGATTATTTTGTAGTCAACATTGAAAAAGTAGTTAAAAGATGTTCCAGTGACACATCTGCTATATAATAAGCCTGCTATTATTCTATTCCTCTTCCCTCATTTCTAAGAGGAATAATTGTACAAAGTAACACATAAAGCTACGTATCAGAAAGAAGCAAGCTAATCACAGAAGGTTCCTAGCCATTTCTCATGTATGCCTTGTAGTGACATGATAGAAAAAGAAGGTGTCAGGAGGTACCATATACACAAGGTTTGCAAATGAAGAAGAAAGTGGAATTACTGTCCTCCAGGTATTTCTCTTATAACCAAGTTAAGGCACTGTTTGTGGTAACCAAATCATTTTAGAGTGACAGTATGTGATTAAGATGAATCATAGAATCATTTTGGTTGGAAGAGACCCTTAAGATCATCAAGTCCAACCTTAGCCTAAATCTAGCACTAAACCATGTCCCTACGAGCCTCATCTACGCATCTTTTAAACATCTCCAGGGATGGTGACTCCATGACTTCCCTGGGCAGCCTGTTCCAATGCCTGACAACCCATTCCATGAAGAAGTGTTTCCTAATGTCCAACCTGAATGAAAGTGTATATCTAAGTAGGAGGAAATGCAAATCAATAAACTGATATAATGAAAGGTTTCAGTAACCACTTCTAATATTTAGCATTGGTTGGCATGATCTGTTAGTGAATTATTTGACGAATCAGAAGGATCTTCTTTCTTATGGTTATGCAAACATTGCTAAGAACAAATATGAATAATACAGTAAAGAATATTTTTTTTTATTATTGTATTGCATATCCTGGCCTGTTGCAAATGTTCTGGCTTAGACTGGAAACTTCTGGATTTAGTAATTTTTTTCCACTTCGAGTTTTGTCTGTGTGTTTGATAGCTGGATGATGGATGCTTGAGCTCTCTCCTCCTCTGCTAAAATGGTTTGGTAATGATGATTAAGCCAAATTCAGCAGTTTCAGCAGTTTAGCTGATGTTTCTGGTCTGTTCATTGAGGAATTGCTTTGCAGGTCTGCTGGTATCTCAGAAACGATATGTTTATTTGGTACCAATAGGCTCATCAGCCATTTGATGGCCAAATTCCTTGGCTAAATGAATGACTCTGAATTGACTTCTTGGACTCCTCTTGTGGCAGGATCAAGACCTACATTAAACCAGAAAATCTGTCTTTACTCTTCCTGGTGGGAAGAGCTCCAGTGCAAATACAAATGTCAGAAACTATAGCAAACGTCTGTGCCTCCTCTGTCCCCCCTTCACACTTCACCAGGGAGACTGTGAATATTTCCCCTTCTGCCTACAGCAGCGCTTACCTCATTTGTCAGGAGGCATGTCTCATTATCAAGAAGCAAAGAATTGAACTTCCTTGCTGATAGGGATGTTTAGAAAATAAAACACTATTATCCACAGCTGTGCTTCCAGTAAGAGCAAACAGTCCCTTTTTTTAGATATCAGCAGGTGGAAATCTCAGCAGAAGGATGCATGTTTGTTGTTATGATTCCTGATGACCTTTCTTGTTTTCACTCCACTCTGATACTGAATACCTACCAGCATGTTGGGGTTTTTAACCTCCTGAACTGATCTGGGCTTTGTTACAAAACACCATTAATTTATATTTAACTACCCAGGAATTTCCTCGTGTGAGCGCATTGGCCAGTGTCCCAGTTCAGGCAGTACTTATGCCAGAATTTGTGACTGTTTTATGAACTACTTCATGGTGAGGCATGAAGGTCAGAGCGGCAGTTATCTGAATGACAAAGCTATGGATGAGCTGTTCAGTGCATTCTGCTGAACCTTCCTTTTTTTAATCGAAGTGTTTTAACATATTTTAAAATGAGTAGTTTGAATATGCCAGGATACTCAGAGTGTGTATTTTATCCACTCTCCTCAAGAATCAAGCAAATCTAGGATTCTGAGACCAGATTTTGAGGGTACATATTGCAACTTCCATTACTTGCTTCAGGTACCTACGCTGTCTAACGGCACACCAATATGATAGTGCACTTGTTCTTGTAAAACATCTATTTTCTAGTTTGGGCAGAAAGTTACTGTTTTGTCTTAACACTGTCAAGCCAGGACCTAAATCAGAAATTATACCTGATTTTGAAAGGGCACATAGCAACTACATAACGCTTTTAAGGGAGCCTTATTAGTGAAATTTATATGAGCCTTAAAATCCTTAAGAATAGGTGACATCCTTTATTGCACACTTATTGCCATTTTACTATGTACATCATCACCTTCCATATCACTGACCTAATTTTCTGCCTACATTTTCCAGACATGAGGTGTAGTTGGTATCTAAAGCAAAATCAGCCCTGATCAGTCTTAACTGTTTCATTAAATGATACTGCAATTTGTCCTTCGCTTAGATGTGATTTAAAATCACAGTCTCTTTGAAAATCTGTTGTAAAACTGAGTTAATAACCTCCAGACATGCAAATTATTTCTCATTTTCTAATAATGAGAATACTAAATAATGCCACTAGAATACAAGAAGGATTAGTAATGTTGGTGTTGTTAAGGAGTGAATCAGACTTTGAAGACTATAGTTTTTCACCCCCATGCTTCTGCTGTCTGCCTGTGGTTGGCTTCAGAATAGAGCAAGACTCTTGAGCAAGAGTCTTGCCTTTGCCCAACTCATCTCTCAGTATTGTTTATTGTGCTATTGAAACTCATAATTTGCATTAATTTCAATTTTTTTTTTCTCAGCTATTTTTTTTTCTCAGCTATCACTATTTAGGATAGTGTGCAAGCATCAAAAAATGTACGTTGCCTGATGTAAATCCCATCTACTCTAAACCTCCCTCCTTACCTTTATCTGAATAGCTTTTTCCTTTGAATACCTCATTCATCTTATACAGTTGGATCCTCGATAGAAGTTGCTCCATGGGGGTGGCAGTGATAACACTAATTCCAGAGGAGAAGGAAGTCCTGAAGGACTGCTAAGAAGCTAAGAAGTGGCAGCCAGTAACTCCAGCCTTCATGGCAATGGGTGCTGTAGGACTCTTTGTCAACATCTGTGAGTTCAGAAGTCTTTTTTGTCTCAAGGAATTATGGGCTGAATAATGTGGCATTTAACTGAAGAATTTTCACTGACAGTTTTATTTGACTGAGGTGCTTCAAAATCTGATCCTATTTTATGAATTTCCATCTGTAGTTATTTTGATTTACTACTTTTGTCTCCTAAATATAAAGACTTTTATATCACTGATATTTCACTAAATTTGATTAGTTGGAAAGACGACATTTACTGTTGTCATGTACAAAGGAAAAAAAAAAAAAAGGTTTCTCAGTGTTTTGCAGCAAGAACTTTGATTAATGTAAGAAAAGTATATAGTAACTGTCATTGAAGGCTGCACAAGAAATTTAAGAGAAGATGACAAAAGAGGAAGAGGTCTTAATGTTATTTGCATTCTAACACCTTTGATGCTGCTACAGAAATGTCTACCTGTTTATTTACAGCAAAGATATCACGAGTTGTTCTTTAGTGAATTCAAGTATGCTTCTGGAGTTGTAGCAGGAGGCTTTGGGGATTTGATTACTGTGTATTTTATTTGCAAAACAGCAACAAACTTCCCTTTCCAGAAGACTTTTTCTACATTTTCTTCCCACTGTTCGGAGTTTGGTAACCAATGGGTGGGTTGCAATTATCATAGCACATGGAGATGTAGACTGTCTTTTTTATCTCTGCATATATGTTACACCAGTGTCCTGAATTTAAGCCCATTGAACATGAGCAGGAAATGCTGATTACTCATGCAGGTTGAAATTTGGGGCAAAAGGGTATTTATCTTCTTGATTCTCAAAGTATCCAGGAGTCCAAAGTTTTACAATTAACAGGGCTCTGAAACATGTTCAGAAATGCTGAAGTCACTGAGCAAAGCCAGTGGCAATACTTTGCATCTTCAGCCTTTTGCAGCCTTTGAACAGCTGGAGCAACACAGAGCCTCTAAGCAACACTCCCATGTGTGTCTTGCCCCTATAACTTTTGGGTTTGGTCATATAAGGGACTCTATCAAGCCCAGCTCCATACTGGTTGATTGGCAAACTGTTGATGAGAGAAGAGTTACTGCCCTGATGAAGACAATGTCAATCCTTCCTCTCTCTTCTCACAGTTCTGGCTCAGGGCTACAACCTGTGAAGGGACTGCTGCCTCCTGAGAAAGCAGTGGCTCCCCAGCCAGGACCCTCAGCAGAGGTGGTGATGGGACAATTTTTGTCACTCCCTTTGTTTTGATTAGTAATAAGAAATGAAGAAAGCTGATTGTCAGTCAGTATGAAAAGCTTAGTTCTGCCTGTGTCATTGCCAGTTTTCACTCCTCACAACACCTTCTGAAGTCACCCATCCTACTTAGCCATAACCCTACAAAGTCACCTCATTCCACAGAAGCCACTTTTTCAGTTATTTTCATATCAGAAGCACACAAACACATACAGGGTTGAGCTGCAGACATATTTGTTCTGCTTATGGCCATGCTTAACATCCCCACTGCAAAGCAGCAGCCTAACAGTACAAAACTGTGATGTGGCATGTTGGCTGTGCAGGTGCAGAAGCAATCTTCTATGCCTGTTGTCTAAAATGAAAGATGGAAGTTTATATAATTACTTTCCTAATACTATTTCTTGCTCTCATATCCCCATCTCTGCCACAACTGAAATGTTACTCTCCCTCCTTTTGGCAGATCAGTGCTCTCTCAGGATGTACTCTACAAGCCTGTGTTTGCCTTTGTTACTCTGACCACATTTTTACAAGTACACTGAAACATTTTTCTTGAGGTTTTTCTTTTCTTCTCTTTGGCTTCACCTACCTGATAATGGTGTTTTAACTCCTACCTCCCAGACTACAGGGTCTTGAAGTACCAACTTCATTGCTTCCTTTCAAACAGGCTTGCCTCCCGTCTCAGGAGAGACGTGTGAAGAAATCTGGCTAGGAAAGGACACAGTGCAAGCTGTTTGTAGTTTAAGATCTCCATCGCCATTTATTTCTGGGCAGGGAAACATAAATCAATTTATTTTCCTCTGAACTTTAATGGGCAATGATTATTTTGAGTTGATTTATATTTTATTTTTGTCTTAAAAAAAAAAAATCTGGGAATTTTTATGTCTCAGTCAGACCAATTTGACCATTTTTTGCACACTGTATGATAAGCCAAAATCTGACAAGCACTTTCAGGAATAAGGCCATAACATGGTGCTATTACCTGTTTATATAAGTGACTTGAGATACTATTTGAAAGAATGGATTTAGTTGGCCTCTATTACCTCACTGGTGGATTAAGGAGAGGCAAATTGCATCCACAGCATTCAAGACATGAAGGTAAGCAAAAACTGTAACATGTCTGAGAATTTTAGTTTTTGAATAATGGCTTTGTGGAGCTAGGAGTAGTACAACTCAACGCTGTGTCTCATTGGATACAAACACAAGTTCTCCATCATTCTTGGCCATGACAAATTCTGTAATATTTTACAGTTTGATTTTATACTTTCACCTTGATTTTTTTTATTTTGGCTTGTTTCTGTACTAAAAATCTTTAATATAATTTTCCATTCAGGCCTGTTTGGTAGTCCTGGACATTGATGGATGAGAGAACTTAAAAGTTATCTATAACTTCAAGTTGTGACAGCCTGAGTACATGATGGGAAAAGAAGAAACTTTGGATCTCCTGCCTTATCCGTGGTAACATTAACTTCTTGTTGGTTGTGTTCTCCTCACATTGCTCCTACAGAGAAATGGTCCAGGGAGCACCATTAGCTTGACATGGTCCGGTAGGTGCAAGGGACATGTGCCAGTGATGTGTACAGCTGCATCCCCTGGCAGGATTCCTGCGCGCTACCCCTTTCTGAGCTCCCTGTGTGCTGGTGGTTGGGCAAAGTGCATGGAAAGTGAAGAGACGAGGCTGTGGCTGAGGACAGATGTGGTCTGTTGGTTGCCCCATTAGCTACTATTGCTGTGGCTGCAGCACTGTGGGCAAGAACTCATCCAGCCTGGCTGGGGTGGCCTTATCCCCTGGTGCTGCGATGTGACATGGGAGCCTGGCCCTTCCTGCCAGACAGAGACCCCTCTGCACCCTGGCACAGCAGGACAGGAGGTTCTGCGCTGGTGTTTGAAGGATGGGGAAAGGTCTGAGCTCAGGGTCTCCACCTCCTTGGGACAGAGCCAGGCGCCCCTGGGGCTGCCCGAATTGTTCCGCATCCTCCTTCAGAAGGGCCGGGAAAGGGGGCCCCGGGGAGGGGCCGGTGCCGCGTCCCGGGCGCACTCGGACCCCCCCGGTCGCCCCGCACAGCGCGGGGGGAAGCCGCGATCCCTGCGGCGCGATGGCATCACCCCCGCGTGGAAACAGGAGCGGCCAGAGCGACCGCCCCGGGCTGGAGGGCGGTGGGGTGGCAGACGAGGAGTGAGGACAGGAGGCCGGGAGGGAAGGCGGAGGGAGGGCGGGAGGCGGGCGGTGCCGGTCGGACGGGGGGGCGGTGGCAATGCCGGCGGGCCGGGCGGCGGCGGCCGGCGGGGCAGCGCGCTGCGCCGCCGCACCTCTCCCCGGCGCCGCGGAGCGAAGTGGAGGTGAGCGGCGGCGGACCGGGGCCGGGAAGGAGCGGTGCGCAGCGGCGGGGCTGGGCGGTGGGAGCCCTGCGGGGTGCGGGCGGGTGGGGGCCGGTGCCGGTGGCACTTGTGCCCGGCGCGGCAGGTCACCCCGCCCCCGGCAGCGTCGCGCTCTTAAGGCGCTGCTGGTGGCGAAGGGGCGCGGGGCGGCAGCGGCGCTGCATCGGGTGCGCTGCGGGCCCGGCGCTGCACACGTGCCGGCGCGGCCGCCGAGGTTGGGTCCGGCGCGGCCGCCGCGCTCCGGGGAGGTGCGGGGGAAGATGCTCCTCGGAGGAGTTTGCAGCCTGAGCTTTCATTTATCAGTCCCGAATGCTGGAAACACCGCTGGTTTACCCGGTGTCTGATCTAGCTCGGTGTTTGAGAGGCTTCACTGCCTCTTTGTACTTGTGCGAGGTTGTAGCCTGCGCGTTCCTCTGCGTGGGAAGTTTTTACTAATGGGAATGTCCTGAGAGTAGAGATGGGAGATAAAGTGTAAAGGACCTTGCAGAATTGGCTGCTGAATAAGTGAGTGTCTAAAATACAAGTTTGTACTTCAGTGAGGGAACTGCGGAGCTGGAGACAGTGCTGATTATATGAAAGCTTTAAAACATTGACTTGTGAGAGGAGAATTACTTGGAAGATGTCAGGACATTGTTTTGAAAATAAATGCTTAACAGTAAGAAGAAAAACGGCGTGTGATTATCATCTTAAAACATTCCAGTTTGACTATTCCGCTTTTGACTGTGGCTGGGCTGACAAATATTTTCATTCTAGGAGTATGTTGCAAAAACTTTTGTTTGTATATGTTGTTTAACCACTAGAATGTTTTGTATGGTTTCTCTGATTATATGTATATGAGCATTATATATTTTATACATTATTTTGTATGTCTTGTATGTGCAGAGACTATAAAGATACCATACACTACATCTACATTGTATAATGTGGGCAGATAATGGTTTTACCCTGTGACTGATGCACTTAAAATATGATGCCATATCATATCACTCAGAAATCCAGAAAATTAGATTTGCACCACAGACTAATATTATGGAATTTCATTTGAACAGTGCTGTGGCTTTACAGTGTGTGTATCTTTGTTTTTAATATTGCAGATGCCTTTTGATTGCAAGACTGCTGAAATGTGTTGAGGGCTGCCTCTCCCTTCCTAACCATGAACAGTTCAAAATCACCAGGGCTGGCTGGATTTGGAATCTTGAAAAACACAACCTGCCACACAGAGAAGAAGATTTCAGTTTTCTTTTCAATAATCTTTATGACGGTGGGAATTTTGTCCAACAGTCTCGCTATAGCAATTCTATTGAAGGCATATCAGCGATTTAGACAGAAATCGAAAGCCTCTTTTTTGCTTCTTGCTAGTGGTTTGGTCGTCACAGATCTCTTTGGCCACCTCATCAACGGAGCCATTGCAGTGTTTGTGTATGCATCGGATAAAGACTGGATTCGATTTAATCAGTCCAACATTCTTTGCAGTGTTTTTGGCATCTGCATGGTTTTCTTTGGTTTGTGCCCACTCTTCCTGGGCAGTGTGATGGCTGTTGAACGGTGCATTGGAGTCACTAAGCCAATATTTCACTCTACAAAAATGACCTCTAAACATGTGAAAATGATGTTGACTATGGTATGTCTGTTTGCTGTTCTTATAGCTTTGCTGCCTATTCTTAGGTTTAGAGCCTATCAAATTCAAGCATCGAGGACCTGGTGCTTCTATAAAACAGAACATGTTGAGGACTGGGAAGACAGATTTTATCTCTTACTTTTTTCTTGCCTTGGGTTACTGGCCCTTGCTATTTCATTCTTGTGCAATGCTGTCACAGGAATTACCCTCTTAAGAGTCAAATTTAAAAGTCAACAAAGACAAGGCAGATCTCATCATTTTGAAATGATCATTCAGCTCTTGGCTATAATGTGTGTTTCTTGCATTTGCTGGAGTCCATTCCTGGTAAGAGCCTAACGTGTTTGCCAATTTTTAATGTGCATCACTGTATAAAAGTTATACCTTTTTATTTCCAGGTTTTAAGGTGCTTTAGCTGTGATGACAGCTCCCTTCACTTTTCAATGTATTAGTTTTACAGCATATTGCCATATTGTATGTACCTATGCATCTATAACAAAAATGGTAATTATTCTCCATGTCTGATGATAAGCAAAATAGATCAAGCAAAGTGTATAGGGACTGTGAGGGCTTTATTTCCAGTGCCATGAAACAGACAGTGGTGGCAGAGTGGTGACTAGAATATATTGAGCAAATACTGAGCTTGTGCAAAAATTCAGTGAAATCTTGGAGTGGCAAGTCTGTTTAGTCTATACTGTGGTTCATATATTTTTTTATTTATGGTAGTCTGTTCATTGTTGTTATTACAGTTTACTGCTACTTGCAAACTGCGTTACTGAAGATAACAGTTAAGAATTTAAAAATCCTCCACTCCATTAGCATGGTATTAAGGGCTTTACTTTAGAGTCATGTTAAAAACCAGTGGTTGCCAGTGGGTTAAAATAAAGATTTGGTTTAGATCTGATCAAGCTGGGTTTGTAATCTGGACAGATGACTAGCAAAGCTGCTCTGTGCAGCCGGTGCTTGCTCAGCAGTGCCGGCCGTAACTCAGGAGTGTTTGCTGGTAAGTGCTGTGACTCTTCCCAAGCGGTAAGTGTTGCTCATGTTGGCGTGTGCTCTGTCAGTGCGCAGGGTCGAAGGGGACGGGATTATGATATGGGAAAGAACTTGACGGCTCCTCTTGTATGATGGCATTAAAGAGCTGATATTAACTGTGACTCTTTTTAATGTAGGAAACCTGACAGAAGAAAATTTATATTTTTTTTTACTAGAGCGAGAGAGGTTAAGTCACATGTAATATGCAATCTTAATTTATTTCCTAGAAACAAGGTCACATAGTTTTGCACTGATGTGAAGAGCAGCAATTTCTGTTTGAATTTACAAATATAGAAATTTACATCTGAGATCTGAATCGGATGTAGCTGTATCTCATCTACTCACTGCCTATGGTGTAGTATGGAGTTACCTGAACTAGTTCTAAATTCAATACTGATATTAGCCTCGCTGCAGCAGTTGGGTTTATCTGGCAAGTAGCATTTAGTTAACCCAGTATCACAGACTTCAAGGAGAGAGTCTAAATCTCTGTGTCACTGAAATGTACAAAAACTCTTTCACTTTTCTTCAACGCGCCCAGAATTTTCTGCCAGTTTTCTATTGATTTCTCTAGACTTGGTCTGCAGCATAGTTTAAATTCATGTTGGCTTTTTGACAATGTCCTGGCTGTAGTGTTCAGGGCATAAATGAAATTGTCAGAACAGTATAGCAAGCTTTTGTAGTGTACTTACTTCCAGTTACTTCCAGAAATGCAGCCACCTCCTGAAATTTGTCTGGGGCAAGCCACAGAATGGCTTTTAAGAAAAGGAACTCAAATAATGGTTTTATTTTTCATGAGAAAGTAGTATATTATCCACTGGTGACATTTATTTTCAGATAAAATAACTGCCCTTAAAGGCTGGAATTAATTTGATTTTAAAAAAGCCCTTAGGTGTCAAAAAAGCTATAGACTTCTTTTAATTCAAGAGAGATACTTCATCTATTCAACATATGAAGGACCACTAAATTGCAACTACTGCGATTGTTTTTTCAGTGTTGGTAATTTTGTTATGACTTTCCATTTTTGTTAACTATAAAAACATAATTTTTAAAACCCCAAATGAAATTGCAATACTACTTTTGTTAAATATTGAACTTCATCAAAGTTGTAGTTGACAATGAGTTAATATTCCATCTGCTAAATCTTTTTTTCAGAGCCTTTTCAGAGCTTGGCATTTTCATTGTGGGTGATACAGGGCAGTGAATGACTTGCCTAATTTTATACTTGGTAGTCTGGGACTGTGGTGCAGAGGGACACGATACACAAGGAATTCTGGTTCCTCGGGTGGCAAATCTACAGGTGCTCACTGCACTTTGCTCCTGGATCTCTTTTGAAATGAGATGAGTCAAACTGTCTACCAAAATTAGCCTGGCAGTATGGAAAATAGTTCTGCAATAATGGACAAATTTATGTTAGAAATGAGAAGTTAAAAAAAAAAACAACAAAACAGTTTGTGTAAGGTAGGGTTAGTTCTTGAATCAAAGTTTCAAGGAAGTGAACAGTGTTTTAGACAGAGTTTGATAGTCTGGGAAATGCAATGAGATGGGGTTCTTGGTAGGTGTTACCCTCTTAGCTGTTAGGATCGTAGAGTTGTCATCAAAGTTAATTCTCTGAATTACCAGCTCTTTGTTTTGAAGGCATTGCGTTCACTGCATACAAACAGAATTATAAGCGCAGTGTTAATTTACCGAGCTTTATTGGACTGCAGTGGAACATGCAGATTTGGTGGAAGAAAGCTCTGCCACGAACATACTGCTACTCGTCCTATTATGTGAAACCACTCAGGGCTTTTAATTCGTGAAATGAATTGTTTAGATTCTATAGTCGGCATATACCAAAATAGTTATTTCTTGAAATAAATATGGGCAGGTGGTCATAGGTGAAATTATTTGGTGAAGTAGCTAAATACATGCTTGGTTTACATTCATTTGCTTTTGAAATTTTCTCTCAAAGCAAAATCTAGAAATCAGTGCCAGTCCTTGAACTGCGAATTTTACCCATGTTCTCGATCCCAAAGAGCATAAAGAACAAATGTTATGTGAGAATGAATTGACTCGGTATAAACCAAAGCGATTAGAATCCAAACAAACCTTTGGAAGAGAAAGCAGAGGAAGGTGGTGCAGCTTATGCCACATGCGGTTTGCAGATGCAAGAGTTTGGATTTATTTAGTGTGATTCTCTGTCTGATGGGGGATTTGCTTTGTTTCTTTTTCTTCTGTTTTTATTCCAGTCTGGTGTTACATCAATTGTTGTATGTTGCATGGCCACCGAAATCAAGTCTATCCAATACTGTAATCCAGCTGTAGATTTACTTCACTATTAGATTTTAATTATTTTTATTCTTAAGTGGAATTCTATATTCAGTCACTGTACTGTGCTAAAATCACCTTTACTTGACATTAGAGGTGCAAGAGCCTGGATCGTGCTTTATAGTGTCTGGTGTGGAACCGAACGTGCTTCTGCACCTGCTCAGTGATAATGAACTTGTTTTGGTGCCTTTATGCATCAGTATATAGGTATATCACTAACATTTAACTTATATATAGTAATATATAATATTATGATAAATCACCATCTCTATTTTAAATCTCCTGGAGATCTGGAGCATTTGTCAGAAGCAGAGCCCATGGTGCGGCTCAGGTGGAGCCCTTCCTGTGGCTGTTGGATAGGGAAGACACTTCCTTCTGATTTCTTTTCTTCCTTCTGATTTCTTTCTTGAAGCTCCATCTCACTTGTTCCTCAAAAATGAACACCTTTTTCAAGCTTTCCACCACTGTGTGGGCATCTTTCCTTGATGGAGTACCAAAATGAGGGATACCCCCTTCTTCTTCTCTTATGGGTAGACATTTATCTCTGTTTGAGGAGTTGAGAGCAGGAGGGAACTCACAAAAATGCAAAAAAAAAAGGAAATTAATGAGTTTTCCTATAATTTCTATAGTTAATGATTTTCAAAGATACATTTGTTCCGGCAGTCTGAATAATTTTGCTTTGCGATGGGTAATTCCAGGAAAATACATTCTGGAGATAGTAGCATCAACTTCTCTGTGTAGTAAGTAATCCTTTTTCATTCTTTCTAGAGTCTTAGCCTTTTGCTACAGATGCATTGATTTTACTGGGTGAATTTGGTCCCTGGGCATTGGATTCTGGGGAATAGCTGGGCTGAAGTATTTTGTAACAAGCATCTCTGATGAAATAGATTGTTATATAAAGCTGGTTTTTGGCTGTGACTTGACATCTGGCCTGTCATGAAACAGCTTGTTTTTGGAGCTCTGTTTGCATGAGCAAATTCTGACTTCAATACGTCAAATGCTGTGGGCCTCAAGGGATAAACATATTTTAAATTTTGCTTTTGGAGTAGCAAAGTGAACTTCCTGTACTTATGGACAGGAGAGGTTTATTTCAGAGTGAATTTATCTATGGGAACAAATTATGATATGGAGAAATGTCTAATCTTTTTCATGTGTACAGTCTTAGCCTGAGAAAAATACTTTTCCATTTAAATTATTCTGGTTAAGATCTTTTTCCATGCAGTTATCTGATTACTTTTATGCCAGTTTTGCCTCCCCTGTACCGCAGAAAATAGCCCCTCCTTCTGGTTTATTCTGCCTTTTATTTTTAAATCTCAGCTATTTGTTTCATATGATTGAATCAGCTGTTATTCAGTTGCTTTTTATACTGCCTAGATTAATTTCTAGCAGTCTCTTCTCATGTCATCGCTTCCCTTTCCAATTTGTTATGCTAATTTGTCTCTCTGAACTTGTTCTGACTTCTTGTCCTCAGATTATCATGTGCACAAGGCTTGTTTTTTTGTGCACCTAGGGCTGCATTTAGCTTACAGTTTGCTGAACCGCTCCAGCTTTGAGGCTGCTGGAGCCCACCTCAGTGGTCCTTCAGTGAAGATGCTGCCAGAGCTGCCCTAATGAGGATGCTCTTGGTGGAATGCCCTTACCCCAGCCCACCACACCCTGGTTGCTCCACTAGATATTTCAGGTGCTGAGACAGGCTTTTGTTTGGTATGTGCTGAAGAAGGTCAGCGAGTTGCAGGTTTTACCCAAAGAAAATTCTAGCCCATGTAGTTGCATACATAATAAGAGACTTTGTTGTACCTTATTCTTACATGTGCAATGCTCATAATTTATATGAGCTCATTGCTTTATGAATGCTGCTTGTATGTCTTCAAATATTGCTGATTGTATTGTTTCTACAGCAAAACAGTTACTTAAAAACTTACCGATTCTCACTAGATGTCCCAAGATGTGGGTCCACGCTTCGCCAGTGAAGCTTTTGTCCCCACGGACAGTACAGGCACCCCAGATCTCATGGGTGGCCACTCTGCAGAAGCGTATGTGTGTTACAGAGCCACTGGCAAAACACATCCTTGGTCAAAACTGCAACCTCCTTGAATTTCTGCCTGCATAGGCACTGTCAACAAGAACAGGGATCATTTCTTTCAAAAAAAGAATAAATGAGGCTTTCAATTTCCAGTCATCTGTTTCTGAAGACTGAAGGAGATACTCTTAAATGTGTTTAGCTAAGCTTGCAGCTTTGAATGCCATTGTAAAAGTTACTTTCTTGGGGTAAAAACATAGTTTGTATTTTTCAAGATACAGTTTTTTATGAAGATAATCAATGATAATTACTGTACTTATGTTGCCTTTTGTTATTGAATTCTTGTCCTGTTTTACTAGAATCGTTGACTGTTGACAGCGTACAAAGACGGGATATGTTGTTGGAGTCAAGAAGCGGTGGTTGGTGTTGAGTCTGGGCCACGCTTCATGTCCTGCCTGCGGCAGGCTGAGGGACACAAGAGAGGTGACCTGCTGCAGGACCTCCATGGGAATACCCCTTGGACGTTGTCATGGCTTCTCCTGTGCCAGATGCAAGCCCATCTCAGGAGCCCACTTCTGCCACAGTGTTTTTAATAAATGAACCAGTTTCTTTGGGAAAGGAAAAAAAGCTTTTAGCTAGCAGGCAGCCTGCTGGATACGCCTCCTTATCTCTAGTCAGAGCATCAATACAGTAATAGTTACTTTTAACTATAGGTTGTTATTTCTTTTCCAGGCATTACTGTATCAGAAGAGGTCAGAACAGGTGCGGCTATTTGACTGAATAAAATGCTCCCTGAGTTCCTCATATCAGTTTGCTTTTTTCCAAGCTACACTAGAAAAAGGGCTGTCACTCTACCTTGTATCTTGGCCTTTTAATTGCTTGCCGAGTGTCTCAGTACATCCATTAACACTGTACAAATTCAATCGCTATTCTTGCTTGAGTTCCTTTGAATGATCTTCTGACACTCCAAGTTAAATTGATAAAATTTTAGTGTCATTCCTGATGTTATGGCCCAAAAGATATTTTGGAATAGATGGCTGATTTGAAGGGATAAGAGGGTAGAGAACACTCATTTTAATTGCAGTTTTTGTTAGTCTCAAGACAGAAGTGTCTTTTTAGCTTAATTTCCTATGGAATAGGGTTTAATCAGCAACTCAGGCAATTCAAACGTGCTTCTGTATCTCACTGTGAAAACAGTCCATTGAAAGAAATTGCAGGTGTTTCCAGAGACAGAATAACGAAGTTTAATACAATGCATATAAAAATTCAATCCACCTGTTCAGATGTGTTTCTATGATGCTAGAAACCCTTGGATAGGATGTTCATGCCTTTTTCTTTTTAGTATTGGTTGTGGAGATCTTTCTTTTCTTTTGGATTCTTAAGAGACACAACTGAAAAATTTCCACCAAGTTAGATGAGAAATGGAATGGTATACATGTTTTAGAATGTACCCACCTACAATGATACTGAATTTCAAAGGTTCTATTTGAGTGTTCAGGGTTGGTCTGTTCCTATTTTTATCTTTTGCAGTTTAGAGAGATCTTACGGGCCTTAGCCCTTCTGAGAAATATGAATCATTAACAAAAAATGTTTTAAGTGTGGGCCAGGGCGTAGTTTATCATAGAGTGCTTAGAAACTCTATATTAATTGTGGCTATATTTGTAATTGAAGCGTTTACCTCCCTCGCACAGAAGTCAGGGAGTTGAGCAGCTGAGATGCTCTCTCAAAAGGAGCGTTCTGGAGAACAACTGGATGGTGGTCAGCATGTTGTCCTTCAGTAACGATATGATCCAGGGAAGGAAGAAGAGCTGAGACCGACAGATTGTCCTTTACCAGAGGCTTTTGGGGAAGCATAAATAGAGTTTTTGTTATCTGTTTACTTATGCTGTTTGGAAAAACCCACGTAAAGCCTTTTTCTGAAAATGCAGTGCCATCAAAATGCAGTGAGGTTGGTTTGTTTCAGAGAGAAAAAGTAGGGAAGGTAGTTTCCAGTCATGTGAGAACATTGCATTATCAAAACAATGTGGTCCTGGTTTTCTTTCAAAATCGCATGCCGCTTGATTTTATCTTATATTATATATTATATTATATAACATATAATATATAAGTTATAACTTATATTATATAACTTATCTATAAAGAATTAAACCACAAAGGTTTATCAACAGAACACAGTATTTTGTTTGAAATAGATGTCAATGATCACAGAAAATTTTGATTTTTTTTTTTTTTCAATTTTGAAGTTGGTATCTCAAAAAATCAAATTCTGAAAACTTTAGCCAAATAAATTTGTCATTTGTAACCTCTCCTAATTTATTCAGTTGGTAGGGTTTTTGGATTCTGTGCTTGATATTAAAAAGTAAGTCAATTTGACGTACTTTCCAGTTTTGTTTGATGCAAGAGAATTCTTCCTATTTCCTAGATATTACACTTATTCAAGCCTTTCTTGCCTGAAAATATCATACACTGCATAACCATTTTTGGAAAATGTCATACATGGCATAACCATTTTTGGATGGTTATTTTAGGAAAGCTCTCTTTCCTGACTATCTAAAGCCTTTAAATGGTAAACTTGTTGCTGAAAACTCTCTGGGACAAATACACTGGCATGGAACAACTCCAGAGAGTCCTTCGTCCTCACCAGGTTTAACACGACACACCGCAGCGTGTGGTATGCATTCATATATTCTGTGAGATTCATGATCTTGAGTTTTGCGTGGTGATTACAAATGCTTTCTAGCAGAAGTTATCTGTCTCAATAGCAGTGTAGAATCAGCTCATGTCTGAGACAGCACATTATTTGAATCCTTTTCCGGGAAATATGCTGTTTAGTTTTAAAACAGAGCAATAATTCTTATTTCAAGTGTCTTTAAGAGTTAAATTTTACATTAAAATATTCAGAAATTGCTGCATTGTGATTTGGGTTACAAGCTCCCCGAGGAAGGAAGGTGCCTGTTTGCGCTCACAGTGCCCGGCAGAACAGGAGCGCAACCCCGTTGTGGGTTCTATGTATGTGCTTTTAGAAATAGTAATGGTTAGATGGCAGAACATTGCAGAAAGCATTTACACCAGGAGTTACAGTAAAGTTTTAGTGATTTCAACTCATTCTTTCTTATTCATTCTTGTATTGGATGAGGCCAAATAGCTGAGTGGCTGAATGAACCTGAGCTGCCGTGTAAGTAATAGAGTGTCTCTTGCTGAAGAATTGCTCTTGTCTGCTCCAGACAGGGCAAGGAGAGGAGAACAGCTCCTAAGCTCACTCTCAGCTCCTCTTTTTAATGAGCCATCTGAAAACCTCATTCAGAGACACATGCCAAAGCGTGGGCTTGAATGGCAACGGAGTTGTGTTTCTCATGATTTTCTGAAGAAGGCTGAAAATGAGCCTTTGTGTAAAGAGCATCGTAAACTGAGAGTTTTAAGATGATTAGGCCTCCACACTAAACTCACAGAAACCAAAGATTACTTTGTCATTGGGGAAATGGAAGTTAATGACTGATCTCCAGCTGGTCCCCTGCTTGCTGTCGCAGACCTGTGTGCTGCCCGGGCTGTTGGAAATAGAATTTAATCCACTTTTTTACCAGGGCCACGTGTTTGCAGAAGCAGTGAGAAATCAATCACTCTTAAATGGAGACTTGATTTTTCTCTTTTCCCTTCCACCTGAAAGGTGGTCCAGCTGCACAGCAGTCCCTTTAAATTTATTTGCCAACATTAAAGAAAAAAAAATTGCAAATTATATATTCCAACTTGGTAAATACATTGTTACTTCATTAGCCTCAATATTTCCATTCATAGCTTCTTATTGGAAACATCGAGGCTAATGAAGTAACAATATATTTACCAAGTTGGTAAATAAAAATGTGATTGTTTTCCAAATGAGTGAGAAAACCTGGAAAAGCAAAGCAATAAAAGAGAAGTAGTAGGACTTTTTCAGGGTTTGAAGCTTTGCCCAGCCGACCCTAATGGAAGTATAAATGCATCCTGAATACATATAGTCCTTACATCCCTGAATACTTATTTGTTTTGTTTGTGTTTCTCAGGATGGTCCTTATTATGCAGTATTCAAAACACGCTATTGTTTTCTGGTCCCAAGAGGTCTAACAGTTGTCCTGTAATTTCTCTCAGGATTGCTGGGTAAAGAATATTTTAATTTTATCTGTAAAATGAATTTTTTTGTACATGAGATTTTTGTTAAAGGCCTTGTGGTTAGGCAGGAATACATTCCTCGCTCTGTGTAAGCAAGCTTCCTTGTAACTTTAAAACATGTAGCTCAGGAAACAGGTTGTTTGTTTGACTCTGCTATGGACACTGTGTCTTTTCATTACAAACTGAGTCATCTACTGTTTTCAATGCTAAAATCTTCTGTGCCCATATTGATTCTACTTTCCTTTCAAATAAGTTAATCAATTAATCTGCGAGAGTAGTTACGTTGTCAGCTAGTTGAACTAAAGCATTTCTAATTTTGAGGGGAGGGAAGGAAAAAAGGAAAAAGGACTGTCTATCCAAGACAGAACTATCTGGATTGTTTCAGAGAAACAAAGAGAGGTGAGCTAGAATGCTTCATTCAACCCCATCCTGAATTTATGTTACTGCAAACCAGGTGCAAACAGGTAGCGTTTAAGGGAAAAGTTAACAGAAATTAAAAGCTTCACTTCGGTTAACGTTTGCACACAAAAAATCCTTTTGTTTATGAAGCTTACTGCATAATTGCTTTCCTGCCTCATATAAAGCATGACAATGCCAAAGGCAGCTAATAATTTATAAATAGTGAACATAACATTATTGCACTTCACTTTTTTCCCTAGTAATTTTGTCAAATTCTTGCATACACAAAAATCTCATTTCAAAAGGCATTTCCAAATGTTTGTTCAGAAAGCGTATTGCTATCTATAAATATTTTGCACAAAGCTGTAAAAACACAGATGGTGGAAAGTGTCGCACTTGACTCTAATGGCACAGTAATGGATTACAATGGGCCATGAGTCCTCTGCAGACCTGAGACTGCATGAGGAGAACAGAAACCTCAGCAGGACTGGGCGAGGTGCATCACACGGTGAGGTCAGACGGAGCTGAGCTGCTGGGCAGCAAACACCCACGGAGCCTTTATTTAATATTATGGCTGAGTTTGATATATGTGCTGCTACACTGCTGTCCTTTCTTTGGCGTTCAGTTGATGTGAGATCTGCCCTACCAATTCAAAGGGGTGCTTGGACACACCCTTTCCAGGCTTTGATCTTGCCAACATGAGAAAACGCAGGTGTATCCTGAATGGTACCGTGTTTGTGAAGCAGCATCGTTGGCCAGGGAGACCCAGCGAGACATTGCCTATTCACAGAATCAACTGTCTCCAAGAAAGGAATATTATTAATGACTTTCATTTGCTTAATGGAAAACGTTGTGTTTTCCTTTTTTCTCTGTAGTTTTTTTTTTTGACTTTTATCACAGCACTAGTGCTTTGGGACAGCTCTGAGTGCTGAGTGCCTTTAGCTTTACAGTACCTCCAAAAGGTTCATGCAGCTCCGTTTTAAGTGGGGTAAATATGGAGCACAGGGAGGCTGAATAAACTTCTACAACATGTTTTTGCGAGCTCAGTTACCTCTGGTCATCCAAATTTTCTGTCTGTTTCTCATTTGGGTTCTGTGTCTCTCAAGAGAGACCGTGACCCTGATCGGGGCAAGATCTTTTTCAGACTATCTGCCTTTAACGGGATAATAAGTAAACTTGCATGTTTAAAGATGCATATCATGGCAGGTAGTAGTTACCATCCTTGGTTTACCTGTTTGGGACTAGAACTTGATTTCAGGAGGCAGACAGTCTCTTTTTTGCCATCTGAACAGTGAGCCAGCGGATCCATTGCTAATTTTTACTGTCATTATATTTTTCACATAAGCATACATGAGAGAAAAGGGGACTCCCTTATTTTGCTGCTACTTGTCAAGAGCTGATTCTGCAAAACTTTACACATGGAAGTATTATGTATCCCCTTAAAAGTACCTGCTGGTCTTCAAGGTGGAGGAAAACTTACTGTTGCATTTTGTCTTTGACAATTCCCTTTTAAAAACACATTTTAAATAAAATCACTATGCTTGGTTAAAATTTCCTTGCTAGGCCAAATGATCATCTGGTTGAAGGTATGGTTCATGTTTTTCTTTTAAAAAGGGAAAGGAAAAGATTAGGGGAAAAACATGCTGCAGATCTATAACATAAAAAGTATTATGTAGCATAAGTAGTATAGTGTGTGTACTAACATTTTGATGGCAGAAGTGGTGCACTACATATTTTTCTTGGAAACCCTTGCCTTTAAACTGACTTATACAGAAACACATAAAAAATAAAATGAAGCATACTCACCTTTGTTGCAACAAACATTTGGCTTGTAAACTGCAACATCTATATAACAACAATATAAGCAATTTGCTGGCTGTTTCTTTTCTAACTGCTGTTCTTATGAGGTATAAAAAGTACATAAAATGTGAAGATAGGTACATTTTGATTTCTCTCTCCTCTTTTGCATTTTTTTTTCTTAAAGTTTGTGTTTACAGAGTACAACAAAGTACCATCTTCTATCGGCTCTTGCCTGTAGCGGACTACAGCTTCTTTATAGCACATATGAATAATGGAAGTTCCAAAAACACCCGGAAATGCAAAATAATTCTGTATTTTTTGTTTCTGTGAAGTAGGACATAGTCAGTAGAACACTGCCTTGAGTTCTGTGTGGTTAAAGAGAAGGGGATATGGAATTCCAGATTCGACATGGGCATCAGTGACAAAATATACGTCCTCTGGAAATACTGAAAAAAACCCCATGGATTGTCTTCCATTAATAGAAATTCTCAGAACTGCTTATAATGAAATCCAAAGGAAGAGGAAGAGATTTGGGAGGGTCTGCAAGGTTCCTGCGGGGAAGTGGAGCCTGAAGGCTGAGCTACAGAGGAAGGGAATTTCTGATGTTTGTTTGCATGTAACAGACCCGGCCTGTCTGCTCTGCTCTCTGTAGCAATCTCCCGGTGACTGGTTTTTATCCAGTTTCCTGAAGTCAAGGATAGAACCTGGATTTAGAGCCTATGTGCTGAATTGCATTAAAGCAGCATTACAGTTTGTCTTATTTCCTAACTAGCTGTAAAGTCTGCTGCTTGTTTTGACTGGCTGTCCTTGAGTACTAACAGGAATGTGACTAAGCAGCACTGCCATTTAGCTTATTAGTTGTTCTCATATAATTGAGATCCAATTGGAAGGGAAATTAAAGACATGCTGTTTAGATTTGGGGAGTGGTGTGAAGCTTTGGAGCGTTTTATTTTAGTTTGTTGCACTGAGCTTTGTCCCTGAGGGAAACAACAGTTCTCTGATGCTATCTGCTAGATGCAAAATTGCAGAAGTCAACAATTTAAAAATGTTTTTAAACTTTTCCATCAGACTTTCTGGATCTTGCAAAGTGAGCTTTGGTTTTAATGAAGCCTAAAGTTGGACAAAAAGGTTGGAGATGTTTAATGTATTGTGTTAAGTCCTTGTTTGACACAAATTTGATTTCTCTATTTATTTTTAGGGAATTCTCAGGTCTTTCCTTAAACCATCAAGGACTAATATGAGTTAGAGTAACTTCATACCTTACAAGCAGGCAGCCTTGGTTTAAAAAGCCACTTGTACAGTATGCTTTCCTAAGGAAAGTTTGAATTGTATTGGTTACATCATGTGATGCTATCATTTTTTTTTTTTCAAACGAAGCCAGCTGTGTTCATATAAACATCATATAACTCAGCAAAATGCTACTTGGACTTTTACATTTCTAAATATCTTAGAAAATGTCATGAGCTATGTTATTATTTATCAGCTAGGGATTAATTTTTTGAGTCATGCTGCTGAATCTGCATGAATATTTGATTGAGTTGTGGAGATCAAAAGCAACTACATATGATGCAATTGCGTTGCCTCTTCCCACTTCCCCGCTTGTGTACTGCTGGCTACAGACAACAGAATTCTTTTACCATACCAATCTACAGGGAAGAAAGAAAAAGTTAGTCTTCAAATTGGTTTATTGACTTTGAACTAATTATTGATCAGTATGAGTGAAATAAGAAGAAAAGAAGTGATCTTTCCACCCAGGGAGAAAATACAGACTGTCTGCATGTTTTGCTTCAATTAAATCCTTTAGTAAACAGCTAGTTATGTATCAGGCCTTTTAATATAATAATTAGTGATTTCAAAGAGACTTTGGCATAGTATTTTAAGCATTTGAATTTAAATAAAAAATTAATATGAAAATGTGATAGAAATAATAATTTATATTGGCCTCACTCCATTCTACATGTCTTCAGCTGGAGTTTGGAGTCTTCTTCTAGATATCATGAGATGACTTTAGAAAGGCTCCAGTAGCCAAGACATGGTCTCCTCTTTGCCCTGTCTTTGCATGCAGTTGGCTTCAGTTACCGCCAGTTTTCTTACGTGTTTTCTCATAAGACATGGAGGAGCTGTATTTGGCATTTATTAGCTTTGCAGAGTGCAAGAGAAGAGCACCAAGCAGATTTCTGAAGCACATCGAGAGGCAGATTAGGAAACTGTATGTCTCTATCAAGTCAAACCCGCAGTGTATCGGATAAGTTTGTTGGTCCATGAGCTCTATTGTGCTGCCATTTGCTGCCCAATCCTACTTGCATGAATAAGGACTATTCCATCTGAGTTTGGTTTGTGGTATTGGACCTCTAATAAATAAAATGTAGGACAGTCCTGAGAAAACATCTCGTGCAGAAGCCAAAGGAGTTGTCCAAGTTTGGGTGGGCTGCTGATGTCAGAGGAATGTGCCCAACAGTTATGGGGTGAAAACGAGATTCAGGGAACTGATTTGTAAGTGTTTGTGTTGGCTCAGTGCTCAGACATTCCTCCTCCTCCTCACACCGGTTCCCAGCTGTGCTTTTGCCAGTCCTACCAGCTTCCCTAGGAATGTTCCTAGGGGCTCTTTTTGCTGCTCCCATAGATGTCCGTAGACAAACACTTGACCACATGCTTAATCAAGCAAGTACAGCCTTCTTTTATGCATTCACTCTGTTCCACTCAAGTTTATACTCAGATGTGGTGACCTTCAAGATATAGGTAGGGCCTAGGAATACAGAGAAGCATTTAGAAAGGAGTAGAATAAATTTGCTGGAATCTTAAGCATTTTTTTTACTATGTATCTTTGTGGAAATATGACCCTCTGCACGCGGACAGACTGACCTCACCTCTTATCTCCCAATAAATCAGTGTACTCACAGCATCAGTTGTAAAATATCCCATTTCTTAGTTAAATAACTGTATCACTTTAAAGGCTTTGGAACTGAAAGATTTACAGTGTTTCATCTTTCTACCAAAAAAGTCTTCTTGTGCTTTTAACATTAGTAATGGAGATAATTTACTGTCCTCTGGCAGATTCCTGGCTTTGCAGAGCCAGGCTTTCTTCACACAGGAACTCAGGTTACAAAACCTCAGTGGCAGAACGCCTGCAGAGAAGGGCTCTGCAGGGCAGGAGCCCCAGCGGCGCGTGTTTCACCAGGGCTGGTGTTTCAAAGCCTGGGCTGCAGCTCTGCAAAACGAGGAGGCCAGCCACAATTTACTGGGCTGGTGTAGCCCTTGGGTATCCTCTACCAGAAGTGGTCCTGCTGGGCTATGCTAGAAGAATAAGACCTCCACCCATGTGAAACTATTGGCTCTGGATGAGTTTTCATTCCTTGCTCAAATCATTCCCTAGTTTTGGAGGGTATTCTCTGGCTGGTTGCTATCCTCTGCTCAATGTTCAGCAGAGACACATGTATATCCTGTCTAAAACATCAGAGGATTTCTTAGATGATAAGTATTATATGCCTTAAAGTACTTCCTTTGCAATTGGAATGCATTGATGCTGTGAAGGTGTGAGGATTAGAGATAATGTTGAAATTATTTCATTTATTTACATTCTCTCTCGGTGTATTTTTTTTGATCTATAACTTTAAAATGTTCCATTTTCAGGTGACAATGGCCAGAATTGGGATAAATGACAGTCATTCAAAGGAGACCTGTGAAACAATACTTTTTGCTCTCCGAATGGCAACGTGGAATCAGATTTTAGATCCCTGGGTGTACATTCTTCTCCGGAAAGCTGTACTTAAAAACCTGTACAAGATCACAAGGGGATGTTGTGGTGTGCACATCGTAAACTTACATATGTGGGAACTCAGCTCCATCAAGAATTCTTTGAAGGTTGCAGCAATATCTGAGTCACCAGTAAGTTCCAAACAAATCAACCTACAGCCATTCAGCTCTACGGGGCAATGAAGTTAAACACAGTGTATGAAGAGTTGATGGAGGCAATGCTCGTACGTGGGCAATACCTTAAAATTAATTCCAAGGTTCAATGGTTTGGAATTTGTTTTAAATTGTGAGTGGTTTGCTGATATTGCTACTCCAAAAGATGCACTTGAATGTTTTAATTCCGTTTAGAATACATCCCTTCCGAAACTGGTAGTAGAATGGTAAACGATCCTGTATTTCTCCCTTCCAGGTACTAAAGTGAAGAGGGTTCCTTATAATACTTCCCACCAAACCCTTTACCTTAGCAGACTTAGGAACATATGCAAGTGTGAAAGTGAACTCCAAGATAATTTTTAAAAGGGGTAGATTTTATCTACCAGTGATATCCCCAAATCCTTTGCAGAATCACTGCTTCCCAGGGTAAAGTTCACCATCCTTTCCATAAGGGTATTCTTTGCATTGGGCATTGAATTTTCCAGTTGGATATATGAAAGAGATTTTGGTTGTGCCCAGCTTATTAAATGATCCAGTTTGCTTGGTTCATTGACTTGATTTCTTAATTATTTACTGTTCCATACATTTTTGAGGGAGCTGCATCAGTGTAAGCATCCTTTCGAATCACTGACAAAACATGAGGTTCCCTGTGGGAACACAGAAGCAGCTCAGCTCGCTTACAGTTACATGTTCAGATCTATCAGTGAGTTTTCAGTCCTTTCAACAAATGTTGTTGATACTAACAGGCATAAAGCTGTGGTTATTCTGTAAAAAGAAGAGTGTGGGATTTTCTTCCGCCAAACTGAAGGAAGTTTCTTGAAGTGTTCCCCTAATGCATATACTGAAATGCTTATGAGGTACCTCTGCTTCATTTGTAAAAGATTACTTACACTTGTCTCATGAAAAATGTGAGTGATCAAATGAGCATCTCTGCAGGGAAGTGCACTGGGAGCGTGGTTTTGTTTGTGAAAGCAAATGGCACTCTCAGTTTCTGCAGAGTCTGTGTCTGAGGGCATTCAGTATATTTGAAGGTACCAGCAAGTTTCTAGAACTTGACACAGAAGGCCCTTCACCTTTAATGCTGCTAAAAGAAACTTTCGTCTTTTTGTGACTGAATTCTCTTCAGAAGCAAAAGTGAGACTATCAGAGACTTTGTAGCAGAGGAATTGTTTTAAGATAGAAATGTCTATGTTATTTTTACCTACTTAACTTCAAATAACCACATTAGTAAATTGTTGGTATATTTGGACAAAGTAGTTAAAAACTGATTCCCAAGAAGACAGTCTGAGGGACCAAAACTATTCCTGAACTACAAATTCATGTTGTATGTGAGAATAGTTTATGTCAGAAAATAAAAACCCAAAAGGTTTAAATATTTCAATTTCTTGTTTTAAAAGCTATTTCCTTTTTGTTTTAAAAAGGTTGAAAAATAAGTGGGTTAAATAACCCTGTAATGAATTGAAATGGCTTCATTTACCCTAAAGAATTTCCGTATGTGATTTATTTTCTTAGTCACAGAGCTGATAAACTGTGGACGTATTTGATGCTGGTATAAGCTTCGCACTGTTGCTTCATGTGGGTTCTGCTGAAATCTGGAAGCATTGTCAGTGCTCTGTTTGGCTTTTTCATTTCATAGAATGTGATGCCAGTGTATCTGTTAACATAAATTATTTGCTCTTTACGGAAGGTTGTTGTTTTAGCAGCTGCAAAAATATGTTGGTCCATAAATTGTTGAGATATTTGATCGGTGAATGAAGCTCATCAATGTTCAATTTTGTTATGTGAATAAATGTAGCTTGTGTAGTTCATACTGGTTGACCTGTAAAACAAACAAACGAAAGTTTATATGTATATGTGATTTCTTATATTTTGTGTACTGATATGTATTGATTGTAAATTGCAAAGCCTCATTAAAATTATCAAACTGTATCTCGAGAGTTATGATATTTTTGCATAAAAAAAGAGACCTGAAGTTGTTAAAAATAATCCTTATAACAGAAAACTCTTACACAGGATTCAAGGCATCCACTGCCATTCACATGTGTGATATCAGTTGTGAAGGTGGGGAGGACAGTGAGAATTTGACCAGGAGGTACCAGTGTTCGTATGGTTTGTTGTCACATGAGCGGCCCAGTGCGGTTGGTGGTCTGAGGCAGACACAGTCAAATTTGACGATCCATGCTTAGAAAATGCAAATAAAAGTGGAGCTGAGGGAGTTTGGTGTTTGGAATGAAAGTGTTTTTATCCAAATAGCTGCCAAGATGTTACACAGACTCCGATTAGTTTCACATACACTATGAATCCTGAAAAAAAACCATGAGTTTTGCTGTTAGAATTTTGTCTTGTCCAGTGATGTGATGGCTTGCAGAGGCAGCTCAGGATACGGTTGCCCAAGGATCTGTTACCGCTGAAAATGATTTGATTATCATTGTAGTTCATCTCACAGCAGAGCCAGCAACGTGCTCTGTTGTATGATTAGCAAATTATATATTTTATGGAGTATGAGATTATTAAAAAAAAATCAATGAGACAGCTTCACACTAGGATCTGAGTATTGTCTGGGCAGGGGGTAAAGGGCAGTCTGCTTAGCAATGTGCTGATGATCTCCTTAGAGGCTGGCTGACGATGTGAGTGGTCACGAGCTGCCTGTTCACTGCTAGGCAGTAATTAGAGTCTCCAGAGCAGGCAGGGGCTGTAAGTGTTCTGGTGGGAAGAAAGTGAATCTCATTTCTGACTAATGACCAAGGAAATCCTCAGGGTGGGGGAATATTTTAATCTAATTGGGATCTTAAGCAGTGGCAGGCTGTATAAGGAAGCACATTATCCTAAACTAAGGTCCTAGCCTGGGCTGAATCACCCTGCTGAAGCAAAGGAAGCATCAGTAAGTTGCTCATCACAGTGATTAGGCAAATATATGTAGTTCGTTACCTAGATGCAAAGATATGGAGAGCAAGGATCAAGATCTTTTTGATCTGATTCTTGAGGCAAAGTGTTCACCTTGTATGTTTATTTTTGGATATTTGTATATATTACTTTAGTCTGGTGTGCTAGGAATTATTTCAGGAACAGCAGTATGTACCACCTCTGTAGCCATGGTGATCCTTTAGGACAAGATGTCGGGACTTTTCAGATGCACCTTGCCTTCTGATACACTCCTCCAGGATGTTTATGGTTACACAGCACATCACTGATTAAATGCATAGATCAGCATGAGATTTAATTGTCAACACTTGGGTCCTGGGAAAAGTGCTCAAATCCCAATTACAACACTTATTGTGACTTTTGATGATTCCTGAAATAACCCCAGACACCTTTCAATTTAAACTTCTGTGATCTGCCACCATTAAAAATGGTAAAACTGGTCTTTGATTTCAGCAAACATTTTCAATTTGGTCTTGCTGCATTATGTTGAGGAAAGTATTTACTCCTTGAACAGACAATATTTTTCTGCTGAATGTGAATTAATTGTAATATTTATTAGTAAAACTTAAATATTAACAGTGTAATGCTGTTCCAAAGATAAGATAAAAGAGGGGCTATTTAATATGAGTAGTTGCATTTTATGTTCTTGAGATAACCCTGAGGAGTTCACTACTTGGAGAGTTCCAGTATTGATTGGCCATCAGATAGTATTGAATATCTCAGATGGAAAATACTGCACATTAGTATTGGTTCAGTAACAATATGCTTTTTATTCTCATATAAATGACTTTTCAAAGGTGGGTTGTTCCTTAGCAGTAGGTGCAGCGATGTGGGGAGTGGTGGTGACAGGTATTGTGCATCTCACAGCTTCTCATCTCAGACACTAAAGCAGGATAAACAAGGGGAAAAAAAAAATCACATTTTATTCTCTACATGGAAAAAAACACTATCACAGCTCATTTTCTTGTGGCTGTTAGTACATCTAGTTGGATGGTTTGGATGGAGACCTTTTTCTATTGTAAATATACCAATTCAGATTGTCAATTAAACTATCTCCTCCACACCAAACAGCTGTAACATCAGCTGTCACATCGGCTTCTCGGGGTGCTTTTGGAGCGAGCTGGCTGAACCATGGCTGAGAGGACAAGGTGTCTGGCCATGTGCTCTCACTGCCGTCTTTTCACCAGTTTTGGGATTTGAATGCACTGTGAGATGACAGAACTTGCAAAAATGCCACAAATAAATGAGTGCAGCAAAATGGGGAGTAGCTGTTTACAGCCATAATGAGTCAAGTTGGTCTATGTTGCAGGGCCAGAAATTTTGCAAGGGCAAAGCAAAGGGAGCACGTAATGCAAATGCATCAGCAAAGGGAAGGGCAGTGAGACCTCCATTGCTGAAGAGCTGTTAATTTTACTCAGCTGTCTTGTGAATCTGTACCCTTGTTGGGAGGAGATGCGGCTGGTGAGCAGGACCTACACTTGCTTATCTTTACAGGATTCTTCAATATAACTCACAGATTCATTAACTCATACTTTCTTCAGGTTTTTCCAAGCTTTCCTGGTTTCTTGAACTAATTAGGTCAAAATTAACAGCAATGTTTGTTGCAGGCTTTTCTCTGTCATCTGTTATTTGTTCTTCTCTGGTAAGTAAAATAGTAATCCACACTTTTTCTTGCTTCTACTTCACCTTAATAGTGTCTGGCAAAACAAAGCAGATTTGCAGTCTGACCCTAATTAAGCTGTTGCTCTGCTTTTATGCATATAGATAAAATATACATCTGTGCCCCACAGCTTCTGGCTCAAGTATCTTAAATACTACGACTGAGTGCAAATTTTTATTAGCAGGCTTCCCTTTCTGAGACAGGGAGCATGGAGAAAGGATCCAGCTCTGGTAGGAGAGCAGAACATAGGTGTGCGTATTCCCAGCTCTGTTCTCCATGCTCCTTCCTGTATCAAAATAAAGGTATTTTTCTCTTTTCCACCTTTTTTTTTTTTTTTTTTTTTTTTTTTTTGAGAAATGTAGTAGTCTGGTGACTCTTAAAAGGTGATTTGCATTTAGAAGGAGTAGGCAGTACAATCGAGGAATATATCTATTGCTGGAAACCTAGAGATTGGATCAAAGAGCCTGAGAATTGTGCAAAGCCTAAACCATTAGGTCTTATTTAGTACAATTTAATCATAAGAAACAAGAAGATGAAAAACCATAATATTTGCAGCAAGTTACAGGAAGTATTAATAATGCAACAATACCAAGTGCCTTGTCAATCACAACTCTTTGCCATAATAGATCTGACCCTCCTCAAGCAGAGAAAAAAGCTTCCTCTGAACCTTTCAGCACCCCCAAATGATGATACTTTAAGAGCAAATCTATTTACCACATTTGTCTCTTTTTTCTACTCCCTCATGTAAACAAGATGACATCTGAAGTGATTGGTCAATGGTTAAATATTAAAAATACATATTTTCAAATGCAATTTAAAAAAAATATTGTTTATAATTAGGATAAGTTAAAGACAGGCATAGATATACTAAGGAATTTGTTTCTTAGCAACACATTCATGGAGTCTTTAAAAAAGAGTCCTGTGGTTGCAACAATATAAACATGTATCTATCTAGCTGTTTAATTTCAGCACCATGGTTGCGAAATAAATACTTGCTACAGAAGTTTGCAAAGATAAATCCATTTCACTTTTTTTTCCTTGTTTTTTTTAATCTACTGCCAGTAGTAGGTTGACAAGTTAAAATACTCAAGGGAAAAAAGTTGTTATCAGTAAAACACCACTACCAAGTAGCCACCATTCCCAGCAAAAGTTTGTGTGTGTATGTATTTACTTTCATCTGAAGCCAGCAAAAGAAAAATACTTTAAATTCCATTATCAGTTATAAATTCAGACACTTGTAATCTAAAACAATTTCTTCATTGGATTAGGTTTCAGTCCTATTTTTGCTTCAGACAGTCCAAAGGCAGAGCTGCGTGGATGTGAGGGCTCCAGCAGAACTCACGATAGTCCCTGTCCAAGCAGTTTGGTAGCCTAGAGTGAAACTTTTGCAATGACACTTGAACAAGTGATAAAGTCTAAATTCCATTTCGGGATTCAAATTTTTTTGTTTTCATAATCCATGATAAACAGTGACTTCTGGTAATTTCTAGTGTGCCTTAATTTTCATCCACTAAGCATCTCAGATGCCTGAAACATCACATGCTGTCTGCTGCTCCTTCTGCTCTACGTAACACAGTCACAAGAGGAAGATGAAGAAGGCAGAACTTTAATCCATAATTGCCTGATGCAATTCAGCCCTCAATTCCTAAAACAGTAATTTGACATCCATCACCACCGTTGATTTGCAAAACCCAGTGTCACTGACCCCTGCAGTGGGGAAAGACCATGATTCTGCGGTGTGTGTTTGGAGTGCTCATCCCTCAACAGGGAACTGTGCTGAGCCCTGGGGTCCAATTATTGCTTAACCCATGACAGCCAAGTCCCTCTGTGAGTATGAGACTTTGAACTGGATGCATTCATATGGTATGTGGGTGATGCGACCTTCTCTGTTGTTTTGCCTTTTCTTTCTCTGGTATTTTTCCACTGCAGCAATGACAATATCTGAGGTCCTTGGCTGTTACCAGCCCCTTTGTGGCGGGCAAGACTTCCCTCTCCATGGTGACAAACCCCAGGAAGCTGTACCACTAAGTTTCAAAAGCACAAGCTGATACCCACCTTCAAAGCTTGCCTTGCTCTGAACACGGGTTTGGACATGATGACCTCCAGGATCACTTTCAACCTAAATTACTTCATGTTTCTTGCACAAATTCTCAGCCACATGTCCCAAGTCAGGCTCATCATCAGCACAGATAATTCTCTCATCTGTATTTGTGGGTGATGAAGCAGGATTTCTATTTGCTGGGCTTACTCTGTCAACAGATTTGTGTTTTCTGTCAAAATCTTGATGCATTCTATACTTCTGATATCTGACATTCTTTGTAGTTACCTTTCTTCTGGCCCAAGAAAGCTGTACCTTTCTTCTCCCATGCTACTGTGGGAGATCAGCTGTGATCCTTTAATTTCAGTTTTAAGCAATCCAAACCAGATACTCTCTTTCATTGCACTTCCTGGCTCTTAAAATTTATCAGAGCACATTAAAATTGCTCATTTATGGTTTTACATCATCTCCCAGAAAGGGTGATTTTCAAGAGAATGTGATTGCAGCATCAAATTTCATATGATGTAAAAGAAAATATCTCCCTCAGGTTTGTCTCCTCCAAATGCACCCACATGTGTAATGATTCTCTGCAAATATTTTTAACTGGGAAATAGTTTTTACCACTGTACTACAGTTCATAGAATCAGAAATTTGCAGACTAATAGCAGATGGAAGGGAAATGGTAAAAGCTTTGTTTTGGAAAAAGCTGGAATTGAAAAAATACATTCTCTTCTTACTGAGACCTTTAGAAAATAGCCATAAAAATTTCCTCTGACATTTTAGTTAATTAGTCTAAGGTGTCTGAATCTGACAAGATGCAAATAGCATCTTACTTCTTCAATTCTAAAATTCTAAAATAAACTGCATAAGAGAAATCACAACTCATCATTCTCTACTGCTTTCTGAAGACTGACAAATCAAAGCCTCCTTAGCTGCAGCTCAGGGCTGTGCTTTGTGTGTCGTACCAACATCTCCTCTGCACCTCTTTGGGTGAACCATTGTTGAGCATGAGTAGGAGCTAAATAAAGATAGTGGTTTGGATGGTTTAGTCTTCAAAGATGAATAATTATTCTCATTTATGTGAGAAGTGTTTATATTTTTATACAGAAATGTCAGTCTTTGTATATACCTTTTCAGTAATCTTTTCTTCCAAGAGAGCCTTAATCCACTTTAGTGAGACACTATCATTCTTGCCATGGCGTTTTATTAGTTCAGCACAACAGAACCACTAAAATGATTTTTAGAATGTTTGCAATGTTTAATATTACATTTTATTTGGTATGCTTACTGCAGGCCGGTTCCTCTTGAATCCAATGGCAGAGTTCACATTGCTTTGATGGAACACTTTTCAGTTCTACAAGATTTGTCAGAGATATAATAAATCGTTCAGTGCTTGAAGATGTACTGATATATTTTTAAATTACTTCCTTCCACCAAATGTCTTGCAACTTGATACAAGTTAATCCTACAAAATATGATTGATTTCACTGCTGAATAAATGTTCACATTTCACCATGTTTGACTGGTGTATTTCTGCTCACATGAGTGTGTTCTTGGGAAATAGTTTATTTTCAAAGAAATGCTTTCAGTGATCTGAAAGGAGTACACTAAATGACTTGCAAATATATATATGAGAACCAGGTTTCTCCCCTGAACTTTTGGGAACTATTTCAAATATTTCTCTTTTCAAACAAAGGAAAAGCATTTGTCAAGTGAAAGTTATCATCATACATATATAAAAAGTTACTTTCCTTTTTAAAGCACTTCAGGTCATCAAGCAGGACTTACGCTTTTTGCTGTAATCAAGCAGGGATGATTCTACCAACTTGCATACTTCTTCTTTATTAAGAATTATCCAACTCATGGAAACTAATTTAAGAGGATGTTATTCTGAAAAAGGGGGAAAAGAAGATGCAAATGAATGATATCCTAAAAATGGAATATCACCTACTACGTCAATAAACCATACACTCATTTTTTGTCAGCTGTTTGTGCTGTGTATGGTCCTGTTAGTGCTAAAATGTCAGTAGTTCATGAAAACGAATTGAGTTTAGGGTGGAACTGTAGAAAAATAACATTCTGAGTCAAAGCCTTGTTAAGGTTATATGTTAGTGCTGGTGGCTCCTGCCAGTGCAGTAATTAGTGTTTATGGTCATACATACTGCCACATTTTACTTAGTTCATTTTGCCTTCTCAGCTATGAAAATAAGAAATGCCACTTGAATTTCAGAGCTGTGGAATAAATAACAGGGGACTCAACCCAGGGTGTATGTGTCTGTGTACCACATATGTTCCACAGAAATACAGGATTACAATCATTTTGCAGTGTAAATGTTCAGCAGTGAAATACAATAAAGCAGTAATTTTAAATAGATTATTAGGAGATGCTGATGATATTCACAGTTTATTTGAATAAATATTTTATTTTCTTCCACAGAAAAGGCGTGAAATTTGTAACTAAAACAAAATCAAACCGAGAATGATCTGAGAGTATGGTAAGTATGTGTCTGAGTCTGATCTCAGTGCTAGTGTGAGGCTTGGATCCTGGATATGTTGATTAGAAGTGAGATCATGAAACATCTGGAAAAATCCTGGATGAGAGAACCAAGCCAGTATAACTTCATAAAAGGTAAAAATCTCAAGTGTGATGTTGTCTGGTATATTTATTTCCGGGGAAATTATGCAAAGAACAGATGGAGAAAGTTACAGATGTAGCCTTCTTGAATTTCACAATAGATTTTGACAGAATCCAGTGCCGTGGCCCGAATGGACGAGCTTAGTCTGTATCTCTATATCTTAACCCATATCTCCAAACAAGGAAAAAATTTGGCTGGAGACAAAGAAAAGCGTCTAAAGTGGGTTAAATGATAGTGTCAAACACATGCCAGCAGAATCCCAGCCAGAAGAGTCACTCTTGGCGATTGTGCTCTTGCCAGGAGACAAGACGATGCTGCAATGTTTCCCCATCTGTTTTGTACTGCAGGTTGCTCCAGAAGGATAAATCCCACTTGTTCCGAGTGACGCTCCTGTGGTCGGGATGTGATGCTTCAGCAGTGCCAGTGACCAGCCCAAGGAGGCCCTTTGGAGGTGGGGACGTGTCTGAGCCCAGTTGCTGATCCCAGCTGCCGCAATGTGCCGGGTGGAGCTGCTGAAGATCCTGCCAGCCTCAGCGTCAGAAGTTCCGCCACACAATTTCCAAGGTAGGTGAAATCTCTTATATATACCCTGGCCAGCACAAGAAAAGCTGGACTGAAGCTGGGATGGTGAGGTGAATATGGATGCTTTTCAGTGTGAAAAAGGAGAAAAATCCCAGTCCTGTAGTAGATTATTTTTTAAATAATAAAATATTTCACCTGAAACGTGATAACATTCCACCCAGAGGGCAACTCCAATAAGGCACTCTTCTCAGGTCACTTGTTGGTCAGTGAGATTGAGCTCACCTGAGAGCAATCACTAATTATCAGTTTTCCCACATACCTCAGGCCTCACTCACTATGTGCAGTTAGAGCAAGGAAATCCTCAAACAAGCCTGCATGGAAGGTACGTACAGCTCTCAGGAGCAGAATTGGCATTTCTCATTTGCTTTGGACACTTGGGTTTCCTGCCCTGGGTGACTTAATAAAATCAAACTGCAATGTGGTCAGTAATTCCATGTCGAGGGATTCACCTGGTGTGTGGTAGTCTCAGAGAGAAGCGAGGACACAGGAGTAAAAAGCATAAATATATTCAAGAGATGTTAGCGTTTTCTGTGAAAAGCAGCATTGCTGCTCTTGTGAGTTGGAAGAGAAATCAAAGTAGGGCTGAGTGATTTTTGCTGGTATTTCTGGTGTTATGTTCTGCTATCCAATATGGGAGAAACTTTGTTTTTTTTCACTTCACTTGGTATGAAAGCTAGATTTATTTCTGAGGAGACCCCAAGTTTTTCTATAAATCCCAATGTAGTAGCAGTGCCCTTTCAAATTCAAATTTACAGAATTCAAGTGGTGCCCATGTGAGACTGAATCAATTACTTTTACCCACAAGAAAAAGCTTAATCTGTAATGCTAGCCTACTACAGAAGAAGCTGTGAGGAAAACAAACCAATAGGGAGAGGAAAAACTACCCCTTGAACTTTAATCAGTACTCTTATTGCCAAACTATCTCATAATTTCTATTTTTTATTTTTCCTCTAGTTTTTTGGCCTCGTCCTTCCCCTTTCTAATGGCTTTGTATTTTCCACGTTGCTGGTGGGGATTTATGGTAGAAGTAACGAGATGTTACACTGTTACATTTCTAGTAGCACAGTGCCTTCCCCCAGCTGCCTGTCTCTGCTGCTTATCTTGGGGCTGTAAATGCTTATCTCCTATGCTGTTTTGTTCGTAAGTAATTAGCAGCAAAATCAATGTATAATGCCTTTCAGTATGAGAAGTGATGTGAAAATACTGAGTTCCAACAGAATAAACAGACAACCACTATCAGTTAAATGCACATGGCAGGAGACTGAATATAATGCAGTACCCTGGGTTCTTAGCACTGCAAGTTCACTGTTGCCATCCTCTCAGACTGTCTGCTGTGCAAATCAACAAGTATAAGGGTAGGCGTTGTAACCATCACCTTTTTGAGAAAACGTCTGATTGGAGGGCACATACTGAACAGGATTAACTCTCTGCTGGGGGAACAAGAACAGCACCTGCGGCCCTCATCCTCTCACCATGAGGGTCTGCTTGGCCAAGGGAATCAGATCAGCTTTGCTGCATCTTACCTGCTTCCTCCACAAGGAACAACAGTGAGAACACGAGGGGAACCTAGGGCAGTGCTACTGATTGCAGGACTTTTGTGTGCAGTGCTTGCCATTTTTTTTTCCTGCCCCCACCCATATTAACAAACATTTCTTACTGCTTGCAAAGAAAATGAGAAATTACGGCTGTCGCTCTCTAAAAGTTGATTATCCGATATCTTTTTAAATTACCATAAACTCTGCTACCAGTTTAGAGTGGCTTGTTCTGATTTGGAGATGAGCTATCCTCACTATGAGCTGCAGTAAATGTTTCCACTGCTGCCAACCAGTGATGATTCACGTTGAACTTTTTCATGAGTGCAATGTGTCTTCTAGTCCTGCTCTACTGCCTCAAGTAAACATGACAGTCCGCCACCACATGGCCTTCCTGAGATAAAAATAGATGCCTGTAGAGTTCAACCATGATGCTTAGTAATGTCACTTGTGCTGAAGACAGTATGTTCAAGTTCTGCCATCGAGAGGAAAGGAGGGGCTGGGTGACTTCTTCGAATTGTATGAGAGGGACTAACCTGTACTAGCTGGGACACTATTCCAGCTATGGCTATAAGGAAAGTTTATACTAATCTGGGTAGCATGAATAAGTAGATCCCTCCTCTACCCTGCCCCGGATATATTAATTATGCAAAACTTGTTCATTGTTAGCTAACGACTCTATGTGTTGGGCAATATGTGTGAGGCAACACACCACTATTTAACAAACTATTTACCAAAACAGTGTGGGGGTTGCAGGAAAAAATGTTGCCACACTACACAGGCTCCGTGCCTTTCTGGCTGTTTCTTTGTGTGCAATTAAAAATGTACATTTGCAGTCTGAAGCTCTGCCACTTTGTTTGACTCTACCCAGATTATTTGACTGGATAGAACTCAATTTATTTATATATAATGTAATTTTTGTATTTAAAAAAGTCTCTGTACCCACAAAGACCTGACAAATATTTACAAAAATCTGTGCAGTTACTCTAAATTTATCAATACGTAAACAAAATCCCTGATGTATTAACAGATTAACCTGACAAATGTCTTCTTGAGGTATCATGACAAAACATAAAAATAGCTATGTGGTTCTTTAAAAATATCCCGAGGCTATAAAATAGCACATCAGAAGCCTTTATTGTCTTTCACTCAACAAAGAAACATAAATGCCTTCCTCAGTGTCAAAACTAGATGTTGTTATGCCAACATCCGAAGCTTCTAGCCAGCTTCATTTCTCCGGACTGCGTATCTTCCCAACTTATTTGGAGCTCTTTGCATGATAAACGTAACTAACTTTAATCATTCTAGTTAAAAGTGTTATGGCACTCCAAGCAGAAGGGAAAAGCTGGGATTGTGGAGTAATTAGAACAAGCAAGACAGAACAGAGATTTCTTCTCTTTTAAGCAGCCTTAAGACAATTTAAAAAACAATTAAAATGGATATTTTTATGGAAAAACAAACTCTGGCTATTTAAAAAATATTAGTAATGGGCTTAAATTGTTATTCAGTCACAACTGAGTAGTACATAATAAATTTCTGTGTTCACTAGAAGCTGAAAAAAATTTAATCTTTTACTGTTTTTAATGGTTATATAACCTGTTCATTGCATCACTGTAGCTCTCAGGGTAAAATGCTAATTGCAGGATGTTCTTTAACTATCCATGGTCTCAGTAGATGTAGAATGAGACACAGCGTTCAGAAGACAGTAGTGAGAATTTCTTTGAACTGTTTTATTTTACTAACACTTAGTTCTCATTTATTTGTACTATATTTTATAAGAAACATTTTTCCTGAAATAACCTGAAAGGTGTGATAAAGATTTATGTGAAGTCAACTTTCAGTTCCACTTCAAAAGTTGAAGATAGCTGAAATACCATTTCTTTTATTCTTCCACTTATCTGGTTTGAAAATTCAAGTGCTGTCGTCTGTGGTGATGTTATGCTTTTATTTTATTTTTTTTATTATTATTTTTTAAATTTATGTATGTATTTATTTTGCTTTATTTAATATACAAAGAAGTGGGACTTCTGATTCTCTTGAATGTTCAGGAATATATTGGGGCACATGGAGATATTTTTAGTGGTGATCACCTCAGCTTAATGTCAGTATTCTTGTTGATAAGATAAAGGTGTTTTGTTTCAGTTATATGTCAGTAAACCCACTTATGACAATCTACAGATGTTTGATGGTACAGCAGTAAAAATAGACAAAGAGGCACACATGGTTTTCATATTTTAGATATGAGTCAAACTTGGCCGCAAAACCCCTACAAGCTTTTATGGCTGAAATGCAAAAGCCCTCGACAAATGGAAGGCTGTATTTTTAAGGCTCTGAAGGCCAGAATAACTCCTTTGACATCCAACTTCCATCCAAGTAAGCTGCCATCCTTGTTACCATCACACTGTGGTAATTGCATGTTTGGTGAATAGAGCAATATTTGTTTCTCATGCCTTAAAGGTTAAACTCTTGAATATATATCAGACCTGTATCTCCGTTGCTTAAGTTGTGGTTTCATGGGAGGGACAGACCAGTTTGTGTATTAGCAGTTTATAAAAGTTTAGAGTCCAAATCGTGAAAACCATAAGGAGCAAGATGAGTATCCCTTATCTGGGTGTTATTAGCAAAATGCTCTCTGACTGCTGCCAGCAGCGGACATGCACCTGAGCCACAGCTGTGCTTTCTAAAGCATTGACTTATACTTTTTTATTGCCTTTGAAATAATTTGTTGAAGGCAAGAAATTACTTAATTTGACTTGGTACAATAAAGATAGGTATGTAGATAGGTATTAATATGCTTTTATATTGCAATTAAAACACAGGAAGTATGATTAAACACTCAGATTCAGTTTTGGATTTGATTCTGTTCTCACAGTGATGGAAATAAAAAGCACTTAATGGAAAAAGAAAACCACCTCAAATAATTTAAGGGTGTGCCAACACTTCATGCTCCAGTGTGTAGTGGAGTGATACCTTATCTAACTTCAAATAATGTAGCAGGAGTATTAGAAACCGTTTCAGTGCAGTGGGAAGCTTTGTTAGGCAGGCATGTGTGTTGTAACGGAATTCAAGAGATCACCTTGCATTCATTCAGGAAATTGGCTCATAGTAAATGCGCATGGTTCAAATGAACATAAAAGAAATAGGTACACGGTGAAATTGGCCAATTTGCTTCTATAGTCTAGTGGAATTAAAATGCTAGAGTTATATGTAATCGCACATCAAAGTCATATCATACAAATGATACACAATCATATTACTTAGTAGTAGATTTAATAATTGCAAAAGAGATAAGATTTGCTTGCAAGTCCTTTTTATGTAATCTAATACAGACCTCTTCTTAAGCTGTATTACATAGGGCAGGTATTTAGATAATGTTCCTAGCTCAAATGGCTGAAGAAACATGCCTCTTTTTGGTTATTACTTTGCTATGAATATGAAACAGTAGTGAAATGTTGCATGTTTGACCTGGAACGAAAGAGCAATCAGAAATACGGATTATGAAACAGCAGCAGCCAGGCTTGCTGAGCAGATGCCTGCATTGTGTCTTGACATCAGTCAGGAAAGAGGACACAGTGGGACAGGTCAGCCCAGCTGAATGGAGATCCGTGGCATTTGAGGCAGATCTCAAAATGGGCAGGTAGGGTAAGAGTCATTCCAGGTGGTATAATGAGCAGCTCTGTGGATCACGTTCATGCAATGACATCTCAGTCCTCAAATAACTTTGTGGCCCAAGTGTAATGTTTATAATCACCCACCCCGTCCCTTTCCTGCTCCTTGTGTGGTAGGTGAGTGCGGCAGTGGCTGGACCCTTTTGTCTTCTAATGAATTCTGTGTCCTTGAATGCTCATGAAGCATGTTCATTGTCTACATACACATTTGTAAAAACGTGGCAGCCTTGTCTATGGGACCATAGAATGTGGTCTGTGGTCCACAGTCTATGTGACTGTGAGACTCCATGAGAACTCAAACTATGACCAGTTAAATTTGCTGAAGTTTGGAACATTAACCTTTTGCTTGAAAAAGTCATGTTGGATGGTGTCCTGAAGGCAGTCTTTTTGGGAAAAATTCAACTGAAGCAATTCAGCTGTCTGTGGAGATGGGACTGGGGAATGATATGTTATTTGGCTCACAGCCGGTGGGAAAAATAGCTAAGGTTTGTTCTGTGATGCATATGTACATGCAGTGTAACCTTTGGCTGCAAAGGGAACACTAATTTAGGCATTATCTAACTTCCGAGTGCTTAACGTTGAAACCTGCATATCTTTAGTGAAGATTTTGTTAGTTATATTTGCGATAAAGAAACTTGGCTTCATAAAATCCTTGATTAATAGAAAGTCCCATCAGAAATAAATTGAGAAGCAGTTCACCATCCAGAAAGTGGATACACCCCCCCCCCCAAAAAAAAAAAAAACAACAAAACTATTCTGAATTTCTATGGAATTGCAACATATTAATGCTTTTGCTGAAGGAAATGGTATATGAAGATTTTAGTATTTTCTAATTTGATAGATTCCTAGCTAACTCTAGTTAGATGGCACTGGTTTGCCATAAAGGTTGTGAGAGGCAGCTTCAGACAATAGGACCAACTAGCAGGGCAGAGGTGTGTCCAGCTCTCTGCTGCGGGATCCTGAAGGACCTTGAAAGGAGTTCACCTGCCAAGATCAGAGCTTGTACTCAGCCTATCCCTCCTTTAAGCACAGGTGCTTTCCACAGCAGGAAGAAGAGAAAAGGGACTTTTCTTCTGTCAAGCCACTCTTTAGAAGATTAATTCTCCCTTCTTTATCCAGACTTTTGAGCAGAGCTGCTCTTCTAAAATGCCGTGGGAGAAAAGATGGAGATGCCTACAATCTAGGAAGTATTTAGTGTATTAGACTGTAACTGTTAAATTGTTGAGAAACCTATTTCAGATATGGAGGACCTAGAATTCATTCTGTGTTTTGTTTGAGAGGCTCCCAGCTTTATTCTTCCACCCTCCTGTGTTTGCTGAGGCAGACAAGTGAATGAAGGTGTGTTTTCCGCACCTTAGGTGGAGACTGGACTATGAAGGTGTTTCTGTAATAGAATATGGGCTAAGTGAAAGAGAAGCTCTTACTTCAGGTTGCATCAAGAGAACTGAAGCAGCCACTGATAGTTGCACAGTGTTTAATCGTGTACCTCTGTATTGAGCATAGCGCATAGATCAGATAGACGTGGGTAGAAAAACTCCTGATCTTTGAAACTTGATCAGCTTCATCCATCAGCTGGAGGCCAAAGAGATCTTTCTGCTAAAGCTGAGATGGTTCTGGGTGTCCTTGGAGTGATGAGGTGCCTGTGAAGGCTTTTTCAGGGTTGCGACACCAGGTTTGTATGACTGAAATCCATTTTTGGATCTCTGTGTGGTCTTTCAGGAGATTCCTGAAAGACTTTGCCCATCTGTAAGGGCAAATATGACAATTTCAAAGAGCAGACAGGTGCAATTCTTGGCCAGGATTTCACCCTGCCTAGCAACAGAAAGCGAAGGTGTATAAAACTGGTGGCAAATACCATTCTATTTCTTATCTGCACCATTAAGTTCATGGCCCATACTGATGCTACACAGGCCAGTATTCGGTCTCTGCCCAAAGAGCAGAGTAAAATGCTTCTCAAAATTATGCAAATACTCTTCAGAGAGCCTATGTGGTGGGTTTCCTTCCTGTCCTGCCACAGTGAAATGGTCCCTGCTCCCATACTCTTTACTCTGTGGAGCTTTAAACTGAAGCTGCTGCTCTTCTTTCCCTCTTCCTTGTGGGGCTTGGTGCGTAGTGAAGATCACCAGACAGGACATTTTGCATCAGACACTTTTGCTTATATGATGGGCTATGTAAATGTTATTAGTGCTACACGGAAAAATGTATTACAAGGTACATTCCTGAAATGTACTTCATGTCGTGACTGCAATTGGTTTGTGCTCATAAGGGTATATAATAATTGATGATTTTCAGTAGCACTTTTATTAGAGTTTCTAAAATTATAAGGCTCCATCAGTTATTTAAGGGATTTAGGCAGATTTATTAACACATTTTAAAGTTCTTCTGGCTGAGTGAGAAAGTGGTGCTGGAATTCCTGTGAGCTAGACATTAACTGCGCTGTCTTTTAGTAATGGACTTGTCATACTAATAATTACTTTTCTTTCGTCAATGTCAGAACTTTGTTTATGAAATCTAAAGGATCCTGTCTAAAGATGAGAGGAGGCACAGAAAAAATATTACTGTGTATGTTTGAGAGATCTTTTTCTTGATCTATCTCACTTACTACATATTTGTTACAGCTTTCATCTACTGATGGCTTACACTATTTTCCCTTTCAAATTCAACATCACAAGACTATCATAAGTGGATTATCTCCTTAGATTTATTTGTCCTAGATGGCAATAATTTTGCTATGTCTGTTTGCTTCGGGTTTTTGTCTTTTTTTCCCCACTCTGTAGTTTAGCTTCCAGGAGATTGTACAGATGAAACCAGCAACAGCAACAACAAAAAGACAACCGACCAAAAAACCAAAACCCAAGACAATCAAGTGTAATTTTCTTCCCCATCTGCATTTACAAGCCCAGCAGAAAGAAGTTCATAGCTGAGCAGATGGAGTCAGTAAAAACGAATCACTCCATCTGTTAGATTTTGAAATTATGACAGGATACTTAAAGCCCAGCATAGTGCAAGGAAGACACAGGGGCTTATGAAGCCAGATCCTGATGGATAACTGTAGAGATGGGGTGGAAAATTATTACCCATGATGAAAGATGGAATTGTGAATGGATGCTCTTGAGGGTTCATTGGTTCATCTTGTTTGTTTTGCTTCAGTGGTAAAAAATTTCTCATGCAGAGAGGTGCAGCTGAAATCTGCCCGAGTGATGCCAGGAACAGCCAGAGATGTGCTCTGTGTCTCAGATATTTAAAAAGAGAAAATCAGCTGTTTTTCCAAAAGTCATGAAAAGGTCTAGAGCAGAACAAGAAAATAAGCTGTTGGTCATATGTTCCATCTGATCCACACATTTAATGTGTAAAACAGGAAAATCCCTCTTCATGAAATTATCCTCAAGTGTGGCTTCGGCACATCATATCATTCTTGGGATTACTGAAAAGTTCTGAATTAAATAAAACCAACCAACCACATGTTTATGTAAAACAAAACAGAAAAAAATATTTAGACCTGGTTAATGATCCAGAATGTTTTACTGGACAATGTGTCAACAAATCAAATGAAGGGAGGTTTGGAAACTTGACATAATATGTAAACAGGGCTGTACTAGGGCAGCTGTAGGAAATACTTTCTTCTTCGTTTTTGAAACAGAGCAGGAAAGTCCAACGTGAAATTGCTTTGACCTAATTTTATTTTGGAATTCTTTTGCATAGTTTGGAAACTATGTGTCCCATATAATGTTGTCTTCGTTTAGTATCTGCATAATAATGTTCCTGACAAATACCTAATAGGTAGGATGTGGGTAGTCATGTAATACCTAAAACTTTGCTGACTGTGTACCTCTTCAGTTTTGACATTTTAGAGGATAATTCCAGTCACAAATATTATTGAGCGAATCTGACTAGGAAATGTCACATGCCTTTTCTCATTTTTGTCTAACCTCTAGACTGTGCATGTTCTCTGTGATATGAGAAGTTTGGGACTGGACTAGATGGTCCTTCAAGGTCCCTTCCAGTCCCTAACATTCTGTGATTCTGTGTGTGTTGGTCCAAAAGCCAGGCATTTGGAAATGCTCTGCAGCTTAATTTCCATGTAATCTCTATAATAATTTGTGCAATATAGTATAAAAGGTTCTCCTCTGGAGCATAGTAACATACATAATTGCACATGCAACAGTACATGGAAGTTTTATAATCTGAGAGATACCTGCTTGATTTTGTTCACAAATTAGGTAATTTACGTTTTTAAGCATGAGTTTGAAGGTCGAGGAATATATTAATGACTGTATTAGAAAATAATGGGCCAATATATCCATTACGTTGATATGTCAGTGTATGTATAAGGCTGTACAAATAGTTTTAAATTTCCTAACTTATTATGTGTCTATAAATGAGAAACTTTAATTGCCGATGTTCTTAAAAGGAACAGTTTTATCGTGGATTTTTAACAGAAGATTGTAAGGGAGGAGAAGAGGGAGAATAAGTTTGGATTTTCATTTTTTTAAAAAATATTTTCATCAGAAAAAAAATGACAACAAAAACTGTGATTAAAATTACTTTCTACCTTAAACCCAATACCTTCTAATGATCAAGTTTCACATTTAGTAGCTTTAATTCACTTGAGGATGATGAAGAACCAGAATGAAAAGTAAATATGAAACAAAGCAAAGAATTACGATCTCCATGAGTTCCTGTATAATTCATATGGTATGGGGTCTGACATTTCTGCATCCTGGCAATAGGCATGTAGTATTACCTGCTTCTGATACTTTTTCCTCTTTTAAAATAATAAGGTCTGTAAGTAGGTAGGATGTGTGATATGTGCTTGCAAAGCCAACAGTTGACCACAAGAAAGACATCAAATTTTCTAGTTTGAAGAATTTGAAATGTATACCAAAATACTTCACCAAATGTACTTTTACCCTTCTAAACCACTTGTGAATTTAAAGAAGCTCCATCACATTAGAAGGAATACTCTCAGATTTGTTTCTTTTTTTCAAGTGGTATTTATTTTCCTTGAAGATGTTTTGAGTAAAAATTCTTTGTAGAAGTGTTTTAAAAATTTAGTTTATTCTCCTCTCTTGCACTTTTTCTAATGAGCAGTGCTGGTGGATGGTGCTCAGCAGTAACTCAGGAACAGGACGCACTTGTGCTTTGTTAGTGCTGTTTCTTGTGTGTGTGTTCTCCCATCAGAGCCAGCCCCACAGCTCCCCACCAGCCCTTCTTTAAAGGAGAGATTCCTCACAGCTTTGTTTTCTAGATAGGCATGATGCTAGCAACAGTTAAAGGCACAATTTCAAATTCTTACAAATGTTCCATTACCTAAATAACTAGTTAATGTATTTTTACGGTCTATGATGCTTTGCCTCATGGGAGGAGCCGTGATGTTCCTGAAACAGGCTCAGAGCTGTCAGGAGAAGATAAATCCACTAGTTCTTCTGCTCAGTTGTTCAAGTATGCTGTATGTTTGTTCTCATTTGAGATCACCACCCCTCCAAATCAGTATCCATTCCTTCCTTCTTTCTCAGTTATGGGAATAAAACTATTTTTGAGCTGCTTGTGTCTATCTGGACCTTATGCTACCATCTGCATTGACAGTGTTTGTTATTGTATACCCAACAGAGTGTTAGTAGCTTCAAGTATGGACCGCCATCATGAGGATTTTATTTTTGCATACCTTTTCCTCTGTATTTGCATTTTCTCAGCAATGTGACTAGACTTATTAAACAGTGTGTTCCTTTTTTATGTTTTCAGTTAAGTAAGACTTTAACCAAAGACATTGTTTGCTTTAGGACAAAGCTTTGTAGCTTTTGTGGTTTGTACTTTAGCACGTTAATAAACATGGTTCAAAAAATTCTGTCAGAGAAATGGATTAACACGTCTCAAGCCATACTTTGCTGAAAACTGCTTAAATTCTTGTCACTACCTGATGATGTGCTGTCAGATCTGGCAAGTACTGCATTGTAGTGTTTTCTAGGTTTGAATCTGGTTTTAACCAAGGTTTTGAAGTGATTTTAAAAAAATTTGCTAGAATGAATCAGTGAAGAACTTAATTGTTTCTGTTTAATGTGCAGGAACAATATTATGAATTACAGATAAGGAGAGGTGGTAGAAATGTGCAAAGGTCAGCTATGATATGGAAACTTTTTGGCACTTTGTAAGATTCCTTTGCCTTGGGCAATTAAGTCCACTTAATGTGAAGCCAAGAATGTATGCCTTTAAATTTAGATGTTGTACTGCCTTTCAGATGTAGTCCATTTATCTTCTGCTGTAATATTATTCATCAGTTCTCTGAAAAATTCCTTGGACTTACTGTTACTCTTGTTATCCTTTCTGTTTATGCTGTGAAAACTCTGTTGATATTCCAAAATTCTTGCAAAGTGATAGAATCCTTTGAAGTTTTTGCATCTTACCCCAAACATAGGGGTTTGTTTTAGTTATATTTTACCCTTCTGTTTTGTTTTACAGTCTTGAAGTTTGAAGTTCGCATTTCTGTCTTCATCTCCCACATTATTTTGAGGTTTTTCTCATCCTTGGTGTCAGGATACCACTCAGCCTTCAAAGTTGACTAACTTTTGCTTGCCAACAAGTAATTCTTGAGTTTTCTAGTCCCTCTGAATGTCCCATTGTAGACCCAAACTGAAAGAGCTCAGCTCCACAGACTAACTCTTTACTTTTAAAACAGTCACAGACTCTACTTTTCTTTTTCTCCAAAATTTTCTTGTAATTTTGCATGTGGAAGGTGTCATATGTGAGTATAAAGTGCTGTAGTTACTTGTCAGTCTAACTTGACTGAGACATACTGAAAACTCTTTCAGAACTAGCAATATACAGAAATAAAACTACCTTCTGCTTTACTGCTTGTCTTTCCTCTTGCTCACTCCCATGGCTTGCTGATACAATCTCTGCTTTTGCTGTGCCCGTATTTCCTGATATAATATGTTAATGCTGCTGGGACTTTTTTTTTAAAGAAAAGTTTGAGCTTCCTTTTGCCTTCTACGATATGTTTTTTCCATATTTTCACACAGGTCTGATGCAGGTTTGCTTCAAAGGGTCTTTAAGTTCCTGTATCACTTGAGCAACAGTCTTCATAACTTCATAACTGATCCCATCTGCCTCATGGCACTCTCTCTCATCAATCTTTGTTTAGTAAGTTCTCTGAACTGGGAAGCTGAACATCTGTCTTATCCCTTGAGCAAGATGACATATCCCTTTCTCAAATCTACTGAGTGATTCCTGATACAGAGACAGTCTTCTGATTATACTAATTGGCCAATATTTATATAAATAAATTATAACTGTCATTCTGCAGGAAGAGCTAGCTCTCAATTTCCCTCCTCACAGAAGCTTTATGTACAATAATTAAATAAAATATTACATTCTAGTTGCAATCTGATAACCAATGCATACTGCAGGGTAATTTGATCAGATGGATCACAACTTGTTATTTCTTGTTATGAATAAATAGAGTGCAAGAAAATAGCTCATGATTTTATGCCACGTTTGCTCAGGTCATGACAAGATGAGATCCAATTGCTTGGTGGTCTGGCAGGGACAGAAGATGGAGTTTAGTCCTATCTCTATTTCCAAATCACTGTCCCGTCTAAGAAGTTATTTTACAACTTCTGTTTCGCTTCATTGAACTTCTGCTGCTCCACGAATGATGACACTTTATTATTGCTGTCTCAGTCTTCTGTTGCTTTCTTCTTCTGTTTTGTTTTCTTGCCTGTGATTTTGTTTTTGTTCAGTGTGCAGAGGAGATGTGGTGTCATGAGTTGACAGACGGCAGAGAGAATTTGACCTTTAAGATATGAATTCATACCAACCTCAACATCTGTGAGTGCAAAAAGGAGCAAATGTTCACTCCAAGCAAACCATCCTCAGCACAGGTCATCTGCTGTTGAGAAAAGGCATATAATGGAACTAGAGGAGGTTGTCAGATGCATCTGCAAAAGTGTTTACGTGACAAAATAATTTAGTGAAACCATAACAAGGCAAGCCCAACAGGAAATTACAGAGTCTGTATTTACTTCTTGCCTCCTCCTGAGGTTAGAGGATACAAGTGGCCTCTAACAGCGACGGCAAAGGCACAAAACTCAAATTACAAATTTTTGCCATGTTTTCTAATGCATGAATATATTAATAACACTTTAACACATTTGAGTGTGTAGGTTTTACTACTTAGTGAGAGGCTGTCACGGAGATCATCAGATTTCTAACCAAATCGAATCACAAGGGTGTGATCAGCAAACTGATGAGCAGAGTGCACGTGTTTGAAACAACTGCACTTTGCTTGCTTTGTTATGGTGACAGGATTTATATTTTGTGCTAGTTCTTTCTCTCTTGAGAGCTTTTCTGTGCCAGTAGTTCCACTGTGTGCCTTTTCTCAATAGCAAATTTCATGTGTTTGGTGTGGCCGGTTCAGTAAACATGTTTGCTCCTCTTTGTAAACTAAAACTGGCTAATGCATCTTCCAATCAGCTGTGAACATACTATCCTCCCTCTTTGCGGTTAGTATCTCTCTCATTTATGCTAGGGATCAGAATGAAATGGAACTGCAGTGATAAAAACATCAAGACAAACTATTTTTTTCCTCTTGGTTTAACTTTCTCTCTTCTCTTACTCTGTCCTTTCTCCTCTTCCATACTGTTCTCTTTCTCACCTCTTCCCTGCCTCATTTTCATTTCACCTTCTTCTTAGGTGTTACAGTAGAAGGTATTGTCCTTCAGGACCAAAGGGCAGCCACAGAAGAAGGAGGAAAAAGATACTATAATTCTTTTTATATATATATAAATTCAGTTTTTGACTTTTTGTATTCTCTTCCTCAGGAGCAAGAGGAAAAAAGTACTATATAATACATAGATACAGAACATAGGGTAGAGTTTCAGCAGTTTGATAACAGATGATTTTTCTTTAGTGGCATGTGGCTTTCATTTCTTCATGATATTTGGGCATAATTCCTATGTGTTATGTCTTATGATTAATAGCATATTGACTACAGTTAATTGCTAATGTATTCATTATTTCTAATCCACATGATGGAGAGTTAGAATGCTAATGGTAATGCTGTAATAGATAATATGGGGCAATATGATGCTCTAGTGAAATAGTGTCATAAAACAATGCAAACACCTGCTTTCTTCTAATTATGAATAAAGCATGAGTTATTTTATATTTTTTCTAGGACTGCTAGCAGTTTACTTCAACTGCCAGCAAGGTAAGTAGGGAGCAAACAAAAAACAGCCTATGGTATTCTGGTGTCTCTGTTGTAGTAATGAAAAATAGAATAAAATAGGAGAAGAGGAGAAACCTATTAATTGATGAGAATTGGAGGGCACCAAAGGACCCAGGATAAATATAATTGTGTGCTTTCGCCTTGCCAGCTAGTTCTGTCCTTAACAATGATGAGTTGAGGCAGGGTGAAGGACTAGGCGAGAGAAGTCCATGTCAAGTCTGCAGTGGGAGGGCAAGGATGGAGAGAGCTCTGGTGCTCTGGCTTCTGCATTGACAGTGTGCTGGCTGATATGGGCTGGACAAAACAAAAGTGTTAGAAGAAAACATAGCATTTATTTGGAGTTGAAAAATGACTCTTCTTGGCCCTGGCTACTGGACCATCATTTGAATCTCTTTTGCTTACTTAGAACTCAAGGAGCACCCTATTTCTCCTACAGAAATCCCTGTACATATAATCTCAAGAGAGACATTAAATTGTCTCTTGTCTTGCTTCAAGTCTCTCCGAAACAGTCTTAACATCATGAATCATATATGATGCCCACTTAAAAACAGTGAATAGTGAATCCTTTCAGAAAGGACATTCAGCTGGAGGATACCATCTTACACTTTTTGTATTCTCTTCCTCAGGATCAGAGCAGGAGTAAAAATTAGTAGTTTTAAATAATTTTGGAAAAAAACAGTGCTGTTATTTTATTAGTAATTTCTGTAGCTGACAGGTTTTTTCTTTTATATGTTGGGAGGTAAATTCTTATCATTGATTTAAGATCATTTATGCAGAAGGAAAATTTTAAAACAGAGTTTCAGGAAAGATTCAAAGACTTCAAAGTAAAGGAACTTGTCTCATTTACTGAATTCTATGCTTTATTACTGGCTTGAGAAATGGAAGATAGGATTTATTATGGCTGAAGACACCTGCACTCTGTCAAAGAATTGAGATAATGAGGTTCACACATCTCATCTTGGAAAGAACTAACTGGATGCAGATTAAATTAGGCTTTATGGTACTTATTCATTACTATAGACTATATTCATTAAGCCTGTGTTATACAGCCTTACACAAGTGCTTTAAATGGCTGTAAGAAAACATTTATTTGTATTATTCATTGACTGGACATTCATCTTGTGGAAGTGGTCTGTTCGATAAAGCTATTAGGATAAACCAATGTAACACATCAAAACCTAATGAGCAATAAGAACAAACTAATTATTCTGTCATTCATTAGTAAGGATTAGACTAGAAGGTGATAAAGTCCTTTTCATTTGCTTATCACACAGCCTTTTGCAAGTGGGCATCCCTGGTCCACAGAGAGAGAGCCTGATGTGCTGGTCAGCAGCAGTAAATGGGAAATTGGACACGGTTCTGCTGGGGCCCAGTCCTGTGCCCTGGGCGGAAATAGCCCTATCACACCGAGATGGCTGACCTTTTCTAGAAACATTATTGAAACTAATGTCATGTATTGCTGCTGAAAAACATTTTGAATCAATAAAAAAATCCATTTTGAATTATTTTTTTACAATCAATAATATTTTGTTTCCTATTACTGTAAAATTACTCTTCGGCCTTGGTAAGAATATTCAGCAGTGGAAAAATGATCTTGGAAAAATGATTTCAGAATAGTTTCAAGATGTCATGGGTTGACATGGGAAACCCAGATGTTTTTAATTCTGACAACTGAGAAACAGATTTTGAACAGGAAAGCTATCTTGTTTGATGTGCATCCTCAGGAAGGAGGATAACAGAATATTCCCCAGTTCTCTGCTGTGCTGTCATTTATATAAAAAGATGGAGTGGAAGCAGTTTCTGGGCATCTGTGCAGAGCCTTAGTAAGATCTTGAAGGCATCAAAAGAAAACCAATACACCCCACAACCCCTTCATCCTCACCAGCTATTAAATCCTCTGTCAAACATCTCAGAGTGAATCTGATCATTTGTATTTTTCTTATCCTTTCTTAAATGCACATGAGGGGAACTGCAAACACAGCTGATCAAAATGTGATCTCAAATATTAACACAATAGAGTCAGGAAATGCCAACTTTAATTTCTGCAAAGATGTATTTTTAAAAATTCATTTATTTAGTTTTACCCAACTATGCGTGCTGTGACGTGCTTGCATGTCATGCTCAGCAAGGAACAAAGTAGGATTTCCACACAATTGTGGGGGAGAGCGCTAAACCTTCATGTTTGGTGTTGGTTGGTGTAATGGTCCATACAGGAACTCAAGTAGAAAAGCTCCTTGGAGCACGGGCTGTGGTTTGCATGTCAGTTCTGCTGAAGTCAGCACAAGCCACTGTGGACCGTGGGACACAGGCAGAGCTCTCCCCTCATCTGATGTGACTGCCCCTCCAAGAAAACACCTGTTTACAAAATAATTTCTGCTGCTTATCAATATGGTTGAATGCATGTGAAATTTTTAAGGAAAGACTGTTAAAATAACCTAAAAATATGGGCAGACACAGATCACTTCTCTCCTGCTCTCTTGGTGACTTCTTTACATCCTCTGCTCAGTAACTGGGCCCAGTGGCTGACTGAATACTTTTCAGTGAGGTGACTCTTCTCTGCACTTTACATGGAGCAGCAGTCTATACATATAGATTCAGCTATAGGTAAGGCCAAAGACCATCTATCTCTTATTTACAATGAGTTATAACTAATATTTACTTTTTTTTTTTTCTTTTCTTGATGAACAGTGTTATTTGGTTGTACTACTTTGGAATCACACTATTAAGAAGGGATTGTTCCAGAATATTAATCTTTCTCAAAGAACATTTCAAGGGGGGGTCATCTGTTATATTTTTCCAACTTCCTAGTTCCTTATTTAATGGTTTATTTTGTTTTGGTGTTCATCCTCCTCCACATGGACTCTTTTTCTTCGGCCTGTCCTTCAATGTGAGTTCTTAATGTATTCTCTTTTCCATCCTTCTCAAACATTGATGGTGTATGTCTAATGGATGGCAAGGTTTGGTGTTGAGTGTGTGCTGATTCGACTGAAATAAAGTTAATTTTCTTAATGAAGTTAGAAACTCTTCTTTTTTTGTAGCTAGCATCGTTGTTGTTTGGATTTAATTTGAGGGTAAGAAGATAGCACCCTGGGATATAATTTCTGGTCTTTCTATCTGCAGGTCCAAGGTGGCCAGGAAGGGGGGCATAGATGGGACAGACCTTGACTGACATTTGAAAATATTTCTCAAGAGTAAACTTATATCCCAGTGTTCAGGAAACTGCATAGAGCTGCAAATGACATAAAATTTTCATACATCTCAAGCGTTTTAGCCTTTGCTTCCCTTGCCTTGGTAATTGGATTCTGCACCAGGATCAGTGTCTGAACATCAAATCTGAGTGGCACAGAACAGAGCACGGACAAATCAACCAGTTTAAACCTTCTCATCAGCCAGGAAATTACTTTGTAGAAAAAGAGCAAAAGTAGCTTGCCTAAAAGAAAAATGAAAGTTCTCCTCTCTTTCATCTTATATTCTCAGTTCAAGCTTTTTTGTTCCAGAAGAGCTGGGATTTCTGTAGAAAAATCCAATTTTCAGCCTGTGTCTGTAATCAGAACTGCCATGATACAATTTAATTTCCCAATTACTACTAATTGTTTTCTTTCAGTTCACATCTAAGTCTTCAACAGGTAATTTTTTTTTTATAAGCAAAAAATCTCACTGACAATTCCTGAAAAAAATGTTAGTCTTACATTGCTAGGTAAATTTATCCTTAACTATGTGCTTTAGAGCTCAATATTTTATGCTGGTAATCATTTCAATATTTTGTGCTTTGAGGCTTGCATGTGTTGCCCTGTGCAGTACATTTTATGTTGCTTCAGTTTGTTGTACTTGCCAGTGAAAGAGTCCTTTAAATATTTTGTTGTTTGATTAAGACAAAAAAAGTGCAAAATAAATTAACTCGGGTAATCTGTGCAGTCCTTCCCTTATATCAGTGGAAAGGGAAAAGGTAGAACATTCAAACAGCTGTTTTAAAATGCTGGAGAAGGGGGGGATTTATGTCTATAAAGTCTGTACTATCCTGTGCCTTGAAGCGCTGACTTGATCATTTTAAGTAGCTCTTCAACAAAGTATTTTTCAGCTGTTATTTCTGTCTCTTCACTTCAAAATCTTGTTTCTAGCAATATTATTTAGCAGTTCTGTTGCAGTCACTGTGAAAACCTCTCATGTTCTGCTTCTTCAGTTTTTCATTTACCTACTGATTTTTTTTTTTTCTAGGAAATCACAGAGTAATTGAGGTAGGAAGAGACCTCAGGAAGTCATTTGATCCAAACCACCAGTCTATGTAGGTCAAACTTCAGATCAGATTGCTCAGGGCCTTGCACAAATTCTGATTAGCCTCAAGGATGGAAATTTTAATGTCACTTGTAAAATTTCTGTGGTGCAGGACTTGAGCCTAATGCATTTAGGCCTAGACACTTAGTACTCAACATAGAGGTGATCACCAAAGTTGAGATTTTTGTGATGAATCTGTGGCTTGGGACAGCCTTCAGGAATGAGTTGGATTTTCATAGCTGTGTAGCCTCAAATGACGTTATGAGGAAGTAGTTTTTGGGACTCAAAGAAGGGATATTTTCCTGTAAAGGAACAATCATTATTGAATCAGTTCATCACTAATAAATGATTCACCAGTACTGCTGCTGTGTAGTCCACTACTACCAGATTAGTGTGTCAAACCAGTTTTCAAGTAATTATCAGTACAACCATACATTCTATTATATGTTTGAACTTTGGTGTTTTCAGTTTCAATGGCATCTTGTTTTAACTTTGATTCATTGAAGAGCATCCTAATATCTCTGTCTTTTTCACTGACAGAAATTAACTTCATAAATAAGGTTAAATGGAATGAATAGTAGGACACTGCCATATTATACCTGAAGAACAAAACTCATTAGGATGTCTCCTTTTCTGTCCTTGTTTGTTCATTTTTTCCCCTTCCCTGTATAATGTACACTGGTAGTGCACATCTATAAAGATTTCAGTGCAGTTATTTTACTTGCTGCAAAAAAGTTTTCAGCTCAGCTGAATAGTGTATTCAGAGCTTATTTCTCTTATACAAGTAAGGTAAAGGATTACACCTTAGAAAAGTTGACTCAGTGTATCTGTGTTGCCATAAAGGAAAAGATGGCAGAACAACTTCAGAAAGAGGACTTAATTGCACAAGAAAAATATTCTTCCAAAATCACAGGATTTATCTGAGAAAAAAAAAAAAGTGAATTTCAAAGGTAAAACACATAAGTTCTGTTTTCTCATGTCTGTTTTGGAGTTTGTTGTTTTTAAATGCTCTTTTTGGCAGTGAGCAGGGTTCTGTGGAAACAAGCTTACTTCTCCATATTTTTCCTCCTGGGAGGGTTTTACATCATCAGGGTGCACTGAGGAATGGGACTAAGCATCTTATATCAGGAAACACAATCCATTTTATTGTGACCTGTGTTGTGGGAAATGTGTAGTCTTTTTGCTTTCCTAATTTCTCTTTCATGCTGGCTCACTCCCAAACAAGATTTAGGAAAAGCAGATTCATCCGGAAATGTACTTTTTCTTGTTGTTCTTGTTTTTGCCAAATTTTCAATTAAAAGTGTTCAGCAAGCCAAGAAACCTGCCTCTCCTCTTCATTCCCTCTCCCCCCCCATCATTTTTTTATGAAGTTATTGCTCTTTGGAATATTTTTGTACTTATATAGACTTAGTTTGTGTGTACACGTATAAATATTTGAGAATATTTTCCATGGAAAGGCTTAATAGGAATAATCCATAATTTTTATAAAGCAGAGAGAGGTTTCAAAGTTCTTCTAATGGGGACAGCTATGTAGTTTATGAAAGAATGAGATTCCTGTCCTAAAGAGCAGAGCAGGCCCTTCAATGTGGATCTCTTCCACTCGGTATGAACAAATTACCACGTGGATTATATAACTCTATTTTATAAGGAATAGCTCTCTTTTAGGAGAAGGGATTTGACATCAAGAAATGTCACAGACCTAAACCCCATAGTGAATGGCAGTCTCATCACTGGCCAGCTGTACCTTTTTTTCCTTTCCTCCTTTCCCCTCATACTTTGACCCTTCCTAGGAAAGTAGGAAAGCTTTTTGAGTTAGTTCAGTCTCAAAGTATTAAGAGCACACTGCTTTCAACATAGAGCATATAATAACAGCCTCAGTAACAGCCTGGGACTGGTGACTTTCCCTGTTAAATGAACAAAGAAAAATTGGATTTTTCACACACAAAAGAAAGCTGCATAAGTTAGACCCTGTCTGGTGAAAGACTCAGTTTGATCACTGAAAAGCTATTCACTATTCTGTGATCATTTACTTGTTAGTTTTTGAGGTAGAATTAAGTCCTATGAGGCATTGTGCTTCCTGTAGGAACCAAAATGTTTCCAAAGAAGAAGACCTTAATGTGAATGTGACCTATGGCCCTTCTTAAAATGTTTAAGTGAGAAAAAAGAAAAAAGAAACCATACACTCCCCTGTCATCTTGAAACTGTTTAGGACTGAGATGTGCACTTCCTCGCTGCACCTTGAGGAGAAAGCGTGAATGGGCTCTTTGTAGTATCTCTGAGTGAGAAACTAATAGAAGTTAATATGGTGCTAAAATGTATACTGAGCAGGGAGGAGGGATGACTTCCTCCCACGTGTCATGAGAGACACGTTGCTTGACATCAGGGAACTCACCACAAAAAAGTACAACTAGGAAAATGAAGGTAAAGAGGAAAACCAGCTTCCTGGGACTGATGTTGGAACACTTGCTGCTCAGTGCACAAAGGAAAAGTAGTGACTACAACACCTCATGCAAGTGAAGAATTGCTGCTCTACTTGAATAGTCTTCCAAAAGAGAGCTTACATGAGGCCTTAGGACAAAGGCAAGTGGCTTCATCAAAATTTCAGCTTACTGTTTTATGTAGAAATCATTCCAAAAGGGAATAAAATTAAAACTGTCCACCCAGAATTAGACAAAGTTTAATTTTAAACCCTGAGATTTTATGCTATAAATTAAACTGTAGAATTGCCCACATGGCCAGAAAACAGCTACTGCAAAAGAGGTTGCTACGTCTTACACAATTTCAGTGCCAGGTGGTAAAAGCAACATTGGCACTGGAAGCAAGATGCCAGCTAGATTGCTCTGGTATCCACCATTGATCTGCGTAAATGAGAGTTTAGTTTAAGGCTTAAGACTTCTGCATTTAGATAGGTCTGTACAATTGTCTCTTGTTCTAGATAACAGATGGTTGAATGAGTCTCTTGTCCAAAGTTCCTGTGAGTTTTCAGTAGGGAAACACCTTAAAAACTCTGCTTCTGTTCTGAAGGCATCTATTTGCTGTCACTAGAAAATCCACAAATCCTTGAGGACCTAAGGGGAAACTGGGTCCGAGGCTGCAGTCTAGCTAGACTACCCTTTATAAAAAGGTTTGCTACTAGGTAGTTTGGGAAGTTCAGAAAGGAATCTATGGAATTACCATATAGCGATACGAAAACAAGTACTGAGAAGAGATCTTGAGAACTTATAAGGTTCTGAAATTCTTCATTCCAGAAGGTACCTGACAAGCATGTGTTTTTGAAAGCAGTGATTAAATAGATGTAATGATCATCCTTCTTGGGCAGCTGTTGAGCCGTGAGGAACGGTACAGTGTATACTTGAAAAGTGAACTGGGACCAGAGACGTGAGCTACTCCAAAACATTTCTCTTTAAAACCCTGGTATCTAACTAGAAAGAAGTCAGAACTGGAAATAGCAGCTGCATGTTTCAAGATATTGGATCTTCAAAGTGCTTTTTGTTTTTCTGGTGTATTTAAGCCATATCTCTGAACAAGCAAGAAACTTCCTTTCTAAAGAGGAATCGTACAGGAAAGTGCCATGCATTTTGCTATGAATATTGGATCCCAGCAGAGTAAAATACAGCAGTGCTGGGTTTTCCACTAATCTTTCCTAATAAAATTAATGATATTATATCCCTTTTCTTGATTTTCAGTATGCTGAGACTCTGATATCTTCTTCAAGTTCAGTTTTGTTTGTGTTTCTTGACTATGGAGTTATTGGACAGAGTAAAACTCAGTCTGAAACTGAACATTTTATTTGGTACAGGGAATAATTTTTCTGTCAGTCTTTCCCTGATTCATGTCAATTATTCTCTGCCTTCACTCTTCAGAGCAAATAGTGCTCTTTTGTATGGGTAGGTCTCAGGGATCTCACACAACCACATCAAACAGATGTAAATAAATGAGTTTCACGGCAGCAGCCTCACTCTTTCAGCCGCATCAATTCGGAGTATCCAAGAATTCACCCTGAGCACACTTTTGACATGTTTACTTCACTGCAGAAATTGGTCTGGTTCATCTTCTCACTTCTCAATACTGATAATCAAATTTCATGGTGATACGCAGGGGTACTTTTCTTCATTGCAGTTGAGGGTATCAATGCTTAGCATGCCCTAGGAAGATCTGCTGTGATGGAGTAGAATGTCTTCTCCTTGGACTCTGAGCTCTACAGGGCTTTACTCTCACCTTTCCCAAAGTGCTTGACAAATGAGTTTGCTCAAGAAATTTGTTGAATCAAATATTCACAAAAAAAAACAAAGGTGCTTTTTGTCTGATCACTGTCTGAGGGGAGGCTAAATACGTTAATGCAAGAACCCTGAGGGTTAGTCTGGAGAGTAAGGACACTTATTGCAATTTAAGAAGGACATCTTGGAAATATTGAAACCAGAGTGTTCCCTGCCTCCCATATTTGATCTGCATTAAAGACTAATTTCAATCTCAAATACATTTTGGGTGTCTATTCAAAATGTGTGCCAGAAACTAAGGGCAAACATCTTCAGTATAAAAATGATTGATTTATTTTTTCTTTTCCTGTAACTACCAGCCTAGCAAATTCATTTTTTGGCCTTGGAAGTCAAATCATGTTCTTTACTTCTATTTCATTACCAGTAATAAGTGGTCAGGCAGTCAAATTCTGCTCCTAGAAAAGTGCATGATCTGTTTTGGTGGCCTGGTAACACCAAAGCAGGAGCAGAATGGCTCTGACACCAGACAGCATCTCTGATAGCACTGGAGCAGCAAATGGCTGATGCTCAGTCAAGGAGAAAATGGTGAGAAATAGGGCTAGAGTGAAGTTGTATCGATAGGTTTGTAAGGCACAGATTAGGCAAAAAACTGATAAGTATACACGCTGCAGGAATATTGAAAAAGAAGCTGTTTCTCGTGGAGAGATGCCAATATTGCCAAGGTTTTAATTTTGAATCTCAACATGCCATAAGTTCACACTTTTTCACACTGTCATTGTTAATATGCAATAGTCAAGGGCTCCTGATGGGCAGCTCTGAGGGATGGCTGTCTCAAAGGACCTTTCTGCTGCAGAAGGGTCTGGACCCATCCCTTTCCACCATGGCATGGTTCCCCCCGGCCTTCCCTGAACACCACCTTTCTGGGGCTTAGTGGAGCAAAATGTTTCAATAAGCACCAAAATCCACCCTTGATTTTGTTCACAGCCCTCACATCTGGGTCTAAGGTATCCCAGCAGTGCCTAAGCTTTCCTTGCTTGCCCTACAGGTGCTAAGGAGGCTCTTATGGCCCCTGTACAGGCAGAGTGTATATCGTGTAACCGCTGCTGTCAGCTGCTGCCCACACCTGTGTCAAGTGCAAGGGCAGACTAACCGAGAGCTGCTGCTGCTTTATTTGTTTGTAGCATCAAGATAGATGCTGCAGGAATGGATGCAACTGCTCATTTTCATGGACACAAGCCGCAAAGGACCATGATAGAAAGCCACAGTATGAGGATGTGTATATAAATATATACACACATGCAAGTATGTATTTTATATATATTTATAACCTTTCCCCAGAGAAGTGAATGTGGGAAAAACAGTGCAAATAATTTTCAAGGAGAATCCCCTGGATAATTAGCCGTCTTACAAGACCTGACCTTAGACATGTTTCAAACCAATTTCAAACTGGCCAATTAGACAAGTAAAATTATGAAGATGGGGATTTTTAAAAGGCAGACAGATTTTAACACAAATCAGTGTTTATGAAAACTGGTGATACTTTTCTCAGGAAAACACAATGATCATAGCAGAACATGGTAATAGTAATTGATGTTATATGATATTTTTTGGGCTCAACTTCAGTGAACATTTAGTTAAATTACTCTGTTTTCACTCTGATTTTCACCAACTTTACTAGCTTTTGTTTATGCACTTTTATTAATTCAGTGACATTACTCTCAATTTATGCTGTGATAAGAGTAAGGAGAGACAGTGTGTTAAGAATAATGGATTAGTCAAAAAGTGTTTTCATTTAACATTTATCAAGGATGAGAGAGTATTATGCTATGCCCCGTTTTCTCCCTGCAGGCCATACATTCAGGCCATTTTCCGGTCTCTTTCCTCGCTGACTTCCCCTTGTATTGTGATCCTCTGTTGTTATAAAGAGATTCTGTGTTGATATATGTTCTTCTGTCAATAAAAGACCTGTGATAAAAACATCAGCATTAAGAGAAACAATCTGCCGAAGGTGCTGAAAGCTGCTAGCAATGACAAAGGCTGTACTAAAGATTTCTGGTTGTTGTTGTTGTTGGGAATGGAATTTAATTTATGGTTGAAAGTCATGTCTTAAACAGGTCTAAAATAACTTAATAGGTTCCCTAAACAAGTTGTTCTTTAAGGTTATCTCACTTTAGCTTTGAAAACTGAATGTCACCTTACACTAAAGTTTGAAAGTATCTTTTTCTTTTTAAGAAAAAAATAATAGATTTTAAAGAACAGGTGTTTATTTCCTCTTACTGGTACCTTTATGGATACTAGTCTCCAAAAATCCCAAAGTGATTTAATGCCATCTTTCTTTCTAACACAATGTAAGAATTATTTGACACTTTTTTTTTTACCCAATGTTACACCTTCTTTGGTTTATTGGCCAGTTTGAGGACTATAGTTCACAGAGATAATCAGACAGACTCATGCTTATGTTAATTTTGGTTAAGTACTTTTCTGTAAAATTATCATCCCACCCTTAATTGCTTAATTTTACATGCAGAGTCTGAGCCCATTTATTTTGCCTCTTAGCAGATGGCTGGGAAATAATGAAGAACGGATAAAGCCACAGTTCTGTCATTAATGCACCTGCCTCTGCGGCCAGGCAGCAAAGAGCATAGTGACATAGATTGGTCTGGATATATTTCACAGTGATGTATCGTACATAAGAGCAGCAGGGAAGTGTGCAGCAGGCAGAAGTATTTTTCAGTGACACCCAGGCTCCTCTTCTGCATTATGGAGGCTGCAGTGTTGCTCTATTGACATCAAAAGATCCCCCCTTTCTCCTCCTGTCCCACCTGGGCTGCCAGAAGCAGTAGGGCCACTCCTGAGCAGCTGCTTCACAGGCTGTTGGCTCCTCTATACATTACTGTGCAAGGGCTCTTCTAGCTGTTCATACCTAAAGCTTTTACTCCTGTGATACCTATTTTCAAGCTTACATGAAGTCTAACACCAAAACGTTTGCTTAGCAGTTAGGTCTAGAGAAATCACATAGACAGCAATGATAAAAATGTTATTTTATGTATCCATAACTGCAAGTTACATTAAAGACCATAGAGCTTCATAGTAAAGAATATTTCATTTTGCTTAAGAGATTCCACCCTCAAGAGGGTGGAGGAAGAGTAAGGGAGGAGCCAATTTTAGAGAAACGTTTATTTAAAGAGGAGGAACAGAATGGTGTGTCTGATATAGAAAATAAAGGATTGCAGTGAGCAGTGAGAAAGTGTCATCAGTAAATGTTCTTTGCAATAGTGAATAATCCCAGTTCAGATCTAGATCCAGACATATTCTGCTGACCCTGAAATGAACCATTGAAGCACAGCTTCTGTAGGGAGTTGCTGATTTGTTTTTTTCCTTTGAATTTTGCCCTCTTTGTGGATTGAATTCAGATGGATGAAAAGCTCAGCCTCAGACTGCAGACATGAAGCCAGATTACTGATTGTAAGCACATGAGGGTGCTGCAGTTCAGTGTACTCTGAGTTCATGTGAACACTCACACAGCTTGACTCAGTGTGACTTACAAATCCATGCAAGAGCTTCAGGAACTTTAGAAACATACAAAGAGCCCCACCCTGACCCCCAAAATACAACAAACCAAAACAAAACGACAAAAAAGTGAAAAAAAATGAAGCTGATTTTCACATTTGTCATGAAATCAAGGAAAATTTCTTCTAGATGCAGATTTTCTGGGAGTTTTTGCACTTTATCAATCAATGGGCATCCTCTGCTTGGGTCTGTGGAAGCCTGCTACTGGTGTGTGTGTGTTAATTAACTCTGCTAAATACACAGCCTTTGCTTTTGAATTAAATACTGAAAGACTTCAGTAGTTCCAGTAGCAGCAGTAAATAGTTCTGGGAGAGAACTGCAGGAGAGGAGGCTTCTACCCTTCTTCTACCCTTCGCTGTCTACTCACTAGCTCAGGGGAGAACATGAAGCTAAACTGACTTGGTCTGATATATGTGGATGTTGTTTCATTCTTGTCCTCCTTTTGGTATTCCAAACTCTTCTTATAGGTCAGAAATTTAAGAGCCGAGATGCCATGAAAATATCATGGATTGGTTCCTCAAAGTCCTACAAATCTATCTATCTATCTATCTATCTATCTATCTATCTATCTATCTATCTATCTAATTTTTTTTTTTTTTTTATTAGGGAAGCAGGGAATTAGATTTCATTCTTTATGGACAACTCTTATTTTGCATTACTGGCATCAGTCAACAACTTCAGCAGTTTAAAGGGGGTATAAAAGTACACTGATTGCATTCAATGATGACTATGTTATTTAGCTATAACTGGTTTTGGGAGGTTATCTAGCTACAAAGAATTATTTCTGTTTTTACAGAACCAAAATTTTATTGCTCTTTAATGGAATACAGTGCTTTCCTTTTATATTCAAACTATGTGTTGGGGTGATAATCAAGAAATAATTATTTCAGTGTGTCTTCAATGCTTTTGTTAACTTCTCTGGAACTGCTCAAGGGTGCGTCTTTCATCCTTTAAAGAACAGCCTTATTATTTGGCCTTTTCTAATACTTCACATAAGCTTTTCATTGTATATGATCAGTATTCAGCTACATAGATGTTGGTAACAAATACATTGCTTAAGATTAGCATTGCTGGCTGAATTATCTGCATTTGAACTTGTGAGCACAGATCAGAGGTGCATGACAGAGCAAAGCTGGAGAGGGTGAAGCTGGCAAGTTTGGCATCCCCAAAATCTCAGTGCTCAAGTTCATTTTCCCTGTTAAGCCCTGCACATCTAGAAAGGGTCGAAAGACCTTTGGCTTCTTTTCTTGCCATGAGAAACAGAGAAGTCTCAAATTTTGCCCCCATAGTGTGGAATTAGAAACAACACAACATTCTCAACATAAATTTGTAATGTGGTAGTGTTTGTTTTGTTTGTTTCATTTTGTGGGGTTTTTTTGTTTGTTTGTTTGGTTGGTTTTTAATTGTGCTCATTGTCACCATTTTGGAGCGCTGGAAGTCAGTGGGAAACAGCCACATATGACTAATATTTGGAGCGTAAATTATTGCTGCTCTTTTATTCAGCAGACACATTTGAAGTGTGCAAGTACACCACCCTGTTCTGGGATAGCCCCATGCTTTACCAAATTAGCATCATATCATCATGAAACAATCCCACGTTTTCATGATTTTAGAAAGTCCCTCAGCTGTGCTGAGGTGGGATTGTCCTTCCTCCTACTGGCACTCCTTGTTGTAGCATTTCCACTTTAAAATTCTGAACACGTTCGGGCAGGAAACTCAAGGATTTCCAGGCAGGAGACTATATAGGTCTTTAATTCCTTGGTCTGCTTTGAATCACCTTGGCTAGGCTTTAAGAAACTTCTCTTACAAATTTCCCCAATTCTAGCCTGGCATCAGCCTTAAAACAGAGGCATGCAGGCCCTGTCGTGGCAGCTAAAGGCTGCAGAGGGTCCGGTATAAGCCAGAGACTGAAAGAAACAATTTAGTTTCCTTGCTTGATGTCACTGTGCCTAATTGGATGGCTGCTGGGGAGAAAACACAGGAAATGAAACAAAGCCAGGTCGAACATGCCAGCAGAAGGAATATCAAGAATCCTTGAGAAAACAATGACAAGCAGGAGATGCAAAACATGTGCACTGTGGCTGTGCTGGGACCAGTGCGAGAGGTCCTGTGTCCCGGGACAACACAGCCACAAACTTAAACTGGGGCAACATGACTCCCCCAGGGCCCGTGAATTAATCTGATAGATTCAGGATTTTTGCTTTGCCTTCTGCTAACAAAAGGTAACAGGGAAGACATAGGCTTTATATTTATATTAAAAAAAAAAAATAAAGTGGAGCCAGAATTTCACAACCTATGCATCATAAACCAGCAAGGATGTTGCATACCATAGCACAGACAATATACTATGGGGGCCATCTTGTGGTCAGACAAAGTTTGTTCTCTGTGAGCGTAGGAAAAAAAATATTCCTAGAAATTTATTCTGTACCCGAAGACACTGTCAGCTCAATTGTAATTGTTAGAAATTGGCTCTGATCTATTGTGCAGAATGGAGATGCTCCGCTGCTGGTCATTAATTAGGTCATTAATCCTCATGTTATCGACAGCAAGTTTAGCTGTGATGCTGTGCTATTTGCTTTGGAAATTTCTTTTATCCTCTATATTGTAAAAAAGCTCTTTGAAATCCATAGATTAAATACCATCACAGTGATAGAGTTAAGAACACTATTAGCTAATGTCAAATAATGATTCAGAACAAGAATCAACATCCTTTTCATGGTTATCATCTAACAAACCCACTGAGATAGTTTCCTCAGCTGCACAGCTCTTTAGCTCTATATGCCTGTGTTCTGGGTGAAAGACAAAAAAATACTGAATTAAAAGTGAAGTCTGCTTGTTTAAATGAAATGTATTCTCCATCACAGATGTGGAAAGTTGAATATGATCTTTTCCCTATCATCTGATCCACCATCAGAATGACTCCATTTCCCCCCTTTTTTTTGTGTTCTTCCCAGTGAATCCAGATGCCTCCTGATGAATCCGAGAACTTTAATGCTTCCCTAATTAGGACTGTCAGCCAACAGTCCTGGGCAGGCACAGCTTTGCTTAGTTTATAGGACCATGATCCATGGTCAATTAACCAGGCTTTTTTGGTTTTAGAAGAGGTGTGTTTACAGAAAAAACAACCCCACCATCTGGTACCATTGGCTGTAGGTCTGCTGTAGATCAGTCACAGTGAACAAATGTTTCTCTCATTTGTCAGCCAGCCTTAGTCCACACACAACTGACTTTTCTAATAACACTAAGTGTTCCTTATTGTGCCATTCCACTGCTACTTATGGATTATTTAATTCTTTTAATGGCTCTGCAATGGTTCATTTGCTTTCTTAAATTATTCTTTAAAGCACTTGTGCAGAGAGAGAAAGACAGGGCTGATTCCTTCTGCAAGGGGCTGTTGATAGATTCAGAGATGTTGGCTGCTGAGCACTGCTGTAAATATTCACCATCTTAGCTCTGCAGGCTTTGTAGGGTGTTTGGGAATATCTGATAGTGCAGAATATAAAAGCAGAGTAAATGAAAATGACTGATTATAAACCCCATATTTTAATGGCATTGTCTCTCCTAGGGGCCTTTTGAAAGTTAAGCCATCAAAGTTCCAAGCAGACTTTATGGACAAGGCACATCCATCAGTCGCCTGTAGTCCAGGCATACATCATTTGTGTACTGATTCCCAAACTCCCAGTTTTGCAGCTCTTCATCCACCTTCTCAGCAGTGTTACCAGCTGCAGGGTCTGGAGAGATGGGCTGCCTATGCTAGTTATAAACCAGCCCACGAGATTTCCCTTAGAAGGAGGTCTTATCAACAGCAGCTATTCATTAAAGACTTGGTTAGCCTTGTTGTTAGGAGGACAGTGTGATAAACCAGGCTGCCTCCTGTTTGCCTGCTCAGAGGGGAACCGCTGTCACCTTGCCACTTCTCCCTTTCCAGCTGTTTTTGTGCAGGACTGTAGCAAATAGTGCTTTGATAGTGCCCTCTGCTGCGGGTTCATTATTTAAATCAGAGCAGAGCTCTGTCTGCTGTACGTCAGTTGGGAAAGTAGCTATTTCTCCTTAGGTCAGTCTTCAACGCTAAAGTATGACTGTGGGCAAAGAAATCCTTAATGCAGTAAAGGGGTTGTGAGCTGAGTGGGTTATGGCATTAAACTGTATTTAAGAGGTTTTTAGGCCAGATGTTTAACCTTTCTGCCTTCTTATCACATTGCCACTTGTTAATAAAATGCCACCACTTAAAGAAAAAACAAGACTATTGCATCTATGACTGTGCTAAATGCTGTGTCCTGTTCCAAGACACTTCAGAGGGTTTAGTCTGTTCTTCAGAGGGATCATAGCTGAGTTGCCTTCCTCCTTGTGGGAAATAATTTCCCCTTTGCAAAAAAAATACAGTTAACCATCCATCTACTACCCTCTCTAACTAAAGCATCAGCATATTTTCATATTAATAACAAAGAACATTGAGTATTGATGTGTTCCTTAGTACTAAAATGTTAGCCAAGTTAGGAAAAATGAACACTTTCTAATTCATGTACGAGGCCTCATCAAAGTAATTGTTAAAATTTGGTTAATATTAATTCATGTTTTTGACTGTGTTACGGCTGGCTCATATTCTATATAAGCACGTGATCACATACAGTTCAGAAATGGTTAATACAATTGATTAATTATTAATAGTTGTTTTGATAAAAGCAGAACATCGTGTTATTTATTAGAAATAACTCACAGACCAGCAAATTGGTATCAATGAGATACATTCGTATAAAGCGTTTTCTATATATTTAACTCTCTGGAACTTAAGATTATTCATGTGTAAAGCATGCTCTTAACATTTTAATTAATTAGTTTATCTAAAGCAGTAATATAAAATGGGACCCTGTGGCACCGGTGCCGTCTGGTTTATTATAATCTTTTTGGCAAACAATGCACAAATTTTGCTCCGTAAGAACTCCCCTTGGACTTAATAAGGAGAAAGAGAAAGGGAATGGAGAAAGGCTGTAGAATAAGAATGCTATGTCTGCAACTTGCGCTCACTTTTTGTCCCCTGTGACAGTATAGATTTGATGTAATATTTAAATACAAGCAAAACAAAGTCATTGATACAATTTCTTTCTTATGCCATGATCTATTTAGTCTGAATTCCGTTGACAGCTGAATAACACTGTTACCTGCCAGTATGATTACAGCACTGTCCCCCTTCATTTTCAAATCCAATTTGCATTTATTAAAATGAAAGATGAAAGCAACCTGGCTGAAAGTGCATCATCAGCACTGGCTTGCTGAATAATGGATTTGAAAGGCTGGAAAGAAGTCACCAAACTAGTTACAATGTTGGTGGGAATCTAGGGCAGCGAAACTTCAGCATGACTTATTGCAAGCTGATGACATAAATCATCCAGGAGAGGCCAGTGAAGACCAGCTACTGAGCTTATTTATTGCAGAAGAGACTGGCATTAATGAGCTAGAGGAGCAGAATGCATTCTTCTGGGATCAAAATATTGTGCCTTTCAAAGTAAGAGTGACTCTCCAGAAAATGCTATAGCCAATGTGTTTAGGAAGATCTCTTGTTCCAAAACCCAGCAGTGCTTCCTGCTGACTGCAATGTCACACCAACATATGATATTGTCCCTCTATGCAGCCCCAGGAAAGGTGAGAGCTGGATGTGGTCCCACTGTGACAACGCGGGCTAATCCATGGTCAACAGGCCTGGTTGGGGGGCATGAATGCTCTGGCTGTTGCTGCTTTTACAGCTTGGCTTTCCTGGGCTCAGCTGACATTATCTGTGTTATCCTGACTCTGGCTGCATCTCCATGGTGCTGCTGTGGTGTCGGGGTTGTGGGGGAAATTTGCAGTAGTCTTGCTTACAGATAATAGTAACCTAAAAGTCAGTCCCTAGTGAATAGTGCTGGATATCTCTCACTGTGATTCTTCTTTTTGGGTACAGGCAGAGAAAATATTTCATCTTTGGTTCATGTGGATTGAATTCTTGCTGCTTGATGCCTTTGAGCAGAGTGGATTGAAAGTTTATGGTTCTGGGACTAGTCTTGATTAAGGCCTTTTTTCTCCTCTAGGGGATTAATATTCAGTACTCAGTTGGACTGGGATGTTTTCCAGTGCAGTTCTGTTTTCAGCTGTAATTTCTGTTTAGCTTCCATTTCTAAATCAAAAACCTTCACAATGATGATTCTGGATGCAAAAAAATGGAAGTAGTTTGGTTGGATTGTGGGGGCTGGATGTAAAGTGCCTTCCCTGACAGCATACATATGTTATTTTCTTTATCTGCTGTACTTGTAAGGTCTGTTACTTAACTGTCATTTTCCTAGCTGGATTTCCTGTTTTTTTGCTCTTGTCCCAGGTTATTTCTTTCTCTCTCTTCTGTCTACACCTGGTGCTTATAAGTGTCTTAATTTTTTTTCTTGTTATGCTTCTGTGATGCTTTATTTTATAAAAGAGGACACCTGGTAGGGAATCCTTGTTTAGCCCATCGGTTCTCAGGAGTGTTTATCAAGTCAAAGAACTTTCTGGTGTTTCTGAAGGTGTAAATGAGTTTGGCTACATCTAACATTTGGAGTTGTAAGTTGTTTAGTTGTCTTCTTTTGCAGGAAATGATAATTACACAACAGCCATTTTTTTAAAATTTTAGTATCACATGGATTACAAGGCATTGGGGAAACTCTTCGGTTTCAAAAATCTATGTATCTTAAAAGGTAGATGACTTTGTTTGGGTGTTAATGCTGGCATGGTCCCTATAGTGCTTGTCATTTTAACAAGCTGAAGTATATATCTAAAAGTTAAGCTATATAAAATGTGCTTCTGAAGCAAGAAAGGAACACTTGAATATAGTTAACCAGTAAAGGTGAGCAGAAAAGCTGTATGAATCTTATTCTGGGAGCTGATGTACCTGGAAACAGGATGTCAAAACTTTCAAGGCCCTGACAGCTATCGGCAGGACCTTAAGTGAGCGGAGGCTTTTGTTCCGTGGAGCTGATGAACAGCTCGCTGAAGTTAATTGGATATTTTCCATGTACTTCGGATTTTTGGACTTTGAATCAGTTCTAACGTTCTCACTGAATGTGTGATATTGCACTCCCTCTGTTGTCATAAGAATGACACCTTCTTCAGAGGAGATTATTTTCTTTTGGAAAGGGAGGGACCCATGAAGGAAATAATTGATAGTCTTAAATCCTGCACTTTGGAAATTCAAGTTCTTTTTTATAATCTTCACAGAATAAGGAAAATGACTAGCAACTTCACAATACTTAAAGCACACCTGATAATGGAGTAATTATTTTACACAAGAGCACATTCTTTATTGCAAAGATGAGCATTTAGTTCCATCCATACACAGCTTTGTAATAAAGGTAATAATTTCCACCAGAACATGTATGATTAACTGAGCAACTCGGTATAGAGTTGTCAATCCTGAATGTTCTGGCAGCAAGGAAAGAACAAGGACACCTTGTCTCTGATTATTGTTATTGGGGTGGGCGGAAAGATCTTATGAATAGTATCCCGACTCACCTTAGGTGTATCCTTTATTTCCACAAAATACTGAATATAACCAAGAATGGGGAGTAAGGGGAATAAAGAAGCTAAAATGACTGCCTGTTTGCTGCTGAACAAAGCTGTCCCTAGGAAAAATCAAACTTGAGGTAGAAGGAAAAGGGGAAATGGAGGAAATGAATGGTCCATACCTGAGAAAAAAAGATATGGGAGTAGAGAGAAAAATATTAGCACAATCTAAAGTTTATGAGAATAGCATTATCTAAATTAAAATTATAGTGCATTGAAGATAATAAAGAAACTTTAAATCATAAGTTTTCCAGTAATGAATCTGTTGTGTTTTTTTTTTTTTCTTTAAATGAGGAGTGCTCAGAAAAGTGGAGTTCTAAGTAATTTTATTGAAAGATGAAGGAAGCAACGTTATTATTTATAAAGGTATGTGTGAGTGGATTAGTGTAACTTTAAAAAGACATTGATTCTCTTTTTTGCTGCTGCTTAAACTGATAGTTGCATTACTGACTTATAATCTATTAATGGCAATGTTACTTTCATGTATTTTGGGTAAAAGGCACGCTCCGAAAAAAATAAAGCATGAGAGATGTGCAGTGTAATCCTCAATGTGCTGGGAAAATACTTGAATGGGACACAGTGAAAATGAAACTAAATTTTTAGGAACAGATAGTTGTAATTTACAATTTATGTAAATTCTGTGTCTTTGGAGAGCATTGTATCACAGCAGCAGGAACTAATGTGCCTCTTCAAAGTACTAACCTGGTAGCACCTTTGGAAGGCAACCACTGCAGTGCCCTTTGGGTAAGCAGCTTTCTTGGGCCAAGTCCTGCACCTATCACCGCAGTACAGAAAATAAAATAAGGTTATTTTCTCATCCTTGAGGTTTTACTTTGCATGGCACGAATTCTGATTAGCTTTTGCGTGTGCACTGTGCAAGCAGTGAAACTATCTGCAGTATTTCAGTGGTTGATGTACTGTGGCATTAAATTCTAGCCTGCATTTGCATAAAGTGGGGTTTTTCTCATTTATTTGATTTTTTTTTTTTCTTATTTCTGACTCTCCTCTTATTTCTCACTTTGAACATTAATTTGGGAAGACAAAAGCGTGTGATCTCTGCTCCCTGAGCTCCATTGCACAAGGGAAGTTTTACGGGAACAAAGCACAGGAAGTGGACAAGGACAAGGATGTATTTGTTGGTGAGCACACAACTGTAGCAAAATGTCAAGAGCTGTGAATAGTTTGAATGTCATATCAATATTAAGTTTGCTGATTTGCTGTTGTCCAGGTTCTGTCCCCTTGTCTGGGAGTGATGGGACCTGAATGGATGGGGCTTCTCTCTCCCTCCTCCTTAGGGCCTCTTGACTTGTAAGGTGTTAGTACTTTGCAACCTATGCTTACAGAGGTGCTTAGGTGGTAATTAGCACCTTACAAGTAAAGGAAATATATGCATTGTATATGTGTTGAATAGTATTGCTAAGAAGAAACCAGATGTTTCTTAATAACAGGTGTTCTTAGTGATGTAATTTAATGTTTTCTTATCCAACCTCAGAAGAATTGCTATGGAACATGTTTTATTATAAAAAGAGTGGACCAATAACATTCATCTCTATTTAAAGGACCTAAGCTATGTCATAGCACTGTGCCAGTAAAAGAATTGGTACAGCCATTCAGTCACTCTCTCATTAAGTTTGAGCTACTCAAAGATGATGTTGCCCTCTGTAACATTTATCATGTTACCCATCTGGACTGGGCTGTATGTAAACAAACACATTATTACTACCAGGCTGCCGAACCAGTTTAATGCATGTGGGTTCTTTCTTCGCAACTGGCAGTAGGGAAAGCCATCTCATTTTGGGAATCTGTTATTAATATTCTTATTTTCTACCCCTTCTAGCTGCTGGTGGTTTTGTTTCTCTATTAAAAGGAAACTTACAGACCATCAAGAAGTCCATGCCAGACCCCAGCACTCACAAACTGGCTTCTGCTCATTCAAAGGTACAGGTAAGTGCTATAAAGCTGTGGATTTGGAGTTTAAAGAAATCTAAGCCCCACAGTGGAAAAACTACCCTGTAGCACAAATATAAACCCCTGATTCCTTCACAGTCCAAAGTTGCAAACCCGTCTGGGATATAACACACTGAAGGAAACATCCTTAGAGATGTACCTTTTCTTGACAAAGAGGTGGAAGAAATCAAGTGGTGTTGGATAAACACCAAAGTCTTTCTGAAGAGGGTACACTAAATGAAATATGGACTGTAAGTTATGTGTCAGAGGAAAGCTAAAGAGCATGCCAGCAAACCTGATGTGCCTAAAACCAAAAAGGATGAGCCATAGCTGTATAGATGCTATGTAGATATGCAAAGGTTTGAGTTTGAATTTCATACTGGTTAAATCCTGTTATAAATGCATAAGAATGGGCTCTGAACCCTAGAGTCCGTTGGTTCAAAATCTACTTAGATGTTTCATTGTGTATATATGCATAGAATTGGTGATTGGATCTTTAACATTACTGCTCGACCCTTTCAGCCATCTCAAGGAGAGTTTTTCTACATCCCATTCTCTGATCAGTTAAAGTCTTACTGAAATCCTGTCATTTCTCCAGTGATAATTTTAAGAAAGGATGGGACATAATGAAGCTGATTTTTTTAATCTCCCATTTGCTCAGAGAGGAAAAATACACTTCTCTAAATGCAAATTTGCATGAAGAGACATAATTTTCCAAATAAATACCCCTTAAAAGGAATATTTTTCAAGAAACACACAGTGAGGTCTGTCATCATACAGTTGAATCCAATGTTTGTATTTATGAAATCATGTTTGTAGAGGTATTTACAGCACCTATGATGAACCTGATATATTTTATTCTGAGCAGAGTTACTGCCCTTTTCTTAATTCAAAGTATTTCTGTTTCTATAGTAGTACTACCAAATGCATAAGTATACAGAAAGCTGCTCATTCTCCACTGCAGCTGGTTATGAGAAACTATTATTTTGTTTTCTGTGATTTTGTTTTCCTAGTGTTTTTTGGTTTTACTGATCAGTTGATCCTTTACAGTGAGGTAACTAAAACTTTGTATAAATCAGTTTAGCGAGAAGGACTGAATGACAGACATGCCTAAAGAACTTTGAAAATAATTTATTTGGCTTTTTAGGGAATGGTTTATAATGTCCCAATTTCAGCCAGTGCCGTGTCCAAAGAAACTTGTGGGTCCCTCTTGTTAAGCACAGGGTGGGACTGTACCAGTGATCGTGGTTTGGTGGCTGTGTCAAAGCATCCCTACGATGTTAATATTTTCATTTTTTTCATTAAAATCTCAGCAAGATGGGAAAATGTTATAAAATTGCTCAGGAAGTTACTCAAGCTAAGGCAGTCAGACTCGGAATACATCACTAATTGAGCATTTTAGTGTCATGTCAAAGGCACTGAGGAGTGGTTAGTGGCAACAAGACTAAGGGGCTGAGTGAAGATGCAGTCACCTTGCTGTTTGCAGGATTAATTTCTGCTCCCAGAGGAACTTGTGTTAACTTCAGTGGGAGCCTATGTCCTCAGTTCATAGCAATGCTTTCCATTTTTTTTTTTTTTTTTGAGTCTAACTTAAAGGAAACTTCAACAAGCAGGGCATGTTATTTATCTATTGGATTTCCCTGCAAATGCATTGAGTTCATTTTTTTCTCTTTCTTTCTCACAGAACAATCATTCTGTATAAAAGTGCTTTTGAGATAAGAATACATATGCCGATACTTATAGCTTACCATCTCTCTTCCTACATTTTTTCACTTAATTGTTTGGAAAAAAATCATTTGAAGGTTTACTGTATAAATCCTTTCTAATTCTGTGCCCCAAATCTCTTTTCTTTCTTCTGATGATAGCTTTGTTGGGTCAATATTTGTGTTCAAAATTCTAAGCGATCAGAAAATGGAAAGTAAAATTAGGTACTCTTTTTAACATGCATGTCTCAGCCACCTGCCTCAGGCTTTAGAAATGACAGAAGTGTCAGAGATACTGAGCAGACTTTCAGTGCTGTAAAAACAGTGAGGTGAAATCAGCCACTAACGAGCAGAAAATAACTTTTCTGAATTTCTTCATTCCATGGCAGCAATACTCAGAGTTTCCTATCAGGTAAGAAATTCCTGGTCTGACGCTCGTCTAGTCTGTATATACAGAAATTCAAGAACGTTTTCCCAAGTTACAACTATATGGCTGAGACTAGAACGTGCCTTTGGAAATGCTTGTTCGGTTCTGCACATGCCACGCTAGGAGCCACCATCCTGCTTTGTCTGTGAGAACTCGGTGCTGAGCTTCAGATAAAGTTCATGCACATAACTCTGTGGGGAACTCCAGTGAGATGTTAACCACAGCCCTCTTTCTCCATCTGCAGGCTGGGTGCCGAACTTTCAAGTGGCGGTAGTGCAAGAAATTAAAACATGCCCTCAACTACAGAGAAATACAATAATTCAGTCTTTTTTTGCAGGTGAAAGTGCACATTCACTCACCACTGCAACAGAAGTGATTTCAAAACAAGTGTTAGGGAGCACTCCGTGGGCTATGGTGAACTACAGGTTTATTGGCTTTTATATGTTTTGTATCATTTTTAATGTGCCTGGATCCAGATTACCCAGGAAATCTTGGAAAGATTATTTTAAATCATCTGGGACTGAGAAGTGATAATATTGTACATATTTGATGTAAAGTAGATGCATGGTGCCAGATGAATATTCATTTTTTAGAATCATTATCAAAATTTTGGCTTATCCACAGGTAGATGACCTAATGATTCAAAGATACCTTTTGGGAATAAGATTAAGAAGTGTGAAAACAGTCTGAGACACTAGTCAGGACTTTGCAGTCTGAGCTAGGCATACCTAACCAAAAAAGGACAGTAACCTTGTTTGCACGCTGTTTTCACATCTGGCTGAACAGCAAAGATTTATTCTGGCAAAGCTGTCAGTATGGAGAAAGGCAAAGGGCATAGTCAGGGTGCAACAGAAAAATAATTTGAACAAGAAAACCAACAGCTGGTTTGAGTTGGGTCAATCCAAATACCAGTTTATGACACCCATGCAAAAAGAGGAGAAGGCAAAATGGCTAGGAAAAGACATAGATAAAATTGCTGTGCTCTTTAAGGGTTGCAATTTGCTGGAATTCCAGAACTTGAGAGGTTTTTGTAGACCATAAAAATGTCACAAAAATTGTCTGCTCTATGATCAGTCTTTATGCGAAGTGTTATTTAAAATATGTCAATAAAAATTTTATAGGTAATGCAAAAGATAAGAGAGGACATGGATATAGTTTTGCTTATGCAGGACCAACTAGTCCAATGTTTTTTAATGGCCTTTACTATCCTTTATATAGATAAACAGTCACTCCAAACATGGCAAAGTCCATGAGTCTGTACTGATTTATAGCAGTTAAAGATTTGTCTTCCTGTGCTTCTTTCCCTTTATCTGAAAAATGCAGATAAAAACCATTTTCTTCTGCGCTTGTTTGTCTTGTCTGTTCCCCTTATGGGCCTTGAAGACAAGGACCCACATTTCTGTTTGGGTAGTTCTGTTACCTCAGTAGCCCTGACCTCAGGCTGGTGGTTCCAAGCACCACAGTTAAAACTGTAACAATATTAATGTTACCAGTAATAGGCATGGCATCTGACAAGGGGATATATCTCTAAATATTTTTTTTCACCTTCCCTTTCAAGAGAAAATAAATCTCTCCAAATTACTGGAATGTAATTTTTTATCTGTTCTTCACTGTTCTTCATAAGAGCAGTGTCCATGGTTACCTTGCTGCTGCCAGTCATACCAAGTGTTATTATCAAGGTCTGACTGTTGCAGTCATACATAATAGAATTGATTGTGTTTATTGAGGTTTTATTAGTCAAAATTATATTTCAGCTGAAAGGTTTACTAAAGATGAAATGGAATTTCACTTTGCATTAAACAGGAAAGAGCACGGAGAAAAAAATCCTATTGCAATAAGACACAATGCACTGTGTGCAGGTTTATAAATTTGACCCTAATTTTGGAAATGGATCTCTAATCTTGCTGTGCAAGCAACACATGCTGCACAATAATAGCACAGCCATAACATCAAATTGTAAAAACTGCACATTCAATGTGGCAGACTTCCTTGGAAATGATCTAACTTTTGTGGACTGTGAGTCAAAGGCAGGTTAATGTCAAAAAGAGATGTGTTTATTGTGGAAACCGTGGTGACCTACTTTTAATGTTGCACCACTATATCTCCTGGTTATTTGCAAGTGTCTGACATTTCTACTGAAACAAATTGCAACAGATTGTTAACCCTTGCGACAACTACTCATTGTTGGGCAATGTGCTTATCTTGAGAGGTAGCTAAGCTAGACTCATGTTCTCCTAGGAGGTCACCTAATTGTCTTTGATACTTGAATCTTAGGTACTTCTCCATCCCCATGTAATCCAAGTGCCTTACAGGTTTGAATGCACCTATGCTCAAACTGCTTCAGTTAGATAGGAAATTTCATAGAGTAAAACTGAGGGTTAATTCTCTAAGGAGATACAAGATATTTTGTGCTTGGAGTCGAGGTATCTAACTCTTTGGTGCTCTGATAGCCCATAAGATCAAGTAGGGCTCAGGAGTGGGATTCATTAAAGCTTCTATGCTCAGAGTCATTTCAAGAGACCGGGGGAAATGTCCTTTCTGTTGATAGACGCTTGACTCTGGCTGTAGGCAGAAGGCTTTGTACACCAAAGGCTCCATCCAGGGAGGAGGAATGAGGCAGTGCCTTTCACATGCTCCCTGGTCTTAGGGTGCTGACCTGGAAATGCAGATGTCCAGCAAATCTCATCCCCATTGTAGCGAGGGTGAGATGTGTTAATAAAGACAAGGACAGATGAATTATAATATCTTACTATGCTGTGTCAAATAATCTTTACTCTGAAATTCTCGAGGATATTTATTCTAAAATCTTTTGGGGTATTGATTTCTGGGCAGGCGATTCCCAATTTTACTTTCCTTTTTCTTCAATCTGATTAAACATTACTTGAAAAAGGGTGATGATGTCCCAAGTAAATGGATGACTGCTGTAATTATGGAATGTATTTGAAATTAAACGGGAAGGATTCTTGCTCCAGGTGCAGGCAGTATCATGGATACCAAGGATACATACAGTCTCAATTTAGAAAAGCATAATAATAGTGAAGCAGTTGTAGTTATATTAATGTTACTGGCTACTGTGTATAGCGTCTCTCTGACTCAGGGAATGGTAAGGTAGTTTGTACCAAACTGCTTCAATAAAAGAGACGACAGTATGTTTGCGCTGTGCCATGGAGGGGCAGCACAGAGACACATACCTCGGGGCATTCAAGCTCCTGCAGAGCTGAAATAATATAGTTGCATCAGCACGTTGCAAATAAGGTCTGCCAAGAGAACTGGCATCATTATCTAACCTAGTGATTATGGAGCTTGGCCAAGAGTGATGTATTCTTGGTCCCAGTCTCTATGTCCTTGATTATTTCTGGCTTGTATTTGTTTTTCAGTCCAGATGCCATCTAACGTTTGAATGTTTGAACATCCCAGGGAGCAGAAGCTGCGTCCCACCTCTCTTCCACTCGGACCCATGTTTGTGCTTTGTAGGCTCTGCCTGGCTTTGCATTTTCCCGCAGGAGGTGGAAGCCATAGTTTCAGCCCTCCTCAGCAGGGAAAAGCCTGGAATCCAGGCCTACCCTTTTCTAAGCAAATACTCTACTGGGGTATTATGCAAAATGCCATGGCTGTGAATAAAAACTTGGCATGCATTAAGACTGCTCAAAGCATACCGAATAAATCAGACTCTTCAGGAGGGACAGCTAGTTTGTAAATCCCAAACAGCCTTTGTTGACAGAGAAGTGTTTATATTGTCAGCTCAGCTTGGATTTTTCAGAAATCTAGTGCAAAATCCCTTTGTGTCTTCGGTTTTCATTACGCCCTGAGCTATAAGGCAGAGTATTTGTGTTTGGCATTCAGGATGAGGTGTGTTTCAGCTCTTTGCGAGTCCTGTGCACCTGCAGCACCTGTGCACCCAGAACACCTTGTCTGTAAGAGGTTTTGTGCCCAGAAAGCAGGAGCAGAGTGAGAGCAGGAGCCGTGCAAGGGCTGTTTGAGGACAAAAGCCCGGCAGCGTGCAGGACCCAGTGAATTGGGATTCAGCACAGGAGTCTGGTGAATGTTTCAAGAGGGAAAGCACAGAGATCCCTCATCTGCCTGCATGTTCAAAAGCTGCTTCTGAAATAGAAGCAGAAAAAAACGTTGTAGATAAAATAAAGAAGTTAATTTTCAGATAATCATATGAGCACAAATGGGTGGTTTGAATGCAGCCCTGAAAGGAAACAGCCTTTTAATACACACTTGAGTAGTTAATGTCTGAACCTTACTGGTTTCTTGAAAAGTGATGCTTATTGCTTGCAAACTGAGTGCTCAGAGTGACTGTCCAGAGGCTTTGACTCATGCCTAAGCAGTCAGATAACTTAATAACAAGCAACAGCAATTTCTTTTGTGCAGCTATGTTGCTCTTGGGTAACCACTCAAGTTGTCCTGGAAAATGATGTCTAGTGTCAACAACACAAGTGAGACATTTGTGTCTTGGTTCTTGTTTCAGAAATGTGAAATTAGAAAGCTTGACATTACTGTCTTGGGTCACCTCATACTACTCAGAAACTTCTTACTACACTGGCGTATCTTTTCCTGGAGAGTATTAATTCTCCAGTTGTGCTACAAAATGGCTTATGTATGCTAAGTCTGTGTATTCACAGTATAAAGCTTGCCAGGCCTTATTTGCATTTGTGGTTTGTAAAACCTGAATATGATTTCCTGAATGCATGATGGTGCCATATATCATCTCCTGATATACTCCGAAAACCAACCTCCCAATGACTTTTAGCTTATTCCTAAGGTGGCTTACATTATTGTAATGTTGTTGAGTTACCTCTAACAGGGCCCGCAGCTCACTTTGGAGATTTTATTCCCTTGTGAGATGGCAAAGCAACTCTTTACCTCAGCTGCATTAGTTGTCTCGCAGCAGATAACTCAGCCCAGATTTGCATAGGTGTTGAATGTCACAGCTGCACGTCCCAGTGGCTGCAAAAAGCACTGGGGAGTGCTCAGTGCTTTCTGAAAAGTGAGACTATTCAGATTTCAAATTTACCACTGCAAATTAGAAGAGTGGAAAGTATGAGGCAATGAAGGATGGGATTTCTTTGCGTTCTCCTGATTCCAGTATGCTGGTGTGACTACTAAATATATTTTGAGTTCTCCTGAGTCTTTGAGAGCATGTAATATTTTTGTCTTAACAAGGAAATGAAGAAAATGATAGATGAAATCGGATCATACAAATTTTATTTAAACACCCTGTTGTTGATTTGCATTTTATTTCTTGGTCCAACTGGAACAGGAAAATCCTGCTTTTTCAGCTCTGCAAGTTCTATGATTACATGAGAACCCCCTAAAGAGCCGATAAAACAAGTGTGACAACTCAAGATAAATAATGGCTTCTGGCTAATTGTTTCCAAACTACAGATGCAGTCATAGAGTCAAAAATCATCATGGACAGTTCATGGAACAGCTGTTTTGTATAGAAATGCTGTGATTCATTTTGTATTCCTGTCCATTGTGTGCTCTTGGTGAATTTAGTGCAATTACATGTAGAAAAAGGTTATTGCTTTTTTGAGGAAGGCATTGGAAGCTGCCATTTTTCAACAATGTATTTCTGTGCTGTGTTATTCCCCCCGACAAAAAGCAGACAGAAAGGTATATCAGAAAGACAGATTATCTGCAAAAAAACATGAAAGGTGGCAGCCTGTTTTCAACACCGTTCTGTGTAATTTGTAATTGTTTTCTGTCATGTTAACTATTAACTGTCCTATTTGGTAAAGATACATGTTGATAGGAAAAAATCCAAATACGAAGTGACAAGATATTCTGAAAAAAATCACTAGAGAAAAATTTTGCTGGGCTGTTCCATCTATAGCAACGAATAAACAACCTACCACACAAACAGAAGAGATTCTGCCCAAATTTGGCTCTCCACCCATGGGAAGAGATGTAGAACTGAAGCCACGGTGATCCTGGCTGTTAATTTTCCTGGGTGTTTGCTCTGTTATCTCACTTTCCTCCCTGCAAATTGGGATATTAATCCTTCCTTCTTTCAGAGAATTAGTTAGATTTTGTACAGTCCTTTGGCACTATTAATGAAGGATTTCTTCTGCAATTTAACTCGCCTCTCCCCCTTTGCACAGATAATCCCGACTACACCAGGAACCTTTCTCTGCAGAGTCAGATTTGCTGTTTTGCATTAGAAGCTGATGAATGTAAAGCCGAGATTTTCCCCAAGAATCTGGAAGAGAAGCTGAAATCGCTTCAGTGAAAAGTGAGCCAGTGTGGTGAGTTTTATATCCCTAAATTAGCACTGAAAAGAAGGGGAAAACTTGAGAAGCAATTTCACAGTAAAGCCTCAGTATGCTGGTGAGTAGGAAAGTAAAGTATTCTTCATCCATGAATCATGCTCGCTCCTGGGGAGGAGAGATGGATACTTATTGCTCTTGCCATTTACCCTCTAGCCAGCTGTCTGAAGAAGAGTCATGCACCTATAGCCACATGTTGAAAATATCTTCTCTGCTCTCTTGAGTTGTTATAATGGTTAGAACAGAGAGGAATTGTGAAGGACTTCATTATTCTCACCATTTAATTTTGCAGGATGCCCTTTGGTGCTTCTGCTCTGTGATACAGGAGAGTTATCCTGATTGATGTTTACATCTGGTTTACACCAAAATAAGGCTACTGCTACTAAGAAATACTGACTTTTATGTCATGAATTAAAAAAAGGTACTAAGACCATTTTGGAAATATGAAGTAGCAATGCCTATTTATTTAGCAGCTATAGCACAGAAGGAGAACACCAAAAAGCAAATAAAAAGCCCTTAATGTATGGGAGTCTAGTGTTAGCAAGCCCCAGTTCAGTCTTATCTCCTATGGATACAGTTGGACACAGCAGCAGGAGTGTTATTTTCTCCCTGCATGATACGAGTCACTTCCACAGGAGACAATATGCAATCCTAAGAGCTAAGCACTAGGTGTTTCATATTTGCTGCATCTCTTGCTTTGAGTCATTGATTTCTTCACATCGAATCTCATCTCTGGCCCAGTTAGTGAGCCATTAAGTGAGGAGTCTACTGTGTTGATGAAATAATAATTCTGTTTACAGAGTGCCTTCTCACCAAGTCACTGTAGGTGCAGCACAGTATCCACTTAATTCACACTCTTTTAATAATTAAAGCTTTTCTACCTAATGCCTCTGTGAAAAACTGCATTCTTGTGCTGTCTTCAACCAGAAGCAATTGCAGAGATGCTGTTTGGGGAGTAGTTCCTAGAAGGCTGCCATTTGTTTGGCACTGGAGCATCCTTTCCTCTAGAATGAGGAAAACATTTCCTTCTTTTGAGGAAGGTGCTCATCCCATGTACACAGGCACATCAGCTGAAAAGCGGAATGTGGTGATACTCCATTTCTGCCATGCTGTTGTCCCATTAGAGATGACCATATTCTGAAAACATAACTCATGTGACACTTCAAAGTCTTTTTTTCCCCTTCTAAAAATTTAAAATATGCTGAAATTATACATATCCCTTAAAGAATAAATTGGAGGATGATAGTGGAGGAAGATACAAGAAACTTAGGGAAAGGAAGGACTAAGATGACTTGTTGCTTCCAGCTCAATCCAGAGTGGCAACAGTTCACCCACCCAGCTTAGAATACCCTGGAGGGGTGTTGTCTTTCAGACAATCACCTTCCATAGCAGTCACTCTTTTTAAAATATTTGTTTGTCTGTTTGTTTGTTTATTTATTTATTTATTTATTTATTTATTTATTTATTTATTTATTATTTTTATTCTCACGTCTAAGTAGAGAAAGGAAGGAAATGAGGTGTGCTGGCTAAGCAGCCAATGTGCTGTCTCATCCCCTAATGCCTGCACTTTTCTGGCCTAACTGTGAACAGTTCCTCAGTGCTTCACTTAAGAATCCATAGGGGCACTTACAAAACCTGTCCAGAGATTTGCTTCCCTGGCCTGCGAAAGCACATTTTTATATGGTTGGTGAATCCAGCTCAGGAGAGAATAAAGGTTAGTTACAAAGGCAAAAAAAATTCCTTTAACCATAAAGACTTGGTTCTCCTTTTTTTCCCATCTATGAACATACAAAGTTTTTGTAAAAAGACACTTTAGGGCTCCGTACATACCTTGTGTAGGTATAAAAATGGCACAAAAAAGAAAGATGTGAAGGATCAGCTGTCATAATCCTAAAGTGCCATCATTAGTGATTTGCATCTGCAGACCTCTAATACATAATAATTATTTGGTTATATTGGCTGGATACATCTCTGAAGTGATAGTCTGCAGTGTGATGTGAAAAATGAAACTGAGAAACCAGTTATGAAATGAGGTGACTCCCACATCTGGATGACATGGCTTCCCTTTGCCTGTGGGAGGGGATGCTGGAAGCTTGAACTCTTGTGGCAGAGTTTAGGCTCTAGGTCACATCACTGCTTGTGTTTGAAGCATGCTTTGAGCACTAATAAAGACTAGCAGGGAAAAGATCACAGTCCTCATTGGCAGGAATGAATTAATTTGCTCCTTGCACCTGTGTGAACATTGGCTTCAGGAAGCAGTGTCCATTCCCACCATGGCATGTCCCTTGGTGGCTATGCCAGGGGACCGCCAGCATACTTGATACATCGCACTGGTTAAGCTGAAACATCTTGAAAGTGTCCAGCTTTCTCTTAATGTGCTTGTATTTCTGTGCCCTCCCTGCCTAAGTCTGAAGGGTGCCTGGCTAAGGAACCATGTGGAGATAGACACAGTCTATTTCAATAGGCAGACATTTCAACTGACTTTGCATCATCCCAAACACTCTTTCTGAAGGTAGTAGGCTGCAGTAGAAGACCAATAATTCTGGTGGTGTTGGCCTGCTTCTGAGTAGTCTCTTTCCTGAAAGCTGTTGTGTGTCATGGTGTCTGGGTGCTGACAGAGGGCTGGAGCTCATGAGGAAGTGTCACCAGATCCCCAGGAGAGGTGGTGACTGAGAGCAAACTGTCACTGGCCAAACTGCATCCCAGTGGTCCTATTGCTGGTGTGAAGGCATGGGAACAACTAAAACTTACCATCTCTCAAACAATGCCTTTGAAAATATTTTCCTGAGATTTTTACTTTTCTTCTGTGACAAAAAGCAAGGCTAGAAAATAGTTTGAGAGCTTTTTAAGATAAATCCTTTTGTGCTTTCCTACAGATGCAGGTAATTGCAGAGAGATTTGGGATCTGTCTAAGTCAGATCCTGCCCATTAAAAATATATATCTCAGGGTTGGATTTGACATGCAGTGTTGACATCCTTCTTTCTATGGTAAGGCAGATGATATGTTTAGCAGACAGCTACTTTGACAACTTCCCTTCTGAAGAACTGAAGGAAAATGCTGAAAATTTCCTGTAGCTTTCGATATTTTGTGTGCTTGCTGGGCTAATCTTTCTAAAATCCTGATGTGGGAGGGTGGGTGGATGGGGGGGTCACACTTGCTGCTGCCAGAGGCAGATACAGATACTCGCCAGCTTCTGAGCTTTGATACCAATTCTGCAGGCTTGTACAACTGCAGGATCTTTCCAAACATATAATTTCTTTCCATTAGGAAAATCACCTGCACAAACGTTTTACAAAATTATATTAAAAAAACCCTTCCTCCTCGTAGTTTAAATTACATCTTGAGTTATTCTCTACTCATTGTGTGTTCTTTGCTTTCTTCCTTTCACCATGTTACACTAGAAACTACCTTCTATATCCTAATGTTGAATAGCTAAATGCCCGTATTATGTGATAATGACTAACTCCAGAAACAGACCGTGAAGCCATTATAAAGAGCTGTTGAAAGAGACTTGAACTGCCAAGGTGCTCCTTCAGAATGAGATGAAAGCCAGGCAAGTGGGAGGGAGTCATTCTAGGTGTTTCATTGTATCACCCACTCCTGCAATAGGAGGTTCCCAGAGCAGCTTCGCAACAGTTTTCAGGAAACTTTCCAAGTGGTTACTGTGAATCTATTTTTTTCAAAATAATTATTTTCCACAAGGTGTAATGTATCTTTGTTTGCACTTGTATTAGTTTGAATCGTATTGGAATGCATACCAGATTTTTACTTGATTATTTGAGAAGAGTGTTTGACTCTACGCCTTTACATAAATCTAAGGCCATGTGCAACGAAGTGGCAATGTGTTTTGGCACAGTTGCAACTGTGAATACTTTAGGGTGTGTGGTAAAATATACCATTATGGTATATTTTCTGAAGGTACAGTTAGAAAAAGAGGCTTCTTCTCATACAATAAGCCATAATTTAAATTGATTAGATATTAACGGAGAGAGATTTCTTTTGTTACATGACTTGCTCGCGTTTGCCCTCTGGTGGCAGCGACTTTGCAAGCAAGGGATCCCAAGGAGCCTGGCAAGAAGGGCCATCTACAGCAAACGTAGCTCCTAATGGATTTTACTTAACCCTTGTTTTTTCATTTATGGTTCCATCTATTTATCAGCCTCTACTGATATAGGGAAGGCAGCTTCTCACCTGGAGGTCAGGGTGGAGAGTCAGTAAACCTGCTTTCCCACTGCTCCATTCCCTCACCAGCATGGCCACAGAGGACACTACCAGGTCTCTTACCCAGAAGGAGCTGAGGAGACTGCGGTTGGGTTTCCTGGGTTTTTTCTGTAGGAAACTGTCTCAACCGTTGTTGAGACACACTTGATTACGTAGTGCTTTCATTACAACCCTGCTTTCTGCCTAACTAGGGAAAAATAAGCTCTACAGATAGTAATGAAGAATTCAGGCAAAGAGAAGAACCTGAAGTAGGAAAGCTCTTTTCATATGTAGGAAATCTTTTTTGGGGGGGGAAGTGGGTAATGAAATCCAGTAGCTGTGAAATTGCTGTGTGGTAACCAAGTAAACAACCTCTCAGTCTCTCATTCAGAAAAATTATTGCAGTTTTCAGGCTTGAGTCATTGGAATAGTATGGCAGACTATACCACATATTTTATTTCTCATACACTGTTTTAAAAGATGTACCAACATTTCTGTAGCAGTTCATGTTGATGTGGAGGAAAATGGTGAGGTTCAATTATTTCAGTGCTGTTAGCACAACTATTGAGGAAATGATTGAAATTCAAGGATGATGTAATGTGGAAATTATCAGGTATCTTCCTGAGAGGGCTGACCCTGGGTGATCCCACTTCATCTGTATTCCTAACACCCACTAACTCAAGCTTGCTGGTTTTAGAAAAGTACTATTTTTTACCATATTGATTGCCTTAGGATGGAGTGCTTGTAAAACAGTGGAAGTGTAATGAGAGCCTTATTGGATGAAGGACTTCCCAAGCTAAAATATGAGTTTTGGCAGCTTGGCCAAACAAATACGTTACAGCTAGCAGTGGTAAAAATCTCACATTGTCTGCAGCATAGAGGTTATCGGAGATTATGCAAATGTAAGCTGTCGTGGCAGTGCAATGCTTATCTCTTGTGCTCAATATGGAGTTGCAGTTAAAAGGGGACTTGATGACTGGAACAATGGTGAATGGGTGGACACAATTCCGGAAAAGATTTATATTGCCATTTTAAATAGGGCAGTTCAGGCATACAGTCCTGATCACCTAATCTCAAAACAGATTAGTTGTATATATAAATTGTTGAAAAAAAACCCCCACCAAACAACTTTAAATTGACATTTTTAAGAAAGAAGTGAGGTGACCTCATCACTCCCTATAACTACCTGAAGGGAAGTTCTAGCCAGGTGGGGATTGGGCTCTTCTCCCAGGCAGTCAGCAATAGGACAAGGGGGCATGAGCTTAAACTCTGCCAGGGGAAATTTAGGCTGGATATTAGAAAGAAATTCTTTACAGAGAGAGTGGTCAGGCATTGGAATGGCTGCCCAGGGAGGTGCTGGACTCACCATCCCTGGAGGTTTTTAAACTGAGATTGGACATGGTGCTTAGTGCCATGATCTAGTAAACGGACTAGAGTTGGACCAAGGGTTGGACTGGATGATCTCTGAGGTCTTTTCCAACCCAGTCAATTCTGTGATTCTGTGAATCTGTGATTCTGTTCAAAAGGATATTAGTGGTAGGGCAAGAGTTCAAGAGGAGCAAGACCTTAGAAATTTCAACCACTTTTCAATGCCATGCCAAAAATGTACAGGAGGTAAGTGAAGGTGACATTCAAATGATAGAAGCTTTGAAAGAAATGGTAAATCCTTCTTAATAATATTTATATTTTTATTAACATGATATAAATCAATATTGTAGTCTGAGCTAGGACTCTGCTTTGGACAGGTCAGGATATTCTCTGTAGGTGTGTGCTCATGTAAGGCTGCAGATTTGGTAGGACTGAGTAGCACATACAGCGCAGGAATTTTCCTGTGCCAGTAACCTGACCCCTGACCTTTAATTCAGCTAGTCTGTGCCTACCCACCAAGAGAAAGCTGGAATGTGATTCTGAATGATGTACAGAAATTTAGTGCTTTGGTCTTCAGATTGTTTGAAAAATACAAATGAACTATCCCCATCACACCACACCTGAAAGGCTCATCCATCCACCGTGTGAATAAAAAAAGTGAGGCAGAGAGCAGCTCGTACTCACTGCAAAAGGAAACTGTGTCCCAGGGGAGTTTCGGGCTGTCACGTTGTGTCTCACTCTGCACAGGAGGGAGGTGCCGGCATCCCAGCATTTCTCATGAGTGGAGCAATCCATTTTGTTGATCCACCAGCTGGCCAAAAGGTGGGGGGAATGCCAGGTTCCCTGTCTGCCTGGTGCTAACCAGCTGGCCCTGGGCATGCTCAGGGGCCTGCCGAGCCAAGCTGAAGGCAAGAGGCAGCGCAGGGGAGCTGGCTGGATGCTGGATGCGGAGCTGGCAACCTTACTCAGCCCAGGGAGCTGTGTAATCCATAGGGCTGCAGCTGGGGAGCTGAGGACTTGGCAAATGGGGCAAACTGCCTGCCAGATTTATTTTGGTCTGTCAGACAAGGTCACCAATTAATTCTTCCAGAGTATTTCAGTTTGGTTGCATCAGGATTTTTCCAAAGTGAAGCTCTAGAATTGTAGAGGCTGATGCCCAGCTTCACAAAGGAAAGTAAGAGACAGATGCAGTGTAGGTGCTTATACTCAAGATTGAAATCCTAAATGCCCCCTTCTATAAATGTAAATAGCAAATTCTATAGGTGTCTAAGTTTTACACTCTGTGCAGCTCTTCAGCATCCTGAAGAGCACCCTTGCCTCTACTCAGAATTGCTGGAAAAGCCCCGGAGCTCAGCCCCTTTTCCCACCTCAGACAGATGAAAAACCTCAAAAAAGATGTTTTTCCCTTTGCACCCCTTAATTTATATCAGTGAGCCCCACAAAAGCACAGTGTCTATGGTTATGCTCATTCAATGATACAACTGTGATTCCCACTTAGTTTCATGCAATGATTTGATGTGTTGAACAATCACCTGAGATATGAAAATTTCCTGGCCCCCCCACCCCATTGTGTTTCAGAAGGAGCAAGGTAGCTACCAGAATATGGAAGATGATTTCAAGTATGGAAATTCATACCCAGGGAGCCTGGGGCCCTGGGAAATGGAACGTGTATGATGACCTTTTCCGCATTTTCTGTTGACTAGTCTAGGGAACTATTAGGATGGAGAAGGGAAAATACTTCAGATCCCACCTAAGGTACATAACTTTCCTTAATATATGGAAATTAGTCCAACATTCCAGGGAGAAGATTGCACTCTGGCTTCAGACACATGGAAGTCAAGTCTTGTCATGCAATCATAATATCAATTGGGTGACTCATGGCGTGGAGATGTCCAAGTTAGTATCAAATGGAAGTGATAGAACCGCATTTCACAAGGGTGAAACACCATTCAAATAGCAGCATATCTGCATTGAGTCTGAAGAAATGTAGACAGGTTAGTGTCACAGTGAGATAAACATTTGACTGTCAGTTCTAACCCCAGCCTAAAACTGCATCAGTCTCTTATGCCCATAGTGAATCTAATCTGTACATCATTTGCCAAGTCTGGTGCTTGTGAATGGATCTTGAATATTAGTAGTTTTGTTTTGACCACATAAGCAGGAACAGAAGTAGAATTCTTGTAAGTTAGCTTATTCAGCACAAATTCTTGGCTCTATTTCTTTGGATATAATTATCTTTTTATCAGCTGGCAAGGAAACAGCATCAAAGCAGCTCTAGCAAGAGTAAATTCTCAACCGCATGAGACACAGATATGACCATTATTTAATAAGGCACTTAAATATTTTTTCATATAATGTTTATAATGAATGTTGAGTTACTTCTACTTGCAAAGGTTAAGATGTTACATGGAGGAAATAATGTAAAAAAAAATGGAGATAGGTTTAAGGCAACCTAGTCACAACATTTCACGCATTTGTCACTACTTAGTATGTTTTGAAATTAATAATTACCAAGAAGATTTTAAGAATCATGAAAGTGCCCTGAGCCTCAGAACAAAAAGAGACTATGACTGATTTCCCCAGTGAGACAAAACAGAGATGCAGCAAAAGCCTGAGGACTGTAATTTCAGCACCCTAGTTTAGCACCATATTTGTTACAGTGACCCTTGCAGAATTTGTGCAAGGGTTTGTGGGGTTTGATGGTGCAAGTCTCCAACTAGTATTCTTTCTGCAAAGCATTCACTTTTTACATGAAAGCAAAATGCATAGAAGATGATGGAGAAAGTGGGTATCTAATAACAAGACCCAAGTTTACTTTTACTAACAGTACGCAGTTAGCTGCTCCTGTAAAGATTTTGATTTGATTTTTGCCTCTATTATGGAGATGACAATTGGAATACTTCAGAATAATCTGTACTGGTCTTGGATGTTCAGGCTCCTTCTGGGCCCTGAACTCCAACCTTGCCTACTATAATGTTTGTAATCATAGATGAGTGAAAGATACTGCAGAAGGAAAGCAGAACACAAGTTCATAAAGCTCCAAAAGCTTCAGCAGGCTGATGGTTTAACATAGGGTGCAATGTAAATTTTGAAGCTGCCTGAATAGCTTCTAGATGGGGCATAGTGGCCAGCTGTAGGGTAGCCTGCTCCCCCAGGAGGTGGGTGAAGGTGTGTTGAGGTGCCCATGTTTGTCCTGCTGGGAGTTGCTGAACAGGCCAGTGGACACATAAATAGGGAAGAGGGGTGAGGAAGTTGGGAAGTTGGGACCTTCTTCTGCATGTATATAATTCTTGCCCACAAAAACCTGTCTGAAAGTAAACTTAATAATATTAGGCTATAAGGGTTATATAAGGGTTCACTGTGCATTACAGTTAAGTGAACTGCAAGGGAAAAGTGGAGGAAAAATAGATATTTTTTTGTACATTAAAGCATTTTCAGATACCAAAATAACAACCTTGTCACGTCAGTTGGGGAAGAACTGTAAGTACTATTTTCAAACGGCTTTGGATTTTCTTAGTAAACTGTTCTCTCAGCCCTGCTTGCGATGTAATTACTGCCTATCCAGCAGTAACAGAAATGAGAATGTCTTAGGCAATGTCTGTTTCCTCTGGAGACAATGTGAAATGGTGTTCAGAAAGCTACAGAATTGTAATGTACTTACAGGAAAAAACCCCCACATAGTAATCAAGTGTGGAGGTTAAAGGGGAAAAAAAACCACCCCAAACACTGATTAGAATTTTTAGGAAACTGCCTGGAATTTTTCAGACCTATAAATAAACCTGGAGGAAAAAGATTTTGACTATTGTTAATAAACAAAAAGCCAGTAGATGGCACGAGAGACCTTGAGATTCAATGTAAAGCTCATATGGCCGCTAATAGCTATTCTGTTTTGCAACCTTCTGTGCTATCTCTGGTTTTAGCCCTAACTACTGTATTTGATAGATTCCCAAGGTTTCTTATTCATCAGCTGCACTTAGATCCACACAGTACATTTATTTTTAGGGACAACTAAAGTTCGTTTAATAACTCATTCAAACATGCTGAGTAAAAGCCTAGCTCTGTTGAGTTTAACCATTGACTTCAGTGGGGTTAGAATTGAACACATTTTTTTTTTAATGTTCATGCTGCGGAGCAGGCATTTCATTTCCAGGAGGGGTCCGATATTAACGGTTTTGTCCTTTCCTATCACATTGCAGATCCTTTCTCTGGAGCAGAATGACCACGCTTTCCAGAAAGTCACTGTGTCATTTAAAATTAGTGAATCAAAAGAGCCAGGTCTGGTGGACAAAAGGTTTGTTGTCTTTGTCTGGGATACAAAAGACTGTGCCTCCAAAGGCCTTTTGCCTATCCCCCTATAATAGCAGGATCCAATTCTAGGTTTTTATGAATAATCCACTAAGGTTTAACCAGAGCTGACCGTGAACAAATTAAGTACATTGTTTTGATTTTTTCCAAATGTGTAGTTATTTTACAGTTGGATGAATCTGAAAATGAAAACCTTCAACTTAGCAATAAAATATACTCATGTGGTTAGGAGATCTAGTGGAAAAATTTACTTTTCATCTCTAGAATCACTGAAGAACTTGCAAAAGACATATGGGACTATAAATTCATAAGCATTTCTGACTCCATCAAGTAGGTAAGTAGTCATATCCTTCTGATGCAGAAAATGAGACACAAAAATCCCCAGCCTCATGCAAAACCATGTTATGAAGCTGCAAATGCAGGATTAGGACTCAAGCCTGGCATATGTTTAGACCTGCATCTTTTTTTCTGACAGTCATTTTTTTTTTAAACAATACTGGAGTGCTATAATTGCAAGGTCATATTCCTTGATTACTTCAGTGAAGTCCAGAGTTCATTAATTCATATCATTGAGAAGCGCTAGGAATGAAAAGTAGAGTGCATAAAAGCTCCGACTGTGAAGTACACATTTTAATACTCGGTAGGCTATATAACTTTGGTTTGCTTTATAAGATAGGACAGGCATGATTTCTAAATGAGGTTTAAATCTGGACTGCAGATATCCTCCCACATGGGTTGGAAATGTCTATGTTGTACATTAGAAACTCCAGAAGGGCTTTTTCACACTTGTACTGCTAATGCTCTTAATTCCTTTGGCAAAATGAGCTGGTTCTAAGTGTTTTGTTTTGCCATGCCCACTGCCAACCTCAGGCTTTACTAACTTTCATTATATTTGGATTTTACAGCTGCAACATCAATGGAGCCTTTCAGGCAGTCGAAGGCATTGAGCTGTCTCAGCAAGAGGGCACCGATGACCAGGAACTGGACAGAAATGAAAGCTGCCTCTTCAAAAGGGCAATAACAAGAGCTGTGTCTCAGCCGTGCCCTGCACGGACCAGTGAAAGGACCATGCCTGGGTTCTGCTGTCCCCTCTGGCTGAGCCTGCACCTGAGTCTGGGCTGCGCTCTTGGTCAGGTGATGGTGAGTGGATTCCCCGGCCATGGGGTATTTTTGCTTTTCTTTCCTTGGGTCCAGGACAGTGTATGAGTTGGGAATTTCCTTGGGACATTTGGGTTCAAGCTGTTGCATGCAGCATCTTGCTGTTGGGAGATTTATTGCCCATGAACACCACAGCCAGTGGAAAGTGCTGACAAGGAAGCTTCTGTGGGAGGAAAGGCACATGTATGTGGTTTTAGCATGGGCAGGACACCTTCTTCCAGGCATGACAATTTATCAGAAAGAGACGTGTAGCTGTTGTGGTGGCTCCCTTTAACTGGGGCACTGCAGATGTCTTCTTGTTGGTGCAGGATCCAAAGTGGGGCTTCAGCAGGGATAGGCCTGACCTGGCACATTTATTGGTTTTTTGATGCTGCACAGTACATATTATTTTTATATATTGTCATTGTAGAATAAATTATTTTAGGATTGCTGATCAGTCTTTCCCTTGAAGTTTTTTCCAATGACTTCAACGATCTGTAAATTGTTTCTGGGAGAAGGCATTTGCCCTTATGAGCTGCTTGTATTTTTTGTACTGTACAACCCAGCTTGATCATTGTTAATTAGTGTCTTGCATCTGTGTAGATGACTCTGTTTTACTGCGAGCAGAATTACTGCACTTCCTAATGGCTCTTTGCTGTTGCTAAATTCCTGTTCCAGTAGTTGAGCATGAAAGTTCATTTTTCTTTTGTCACTACATCTCCTCACTACCTTTGTCTTATCTGAAGTGGTTGACTGGCAAAAGTTTCTCTTTTGTAAACAAGCAGATTAAAAAGAAAGGTGTTGGATTAAAGATGACAGTCTGATCCTATGAAAATCAATGGCAGATCTCTCATAAGCCACAGTGAAAACAATACCGTGAAAAAAAGGGCTCTCCAGGTGTAATATTAGTGTGATTTTAAGGCAAAGAGGAATGCAATATTCTTCATTTCCCCTCTTGTTTGAGGCTGCCCTTTTTTGCAGTGCAGCACTTCTGATGGGTTAGCAAAATGCGGCTTTTGTACAGGTGTTAGTTTGAACACGCATGAAAAAAAGCTATTAAAGGGAGCACTGGAGAAGGTTCTCAAATACAACACACAGACTAAGTTCAAGCTGGGGGAAGGGAAAGAGGCAGGTAACCTAAAGGCTAACATTTAAATCCTGAAGGCTGACATTTCAATCCCTAAAAAACCCCTTTTTACCCTCTGTATGTTGTCCTCAGGAGAGGGGCTTGGGGGCAGAGGCAAACATACTTACCACAGGTTATGCACGAGGCATCAGGGCTCAGTGGGCTGATTTGAACAAAGTCATAAAGGCTTACATTCTTTTGGAGGTAATGAAGTAATTGCAGTACACCAAGACAAAACTGAGTCTTTTCAAGTCTTTTCAACTTGGAGGAGAGTGAGAAGAGTACTATGCATCGCTCATGTTTCTGCTCTTGAAAGAAAAGCACTGAGAAATGTTATTCTGTAATCATTCAGCTATTTAGTCTTCCATAGTCTTTCTGACAGCTCTGTTTTTAGTTAGAATGAAAAGTATTTTCCTTAATGACAGTTTCCTGGCAGCATTTGGGTTCAGAAGTACCTTGCCCATGCTAAGGCTTCTCTTGGAAGAACATGTATCACAGCTCACTGCACAGCTGATTCGTGTACAAGGTGAAGAGATATTGTGCTGTTGCTCAGGGTTTGAAGGTGCCACCTATTCCCGGTCCCCTGGAGTGGGAGGGAATTGACTTTCTGCATAGGCCTAGGTGCAAGCTAGCAGATTGACACCTCACTGGTTAAATATAATCTGTCCTGCTTGTACTTTGTTTTAGCTTTATGATGCTATTGATCTTAGATATTTTTCTATATATTACTTTTTTGGGAGTATTTGGAATGCTACCTAATGTATTATTGTTCCCTCAAGTTTTTGAAGGCATCATTTTCATAGATATACAATAGGAGAGGGTAACAAAAAAAGAGTTCCCGTTCATACTTTTAGCTCATGAAGTAACAGCACATCCATTGAAATTTAAATGAAAATGGGGACTGTGTCACACACTATAGCTCTCTGGAAAGCTACAGTGGGAGTCTAGCAGCCCAATTCATTCCTTTGTAGAATGTACTAAGGCTAATGGTCTTGCTGGGAGTAAAATGTATTTTTTTGCAGAACGGTTCCAAGAACAGACTTTTCTCTTTACCGGAAAACATAAAAGAAAACAAATGCTTACTGTGTCTTTAGTATGCTAAATATGAAATTCTTTGCACAATGGAATGTTAGCAGTAGCCATAATAATGTTTTCCTTTCATCACCTAGTGAACGTAATTTTCAGAGAGGACTGCTGTAATTATATTTCAGATAAAAGGAAGCAGAATTTCTGGATAATATGATAGTTGGTCTGATTGTTTTGTTGATAGGGCAAAATAAAGAGACAGACCACATGAATACTTATTTAATGAACAACTTATTTATTAAGCAGTGCAGACTGTACATAATGCATTTGACTTCAGGTACAATGCAGTAGACTTATTTTCTTCAAGCACGTTTCTTAATATTTTACTACAGCTATTACCTTCCTTTCTTATCTGTCCAGCTATTCAATTATTTATATAGTATGTCTATAGCACAACACTAAAGTGTTTAGCTTAACTACAGTCACCAGTGCAGGTACAATCAATGTCAGCATCCACACTCTGAACAACATCCTCAGATGCAGATTTCTTATCGCTGCTTCTCTGCCATTCCAGCAGGCTTACAGCAGTATCTGTCAGAAAGGCAAAGCCATTGTTAACTAACATCAAGCAAATTAACACATTTCAAGGAAATACTGTTTTGATGGCTGCCAACTCCCTCATCACGTAAAGAACGAAATCCTGCCCCCACAACTGACATCTAACTGGCTCATTGACTTGGAGCAGGATTTTCATCCATGATATAATTACTATAATACTTCCCTAAAAACAAAATGAATAACATTTCATGAAGCACAAAGACAACAAGCAGGAGCCTGTAAAAGTGCTGGAGGTGGCCACTTTCAAAGTAAGTCCACCGCATACCAGTACACATCAGCAATCTCTTTTTATGTTAGTGCTGCCTATCAGTGTGTATTTCAGCAGACTATTTGTCGAAGTTCATTCTGAAGGATAAGCCCTTTGGAGAATTTTCAGAGGTTCATAAACTTCTAATTAAAGTTTCCCATATATTGTGAAATCTGGCAGAGCATTGTCAGTTGCAGTATTAACCTTACCACACTGCTTTATCAACAGCAGCTTGAATAAGCCGTATCCCTTAATGCTGAAATAATCTAAATGGAATAATGATATTCATCCTCCCAATAAATATTCTTAGCTAGTTGGAGGTTTATCATTGCATCAGGAAGAATATTAGGACATCCATTTAGATTAAGTTTGTATAATGAGAATGGGTAAAGATTTCATAATTTTACTTCCATTTGTTTTATCCCTCAGTTGGACAATATATTTATAACACGCCATCTCTCATCACAGGGAAATCTGGAGACTGCTGTGTGGGTTCAGGTTGCATCAGTCACTTATCTCCTGAAATGGTAACACTTTCCTTGGCTAAATTACTGTCCAATTTAAAGCACAGATTTTGCATAGTAAACTGGGTAATAAATATTTCCCAGAAAGGTGCTGGAGATGCTTTTTAAAAATATGTAATATTTTCAAGCTATGAAATGAGAGATGTTATAAAATGTCTGGTTTCTGTTTTTTAAATATATATTAATTCTTGTTATATCTCTTGCTCTTGGGCATGCTGTGGGTCTGATCACATCCGTATCCATATAAGAAGCAGTTGCCTTGGCAAACTGGATCATGGCTGAGTAACTATGATCCCCATAGGTAGGGTTTGTGGCATGTTTGAGATGTAAACTGATATGTGGACTTAGACTTGGAGTGATGTCTGCCTCAGTCAAGATCCTAAGACTACAGGCTCACCGATTTGAGGATAACAGGGGAAATTCTGCATCCTTGTACTTCATTTATCTTTGCACCACTGGTGACAGTGATGGAGTCCCTCTCTTTTGAAACGGCCGACTATTATATTTAAGCTCTCGAATAAAGAGCTGAGAAAAGGTACTTTGTCCAGTGTATGCAAATAAATGTTCTCAGCTTGAGAAAGATGTGGCTTTTGTTTATTTTGCTTCTCCAAGCCATCAAACAAAGAAAAAAGAAGAACAAGAACTATTTTTAAGGGCTGGACTTGTATTTCTATTAATCCTTAGCCTGAGAAAACGAATCATCTTGCTAAAAAAACCACAAATGGCATCTTTTCCCTTCATCCTTCTCCTCCTCTCTCTCTTCCCCCCTCATCCCCCACCCCTTCCCTCCTCAGGATAAAGAAATAAAAAACCCCTTGATTAGGAGTACTGCCATCAGACTTCCCAGTCTCTGGTTCAGTAAATGAACCAGAGAAGCCTGCAGTTGCTGTAAAAGCATCACTGCCTGCGACAACTAACATATCTTTTTTTTTTTTCTGATTTTCCTCTTTTCTCACACATTTTTGTGAGAGAATGAGACAGCTTTGTTATAGCCTAATATTCTGAGGCAGTGAGTGGCCCGAGGTGATGACATTTCAGAGATACAGACTTGGACACACAAAAGAAATCTGTGAAACATGGATATGACAAGATTTTGGAAGGCTTTTTTTGTTGAGGGTGGGTTTTTCTTTTCATAAAAGGATGCATGTGAATAGCACATCTCAGGGAGCCATCAGAAAACTATTAGCACTCTCACTGTGCTGCTTGTTGAATAGGCTGTTGTAGATGGTTGACTATTATAGAAAGATGCCCATTGCTTTTATGGGCTGATTCAGCACATTAATAACATGAGCACAGTACAAAGTTCTACATAGATGTTGTTTAAAATCAGCCATAAAGTACTCTTGTTTCTCTCCAGTATTACTCAACCCAGGGATCCATTTGCTTCAGTGAAACTACACTGGATTATCCCAGTTTACAATGGATTTGGCCAACAATGCTTAACACAGAGAACAGGCCACTTCAGTAGATACTCCCTAATGGTAGATTTCCTTCTAACGTATATATGTACTGTATAATTCACTAGAAGATTTAGGAAAGACTGCACCAGAAATATCTGTAGGCTCCAGGATAGATTCTCCTCTCATGCTTATATAACCTTAGTGTGAACCTGTGTTAGACAATGCATTGTGTCTGTGGCAAATTGGTATAAGTGAAAGGAGAAAAAGGCCCTGTATTTTTAAAAATTTGGGACACAAGGGTATGTGTACAAAATACCTTCAAATACAAACTATTTTTTGGAACAATCTAGAGAACATTTCAGCAGCGTGTTTTTTGCTGATGTATTGCACAGTGGCATAGCATGGCAGCCTAATCACAGCAGTCATGTCACACTACTTGACTGACTTTCAATTGCCTTGCTTACCCTGGTCTACACAAAATTGCAGGCTGTAATGTGCATAAAAGGACTCATTGTTGCTTATCTCAACTTCATGGAGATCCTGAAAATGTGAAAAACATTTTATCGATCGGTGCTGCCCCTTTTACCACCTCAAATGTTTTTCTCAGATGATGCTACCTGCCATCATCCAAACTAGCTTTTAGCTGGCCAGTACTGTCAGTGGTTATAGCAAATACTACTGGGATTAAAAGCCAGAGCAATACAGGTCTGTGCGTGGCTGTGTTGTGTTTTGTTCTTTTGAGTGCTCTGACAGAGCTCCTGCGGTACGGTGACACGGGGAGAGAAAAATATCGTACCTTTTGGGAAACAGTGGAAGCCAACCTTAACTGAAGTTTTTTCTGTTGGAGTACAGTCTTTCATACATTTCAGTACTGGGTCAACAGAGTAGCATGTAGATTCCTCTCCATCAACAGTAGGATTTCGATTCAGCTTCACATAACTGCGCTGCAACTTGCACCCTAAGAGGAAAAGGAAAGGTAGTTAAAATTGTAGAAATAAATCCCAATCGATCCCTGCAATAATAAAGGTCCATATTTCATCTACAGCTTTTATTAAAACACAGGTGCCTGACAAACCATTTTCACAGTAGCAAGGTTATCAAGATAGAATGATAATAAGTTGGGTGATAGAGGAAAGAGGCTGAAAAGGGACCTATTTTTAAAATCTAATTGCACAATATAACCCAAATGGAATCATGTATACCCAGTTTTTTTTTGAACTACATAATACACAGAAAATAACCTCTCATGTCTGAAAGCTATTAAGATTAGATACTACAAGCACAATGGCTACTTCATTGCATTAGGAAAAATGTCAACTGTAGTGAATGAATTAAAAAAAAAAAAAGCAGCATTTATAGAATAACATCAAGGATAATTTTTGTATTGGATGATTTTTATAATGCTCCAATTATCTCACTAGAAAGGTATAATGTAACTTAACAGGATCTCAGCTATGACTCTGTTTCCTGACACGCAGATAAGTACAATTCTACTGCCACTGAAGTCAAGGAGAAAACAACCATTAACTTCAATAAAGTTATCTCAGGTCTAAGGTAAATGGAGACCTACAGAACAAAACTGTACTGATGGGAAACCATCATTAATTATTTTTCCAGCTACATGAGAGAGGAAGCTCTTTTACTTTAGGAATATTTGTAAATATTTCCCTGAGATTGAAACCTCAGATGGTGCAGAACAAAAACGAAATTTTGTGCACTCTGAAAATTTACATAAACTTAAGATCTGACACAGAATTTATAGCCTGCAACTTGTTTAATTAAAATAAGTCTGCAGATAACAACTGAAAATGCTTTGATTCAGTAGTAAAAATCACACTTACTTTGGTGGGAGGAAGATTAGGCCTGATTTCCCTCTCCAAGAAAAAAGCTACTCAGTGTAAGAAATTACAGTAGAATCAACTATTTAGCACTGAGCTATACATGAGATAAAGACTTTGCTCTAGCATATATTCTCTGTGTTCACAGGCAATGTTTTAAACAGCGGTTAATGAAATTGAAATGGATCTATATTGCTATTGTCTTTTCTAAGTAAAAGATTTCTGCTGCTTTTAAGAAAAATATTTTCTAGCTACGGGCAGAGGAAAAGTGAAGTTGTATTCTCCCCAAGCATAAATTGTTTTCAGATCTACTCACCACCAGAACAGGTTTCTTCTAGCAATACCCATGAATGAACAAAAGCAGAACAGCTGTGTGCCAGTTTCTGATTTGGCATTAGGAGTTCATTGTGTGTTTCTCTGTCATTATTTCCACAAACTCCACAGGTCTTTCCTCTCATCCATGAAGCCACGGTAACCTGTAAAATAGCACACCTTTGTAGTGAATGCTCAAGTGTTGGTCTGTTACATTGCAAAGGCACTAAACAGAAAAAGGAGTAACCTTGAAAGTAAGCCCAATACCTTAAGGATCACACCATCAAAAGTCACATTCTTCAGCCCATGAGTTGGAGCTTCCACGATAACTGTTGTTGCATTTTTATAAATTCTAACATTGTCTGTAAAAAGACAGTGAATCATAAGGTGATCTGCTTAATTTCAAATTAGTGGAGAAATTAAGTAGCACAAAATAAACCATAATGCATTTTTTTCTTTGGAAGGAACACTTCGCTATTACAATTGGATTTGTTTTGTTTTGTGGAGAGAGAAAGCAAAACCAGAATAAATTATCTATTTATAAAAATATTCTACTGCTGTTCCATATAGTTGGAATTGACTTTTGTATCCAGTCTTCTAAATCTTGAAATAAAAATGTCATCGATGGTGCTTCAGTTAAATACTGGACCCAAAGCATGTAATTGTGACTGCAAGAAGCACTTTGTTCCTGAACAATCACCAACTTGGACATAACATATACATATATATACACACATATATGCAAGGGCTCTATCTACTTGTCAGTTATGCTGAGGGAAAGTATAAGTGTAAATACTATAGAAAACACAAGAACGTAAGTCAATCCAAACATTAAGAAAATAAAGTCTCTATTTTTTCTATGAATTAATCTTGCTTGTGTTTTCTTTACACTGAAATGCCTCCGAGAAATTTATAAAAAGAGAGTCTTGAATTTATTTAATTTTCAGGTCAGTCCTGGAAAAGTGGGTGTCACAGCTTACCTTTCTCATACTCAGAAACTCCACTGTCTGATAATACTGGTTCTTCATTGCATGCTACAAGGAGAGATGAATTTGCCACAGGACGAATTTTGATGTTCCTTCGGGGAAAAAAAAAGAAATAAACAAAAAAAAAAAAAAAGAAAGAACAATCTAGTGGTTAATTAAAAATATGAAAAGCGGAGATATTGTGATCAAAGCTAGCAGAGAGCCAATTTGAACATCTGGATTTTGAATGAATGAATGAGCTGTTTTCTTTCCAAAATGCAAAATTAATTTGGACTTCGGTCTTGGAGATTAAATCTTTAAAGAAAAAACAGGGTGGGGACTTACTGAGGTTATCAGATAATGGTGGCTGTGAAATGGAAGACAAGAGCAGCTAAACCAATGAGTCTCGGATGAGGATTCCATCTGAAACCCTGTATTTCCCCAAATATCTGATTGCAAACTAGTTTCACCTAGGAGCTAGACATCTGCCCTCCCTAGACTAACTCCCTGAAATTTTATACGTAACTCCTGAGCCCTCAGGATAAACCACACTTACGCTGAGGTTGTGCTTATGTGAACCTCTCTTGAGAAAGACTGAGGATCAACCTTTCTTGTAGTAATGATGAATTTTGGGTGTTCAGTACAGTCTTGGGCCACTATCAGGTTGCAGCTTTTATTGAAAAAATATGTACGGCTCACATGATCGAATGTTTTGAAATCTCCCTCACTGACTTCACATGTGGCTGCAAAACAAAACCAGAAAGGAAATGGCAGATGTGACAATGGCATGCAAGCTCCTGCAAAGTATAGAAGGCCACCTCTGTAAGATTGAACTACCCAGCAAACAGGAAAGAAACTTCAACATTTCCTTGGCAGATGCTTTCAATGCTGTCAGTCTGTAAGGACAGGATGGCACCACAGAACACCTACCACTTATAGACTACACTGATATTGATTTTGATCACATGCTAAACACAAAACTCAAGCTAACAAGGACTAAAATGTACCAAGTTCTCGAGAACATTATAAAAATTAGTTCACATATCCCACAGAAGTGCTATGCACCAACCAGCTAAAACTCACAACTCCTTTTTGAAGGAAATAAACAGGGCAGAAAATACATTATCTGTCTTGTACCCATCACCTGATGCCTCTCAATGCAGAGAAGGCACATTCTTAGACAAAGCAAAAGACAACCTCTACTCTTTGCAGTCAAGAGTGGTTCCTGAATTCTGAATATTTACAGCAGTTTGAATATCTTCATTCACCTGCCAACAAACAGTCTTTTAAGTGAAAGAACAAGCTGCTGAGAAGGCAGGGTTAGAGACACTCTGCTTCCCTAGAAGACAATTCCAAGGAAAGAAGAGGCCCAGTCATGGCAGTGGATGGATCTCCAAACATTGCTTATTCATGAATCAGGCATATAAAAGTAATATTTACATTGATCTTCTTGTGCTATTTGTGAAGCTATTTGAGGAAATAAATTCCAGGCAGTGATATCTTGAATCTCATAAGGTGGAGATGGGCCTAAAGGCAGAGTGAAAGGCATTCGGAGTGCCTGACAGTAAAGTGTTACCTGAAAAAGCAAAAATTAAGATACGTTAAGATAAATTAAACAATATTGCTCAATACATGACTGCAAACAACAAAAAAAAGACTCTAGTGAAAAGAAACCTTGAAGATATATTTATACTACTGCAGTTGTTGTGTTAGTCACCCCAGGATGCACTCAAACCTTAAGCTTTTTTGAGGAATCACTGTTTTATAGTCACATTTCTTGACTTCTTGAGAAATTGTTGAGGACATTGGAAAGTAACTGATATAGATGAAGTGGTAATTAAGTAACAACTTCTTAAAAAAATAAGGCAACAAGTTAAGTAACTGAGTTTTTCAGATGTATTAAAGATACTGCAATACTGAAGCACTATGGAAGGTTAAAGACACACTAGTGTAACTGTGTGTGAATAGCTAGCTGTTATTAATTTGCCAGAGATCTATAGGGAAAATTTTTCAAAGCCGTGCATAGGAGTTTGGTGTACAAGGACCAATTAATCAGTGGGATTCTGCAGTGGGATCCAGCCTGTGTGAGCTACTCTGAGAATGTAACTATCCGTCCTGGTTTGGTTAAGGCCCAGTTGTCTTTGTGGCTGTCATAACTTTCTCGGACCTGTCTCGTCAAGTGTGGTTGCTGCACATGTGGCATTTGAGTGGCAACACAGACAGATGCTGTATGTGCTTGCAATGGACTGCAAAGTCTTCTCAGGGCCTCCATCATCTGCTCTGAGACCTCTATACATCCCACAGAACTAGTCACACTAGGTAAAATGAATAAAGGTGTGAGTGCAGACCAGTCATACTTGAGGCAATTTTGGCCTAACAGCTGTCCTCAGAACGGAAATAAGGTATTTGACTAGAGAGTCTGATTTTCAGCTTATTGTTACATTGCACCAAAGCAGCACAAAATCAAGAACACTCTTGTATGTATTTCAAGACCCATGTAATGTACTCATGTATATAGCAGCTTCTCTAAAAGGGAATGTTTTTGTTGTGTGTTTTTTTTTTTTAAGTATCAAAATGTTATTAGTTGAAAATCCATTCGAGGTAAGGAAAATAAAAATTGACACGTACCCCAGGAGCTTTAATTACTGTATCAATTGTTCGTGGAGATGTTGCAACTGCCCTTACTATAAATTCATGAGATGGATTTCTCTGATGTGCTTCTGAGAAGCCCAACACAAGTGCTGCACCAGGAACGTATTGCATGAATCTAGAGATAAACAAGATGTGACAAAATCAAGTACATAAGCAAAAGCAGATATAGGAGGAGGAGGACGACCGGAAGTTGTGAAAAATCAGGGTGACAACGGAAAAACTGAAAAGTCAAGGAAATAATACTTTGTGTTGAATTAAATGGTTGATTTTATCCAGAGGAAAAGCATTGGTTTTATTTTGCTCATTTTACCTGGGTGTTTTTTAAGACTGAATCGAAGAGCATTTAAAAAATTAAAAAGCATTTTGAACTGAAATATCAAATCATTTAATATGGAAAATAAAATTAAACTTGTCAAGTTTTTAAACATTTGGGTGATATCTTTTACCAAGCAACATGTAAAGGAAGTGGAACACATTTGCTAAATACTTTTGTGCCATTTAACTTGTGTTTTCTATTTAACTTGGGCTGAAAACTTTGCTTTATAAAAACACTGAAGGAACTGAATCAAACTAGTGTAAGCAATGCAACATAACAACTTAGGAAAGAGCAAGTTACATACTTTGTGCTTGTCTTTTTTATCCAGGATGGAAGTTTTCCCCACTGGACCTTCAGCTGCACGGCTGGCTTCTTTGCCAGTTGGCCTGTGGTAGCCATGGCTGCTATCCTGTAGTCCTGGCACTCCTTGCCCCATCTCAGTCTGGCCTTTAAAAACAGAAACGGTCACCCCAGTAACAGAAAAGAACCACAGAACCCACTTAACCACTCCAAAATGCGAGTTTTTCTTCTTTTCTGCAACTTCATGTTGATTTTTTTTATGTTCGTACACCTTGGGATTCATAATGAATTCATTTTCTATAAAGAATAGTGAAATACCAGGCTGAATTTGTTAATTGCAGCAGCAAAAAGCAGAGGTCTATAAATTGTTACGCAAAGACCTCTTGCATTAAAAGGCACATAGGAAGCGCAGCAGCAGGAGACACAAAAAAAGATAAGTAAAGACCTGCTCCTTTGTTTATGATGCTCTGTCAGGCATCAACCCATTACCCAACTTTACTTTTTTGCAGCTTTTCGTATAAATCCTAAGAAATACAACATTTCAAATGCATTTGAGTTATAAGTCTTCTGAAATGAATTATACAGAGAAAAACAGCTAGATTCCCAGGCAAGCAAACTCATAGTGGAACAAATAATAAATAGCTAGTAATGAAGCAGTCAATTTTTCAAATATTTATGCTACTTCTACTGGTCATATTTTGATGCATCTTGAAAGTCAATATCTCCTTTTGCCAGATTTTGACGTGGCTGATTTTTTTTTTTTTCTTTTTTAATTCAAAAGAATGGTGAAAGATGCAAGCACTTACAGAAATTTCTCAAACTTTCTGAAACGTGTCAAAATATGTATGCTTTTCCTCTTTGGTTCTCCTAATAAGCAGGTGCTCTGTGCTTATTTTAAAAACTGGGCTTTTTAGCTGTCTCTCTTGGCAATGCTGCCTGTGTGCTTACCTGTGCTTTCAGAGGCAGTATTACAGCATCAGCACACGCTTTCCAATTGGTTTCAGCCAGCTGAACCACAACTAGTTGCACATCAACTTTGGCAGCATTAGAACGAACATATGCTGTAGCTTGATAACCTTGATTTCTGTTGTCACTTCTTACTGCCTGCGCCACAATCGTAATGCCAGGTGGAATTATGTCTCCCAGGAAGTTGTGCTGAAAAACAACCCCCAACCATCTGTGCTTAAGTATTTCTGTGTATTCACTGGAGACCCTACAGTCCAGTTTATATGCGCTGATAGCAGGAAGCAGCCCTCATCCTTCATCAGTTTAGTTTGTGATACCTATTTCTATAAACCAAATATCTGAGAATAAGTTTGGTTGGAATCTTGGTTATTTCATTACCACCAGGAATTTTCCAAGATGTGATTGTTTTAATGAAGATTCTTCCAAACTATCTTTACACACTTGGTAAGATTTTGTGCGTTATTTTAATATTTCAAATAGCCACCTACAATATGTACTAGATATCTTCACAGCAGTGTACACATTGACAATATATTTTAGTATACTGCAGCTCTTTCAATCCAATTGATTATTTTGAAATCCTTCTCAGTAGCAGAGTTCCCATAGACATTGTGTGCATTTGCAGAGCTCTTTGTTCTATTATTATGTAGATACCTTAGTACAATTACAGAATACTAAGTGTGTAATAAAGATAAAAATGATCTGTGCTAATGGGACTCTACATTTATCAATCAGTAATGACCATGGAGACTCTGATTTTAGTTATACTCTGCATGCACTCATGACCTCTGTCCACACCTAAAAATAATTAGGCGGACTTAAGTTTAAAAAAAAATTCCTTCAGTTTTTATAATTTCCAAATCCAGGCTTTCATAAACTGCAAACACCTTTAGAAATGATGAAACTATACCCAAGACCAGCAAACAAAACCCTGAAGCCAAGGGAATTTGGAAAAAGATCTTTTCATGGGGCAAAAATATCTCAACGGATTTTTGACTTTCCATTTACAAACTTGACTTGCAGGGTCCTTCCTGAGCGTAATCCCACCCCTCAGCTGGTGAGATGCCCCCAGAGCTACAGTCCCTACTCTGCAGCCAGCAGAACGTGGCTCGTGTGTCCCACACCGCCGGTACCTCGCGGGCCAGGCTGGAGCCATGGCTGTGGTGGACGCTGACGTGGCTTTTCCTTGAGTTGTGACCAGCGTTTTCTCTGTGGTGGTGGCTGCTGCTCCTGCTGCTGCTGCTGCTGTTGCTGTGGCTGCTTTGCGACTCTGAGGAAGATGACGATGAACTGCTTGATATCTTCCGATCTGGATGCTGTGAAACATCAACAGTTTACAAAGCTATGGCATGGTCTCTAGTTTTACAGTGTGGACAGCAAAATCAGAGCTGTCAGCCTCCCTCTAGAGGTAACAGGTTTAGAGGTATCTGGGGTGTTATTTTTATTATCATAATGCAAGCATTAAATATGTTGTGCCTTAGATGCAGCTGGACTTCTCCACTGATAGAAAAGCTGTGTAGACAGTGATTGTAAATGGCAACATCACATTGTCCACCTCTAATGTTACAGAAAATAAAAACTGACAATAAATGGTCAAACACATCCATATTGTTTAGAAATAAAAAAAGAGATTACAACTTAAAACACTGTAAATCATCTTACTCTTTCATAAGCAGGATACATAATCACTTCACAGGTAATGCCTACAAAAGCCACCACATTATCATCCTTCTAACATTCACTTAAAATACCTCTGTGCCATAAAGCATACTGAATTGGTTTCTGATACAGTCCACATACATGATGATTTTACCATGATTGCCCAGAAACTGTGGACACAGCTATTCCTGTTTATTTATTTATAATTCCCCCATGGTCTTTGTTATCTTAGCTTTGGCTGCATTGTACAGCCTCTAGCCCAAAGGTGTCCTGACTAAAATTTGAGGATTGCAAGTGCTGCAACAGAAGGCTGTAGCACAATAGTTGGTATTTTAGTAACAAATATGCTTATTTTGGCCATCATCAATGCTGATATTGGACATTATGGAATGCTCAAGTGAAATAAACCAAACCAAGCCCTTCAGTAATATGTTTGATTATATCAACTGTAGCCACCACAGGAATGTGCAATGAATTGATGACCTACCCAATGGACGTGAGCAGACCTGAAACGGAGCTGATATACTTTTGGAAGCTGATGTTCCTACAAAATTCCAAAAGAAGTTATTACATATAGCTCAGTAAGGATCACCTCCTAGCAGAAGTCAAAGCATTAGAAAAATTTACCCATTCTGTAGAAACGTCATTACTACTTCGACTGTTAAACTGGGACTTGACATATTTCTGCTCAGCTTTTCTCTCATATTTGCTCTGGCGAAGCAAAACACTAACGCTTCCGCTGCTGCTGCTGGTGCCACTGCTGGTAATTCTGCTGCTGCTACTCTGTGTTTTATGCTTCTGCTCACGGACGCTTCTCTCTCCTTCAGCAGCTCTGGCATGTGGCAATGATGTGGTCTTGGACTGCTTCTTAGCCTTATGCTTTAGACCAGATGCTTTGCTACTGCTGCTGCTACTCTTGCTTTTGCTGCTACTACTGCTGCTGCCCTTGCTGCTGCTGCTACTGCTTTTGCTGCTACTGCTTCTGCTGCTACTGCTACTACTACTGCTTTTGCTGCTACTGCTTCTGCTGCTACTGCTACTACTACTGCTTTTGCTACTACTGCTACTGCTTTTGCTACTGCTACTACTGCTTTTGCTATTGCTACTACTGCTTTTGCTACTGCTACTACTGCTTTGGCTGCTACTGCTACTACTACTGCTTTGGCTGCTGCTGCTACTGCTTTTGCTGCTGCTACTCTCACTGCTACTGCTGCTACTACTACTGCTACTGCTGCTACTACTACTGCTGTCCCCAAAGGGGTAGAATTTCTTTTCTTTGGCTTTGGACTGTCTTGTTTTCAGATTTATCTGACTTCTTCCCTGGGATGCCCCGTTGTCAGAGTTGCTGCTGGAGGGGCTGCTCGTTGCACTCTCGGCACTTCTACTGGCGCTGCTGGCACTGGACGATGAGCTTCTGGGTTTCCTTGTCCCCTAGTCAATGGTGTCATTGGAAAAACAAAATTATTTTTCTGTATTCCTGCAGATGGCTTTAAATAAAATCAGATAGAGAGAGCTGTGAATCTCTCTGCTGCCTTAGAAGACAAAATGTATGCTTGATAGCACTCTTGCAATACATTACAATAAGGCAAATTCATAATAACGTCTTAAAAGCACACATAAGCAGAACAATACCCTAAATCTTTTTGTCATAATGAACATGTATAGAAATTGTTGATCATACAATTACACATAACTAATGTTGGTAATGACAGTGCTGCAGCTGTGACTCAGAGCAAGTTGTGTAGGGAGGTGTCGGATCTTTTTGCTACAGTTGCAGCAGCTGGAAAGAACAGATTACATTTCGGGCACACAAAACTGATTTTATGTCTTAAAGAAATTTACAGAAAAACTTACAAAACCAGCCCACTTTTTCTAACATCCTTCACTTGCAAAAGAGACAAATGCAAATAGAAGACCTGCAGAAGAACCTATGTACCCAAAAGCCTGTCCTTATTTTCCAATTTTTACATACTATCTAATCAAAATAGGTTACTTAGTAAAAGAAATATAACTAAGTTTAATGTAATATCTCCTGCAAATCTAGAAGCAGATTTTTACAGAAGTACCTGATTATCAGTATCATCAAGGATTTTCTTCACTCTTTTAATCATTTCTTTTGTGGAAGACACTTGTGCTGCTGGATCTTCAAATGTTACTAAACGTACCATTTTAGTAGGAGCTTGGTCTCCTGCTTGAATTGTGATTTGTATTTTTTCAATTGGTGCCTCTGTGTCTACTGAAATTGCATGACAAGTAGTATGAATGTTAGTATTAGCAACTGCATAATAGAATAAGCCATTTTTTTGCTACAATTTATTTATCCATTCTTCTCCAAATGAAAGTCTAAATGTTCATTGATCATTTTTGGCATTGAGCAACTTTGTAAAAAAATTCTCTAATAACTAAAGCACACACTAACAATAATGAAATATTAAAATATTAGCATCATACTTGATTATTTTCAAGTAATAAGCAGACTGATCAGCAGGTTTAAGTCAAGTGAATGTGATTGCTTAACTAGATAACTCAATGGGAATTAGAGAATTAGACATCAGAGAATAATTGAGGCTCAATGTTTGAATTGTAAAGAATGGTCCAATGGTTAGGCCATTAGTTTGATACTTAGGAGACCTAGATTCAATAGCCTGCTGTGCTTTTACTCCTTATGATCATGGATTAAGACATTAAGGACCAGATCCTGGCAGGGTTAATCCATAATTCCCTTTAAGAGTCCGGGTTTTTAGAGTGTAGCTACAGGACACTGCATCAGATCTGTTGCCCATGTCCAATTGCTCTGTGCTTGCATCCCAAATCCAATGATTCAGGATGCATCAGACACGCTCTGCAGGCACAGATCAGCTCTGCTTGACGCTGGCCATGCTGAGTGGCATTGCTGGGAGAGCTAGGAAACCCTGCTCAGATGAGTGGGGGAGAAATGGATTCCTGCCGCAGATGTAGTCTGTTGACAATACTGGCAGGGCTGGGAGGTCTAATGGTAGTTTTAGTAGTAGTTAAGATACAAAAGACCTATATGCACATATACAAATATGTAGGTATATATATGCACACCCCTATCCACCCGTTATTTTCTTTTTTGTGCACAGTTGTATTTACCTGGCTTGAAACTCATTCTGAGGGCATGCTCTCCAACTAGGTAATATAAAGGCACATTTTTGATAAATGCTGCATGTACGCTTTTCCTCTCAATGCACACTTGAATGCCAAATGTGCTTGCATTGAAGCACATGGACTGAACAAATGGCACTTTCTGGGAAGGAGAGTGTCCAAAGGGGAAGGAATTTCCTGAGGAAACATCTTCTGCAGGCTGTCTGTCCTATTAGATAATACAAATGCAAAGTTAAACTAGACAACAGTAAGAGGAATAATTGTATGTTATGAGTCCTGTTTCGGTAATAGTTACATGTGTTCTGCAGGAGGAATTAACCCATTTATTTGAGATAGCAAGGCCCTGACATAGGACAACTTGGTTTTCAGTTGGACAAAATTAACAACTGAATGGCTTGATCTGACTATCTAGTATAAAAAGAGCTTCAGGCTATAAGCATGGAAAATTATATCACAAATTAATTATAAATATTTAATTTTGTTTTCCTGGGGTATTAGACAATGTTATCAGGTTCTTGATAAATCTGAGTGTGCTCTAGACTGACTGGAATCCTTTTCTTTGGTTTACTATTGGGTCAAAGAACCCTATCTACATCCATGAAAATTCTGTCTCAGTTGAGGTCTGACATGAATGAGAGACTTCATCAACTAGGTGCTCAAAGCATATCAGATGTTAGAAATTTCCACTCAAAACTATGTAATTTACATGTGCTAAGCAATGCTTGCAGAAGAACAAATTAAAATTAATTAAAATTAGAATAAAATCCATGAAATGAAAACTATGATTTCCTGGAGCAATGAAGCAAATAGCTAAAGACACATAATCATAGGCTTTCATTTCACCTGTAATACAGGTTTGAAATTAATTTTTTACTCAGTTTATCATGTTTCACAAGATTACAGACTTGTATGAACCCCACTGGAAAACTGGAATTTTAGTGCTATTATTTTATTTCCAAAGGAAATTCTAATGACACTGGGAAATTCTCCAGTCAGTGACATTTTTCAGTTGCTGCTTATTTAAGACTAACTAAAGGGTACCAAGTTTTTAGGAAGGGAAGTGCAGAGGCAGAAGCAGAAGAACTTTGCTTGTTCCAGGATATTAAAAACTGTTCTCGCCGACAGTACATTTGCCTATTGACTTCTCCACAGCGAAGTACAGTACTCACCCTCTGTTTGCCTCTTATCTGAAAACCTGTCGGAGTCACAGGACAACAATGAAACCAGAACAGAATAGTGTATTCCTCACCTCTGTCAGTTGTTCACTGAACGAATTGTCACAGTGATGCGTTCACAACTCTGCCCATCACAGAAAGTCCCTACTGGTCTTTACGGAAAACTGTAGCTCAGGAAGTCATTTGACTTGACACACAAACTGCCATCCAACTTTGAATTGGGATGCTTATAGGCATTAAATTTGGCTCTACAAGTTGAGCAATGGAGTGTCTCATGGAACACTTGTGGCTGCCCCAGGAATGTGATGCTTGCATAATGGTTGTAAAGTATTTTAAAGATCAGGGGGCTATCCTGTAGATGGCACTGTAAAATTAATTACTAAAGAAAATGCTTTTGCTTTTGAAAGTGTTGCAAGTCTGATGAATTACACTCCAGATTTTAAAATAATGTTACTATAGGGCTATTTGTGTTATTAGATTGAACCTGACTTATTTTGAGTGAAGCAGCATTGGTCAGAGATGTATTGTTCATTTTTCTAAGGAGAAAATAAATGGTCTCCCACTGACTAAAAGCCCAAAAAAGAATAGTCAGACACTACATCATTTACCCTGATATTATCAGTCTCCCCTGATGCAGAATCTGAATCGAAGGACATCTTCATTATGTCAGGAACTGCTTCAGGTAGAAGAACTGGAGTCATCTTACTAGAAGCCAAATCTCCAATATTTCGTGTAGCAGCAAATGTCTTAGACCTGCAGAATAAACATTAGAGTAAATCTGTATCAATAAAGCACTGTTGAAGAAAATACCTGAATAATGCCTTGTAGCACGTACCCAGCAACAAGTATCATACCTTGCAAATTGCTTTATAGATATTTACAGCATCTTTCCTCTTAGTTGTATTTTCAAGGATTGCTAAGAGCGAATAAAGACATGGACTAATATCAGGGGCAGATAGCTCAGCTGGGCATTTAGAATCATGCATAAAGGTTAAAAGCATTGCAGTTGATGGTGTCTCTGTATGCCTAATACCTTGAAGAAGAGCCCGCTTACTTAGAAAACTCATTGTGGATTATATTATTAATTTTGTGAGTCTCCTATTTTGATTTTTAAATTGACTTTTAAATTTTTAAACTCATCTTCTGTGTCTTTACAACTAAACTTAATTATCATTTCCTTTGACATTATATTTGGGAAAATACCGTCATAACTTCAAAAAACTAACCTGGGCACTGGTGGCTATGGAATGCTGTTTTTTGTGCAATGTTTGTTAAAGTAGAATTAAAGAATGGAGCCTGAAATCACCAAAGGAAGTGTGTCCAGCTTGATCTAAATTGACTGGTACTCATGGCTTGGCAAGACATCACAGAGAGATGTGTAGGAAGCTTAAGAGCCTATTTGCATAAATGTGTTCAGTAAATTGTTTCCAGCATCGTGGACTCTAAGCGTATTAGTTAGGATCCAGGATGAGGGCTATAAGGTGCAGCACACAATGGAAATTCTCACAGCTAAACGTCCTGATCCCCTGGCTCTGCACCCCACCTTCTTCATAGAAGTTGTTACAGGGCTGTGATAACTTTGAGTTTGTCTTGCGTCAGAGAAACATCTTGAATACTGAATACTTTTGAGAGTTGAACAGCTATTAGCATTGTGCTATCTCTACCTTATTAGCCATTTATCAGTGCTAACATCCAGCTCAAAATTCCCCATGTGCTGTTTCTCAAGTATGAAGCTGATCTGCTTGCCCTGGGGCTTTTGTGGTCTGCCAATGGAGGTGGCCTTTGTGACAGTGAATGGAAAGATCATCTGAAAAATGGTCTCTGTTCTAATATGGTCCACACTGTACTAGCCTGAGCAATTCCAATCTATTTGAAAGATGAATTTGTATTCATTTGATAGTCCTCTCTTCCTCTTGAAGGCTCCTACTGCGCTGTGTGAACTGTAAAGCACACAATTGCACTTCATGTGGAACACCTCAATAAAACGTGTGTCACCTGTGGGCTTTGTTTTCTTTTCCATCTCTCTCTTTTTCTTTCTTTTTTTTTTTTTTTTTTTTTTTTTTTCAGATAAGGACATGACAGCAACGCTCCATGCTGGGTGATAGGAGAACCTCGAAGAATGAAATCTGAAATAAAATATTCTCCCTAACAAGCTGAAGAGATAAAAGAAAATACAAATCAACTTGCATTTCAGATGGCTCATCTGGGTAAAGGGAAAAAAGGGAAATAGTTTTTATTTTAATCCTATTCAATAATTCAAATGACCACTGAACTGCAGGCTGGGTCTCCAAACAGAAAGCCCTAGGGTTTCTTTTCCATATTTTTTAGTATTTTTTATGCCAATAGTCTACTCCTGCCACCTAATGAAAGCGGAGGATCGATTTCTTCCTGTTGAGCACAGAGAGCCGACAAATGTAGCTGCATCACAGGTGACACATGTCAATGTCTGCAGAATCACACGACACAGTAAAAATAGGCTACAAGAGCCAGCTCTGGTGCTTTAACAAGAAAAACAGTCACAAAGAAGGCCTAAAGCTATGGTATGAAAGAATCTGTTCTCTCTGATCCCACACAAGGGAGCAAAAATAAAAGGGAGATTTTCCAATATGTATTAGTGTATTTTTTGGATGAGAGAAGAAGCTGTGCTATAAAGTAAGCCAAATTCTCTGCAGGGGTAAGGGACAAGCAATTCAGCTGTGTTGGGTCCACTGATATTTCAGTGAGTGTGGCCTTACATACATCCCTAACATGGGGACAGAAGAGCTCAATGTCTGTTTAAAACAAAGAAAATCAACGAAAAACTATTTTCCCAGGTTTCAAAGCACAGCATGACATTGTATCTAAATAAATGAGAAGCCAGAGACAATCCTCAAACCAGATCTTACCTCTCTTTCCACTGTGGTGAAATGAAAAATTTTGCCTTTCTTATGTATCATCCTTCTGACCTTGGTGCAAAGGTGTTATAAAAACAGACTTGGAGTGCCAGTCATGTCCCTTCTCTGTTCCCAAACACCCCGCGCTGCCTTGCGAGCTGACAGTATACACTGGCTCTTCTGCATTTTCTGCTACACTTGCTGTATACATGTTGTATACAGTGTCGTAATTTTGTAATTCATCTTATAAATAAGATGCCCATGTCAAGCAATTTCTGCTTATCCTACAGTTAAAACAAGCAAAAAAGCCCTATGACAGAAGCTCTATTCAAGATTATGCATATACTTCAGTAGGCTGTCATTATGAATATGTGATATATATTTGCAAAGTGCATTCTCTGGCAGCTCTCCATGTTTATACTTTAATCACAGGGCTCTAATTTTTCTCTGAAATTTATTTGATTTTTACTTCTTCCTTTAAATTTTGTTTAAAAGTATGTTTAATAGCCATCTGTAGTATAGCAAATAATTATGTTAAAAGAGCTTTAAAAATAACTATTATTTTTAATTAAATTAAACTTTGATAGGATTGAATTGAGACACATGCTATATATTCTCTCCGTGGTATGGTTAATTATTTTGCTCTGATTTTTGCTATAAAGAAAGTCAAGTGTGCATTGTGCTGATTTGTCTTGGGAATGCATTCTTTCTATCAAGAAAGATTTCATTATTTTTTTCTTTAGAGTCTGCAATTGCTCACCTGAGTTTCTTTTTGGCTCCTGAAAATTTATATAAATCCCACAGCTGTGACAGGTTATAACCTGTGTAGTGTGTAGGATATAACTGAACTTAATGCTATTGAAAACTGTTTGCTTCTTGAGTCTGTGTGTGAAATATGAAGGGGAAAATAATATCACATCCTGACTAGCTTTAATGACAGGTACTATAGAAAGTAACCCACTGACCATCACAACAAACTACCTAATACTAAAATGTTTTGAACAGAGCTCACAAACAAGTGAAAGAGCAAAGCTTTCTAGAACCATTTCTTTAAATGGGCAATTTAAAGCTAACAAGGAAAGGACTCAGAATTTCTCTAAAATACTGAATTCAATTGGTTCTTTATTCTTTGGTGGATCTATGCAAAAGTAAGGGATAATCTATTTTAAACTAAAATTTTTGACTCATTCTATATAGAATATATGTATTCTTTCTCTATCATGCCTGCTTGTTTCTCTTTGTACTTTGCTTGGTCTTTGACCTCCTCAGTGATGTGGTTCAATGTTACATTCTCTAGTTATTGCTTTGCCTTCACTTGCACTCATTGCTATTTCATTGCTCTGTGTGGTTTCCACTAACCATTTGTTTTGTAACAGTGAATGGGAATGCTTTTTGGAGAAAAATTGATGGTGCTAAAAGTTAGCTAGTGAGTATTAGCTTTCTCATACACTTGGCATTATAGAGCTATTTCCAACGGACTACTTCACTTTATAAATGATAATGCTGCAGGGTGTAGAGCAGGGTTTGGACTGAAACTCATGGACTCTTCTACTATAATCCCCTGCCTCTGATACCGACTTGCTTTATGCTTTCTGGCAATGCATTTAACCCTTTTCGTGTTTGATTTTATTTCCCTCTAAGTCAAAGGAGGAAAATATTTTTTGTTTTGCTTTGCAGGGAGGACCCTTCTGCTAACATTTCCAGCTCTGCCTGGGGCTCTGAACTCCATATCAGTGTCCCATATTTTCATTTCACTTCATCATCCTTATTGTATTCATTAACACCTGCCTCACCCTCTTCGACTGTGAGAGCTCGTGAGAGCAGGTGCCTCCTGTCCCTGATGACCTTGGTAGCAGATTGCCCTGCTCTTCACAAGAAACTGAATAAAACCTTTGGGTTGTGGTGCCCCAGCAGCTCACATACAGCTCACCGATGCTCTATGAACTGCCAAAACCCTCCTTCTGCATGGAGAACCTGATTACAGTAACATTTGATGGAGTGGAGGAATTGTCTTAAGGAGGAGGTTGTGATGTCAAATGCCTACTAGGATGGCCTGTGACGGTTGAAGGGCAAAGTAGAATAATGATTAGCCTAACTGGTGGCTAAACTGAGGAGACCTGCAGAGCTTCTCTGGGCCTGCAGCCATGAATGCTAATTGCAGCTGGATCAAGCAACTGAGCTCTTTTGTTACGGCTCTATTCCTAGACCAGAAACTTGTTAACATTCCTGTGCATTGTATGATAGCTGATTTCTGTTGTCAGTGACGCTTTTTCCTTTGTGACGAGTTTTCAGCTTGTCTTTCTCAGTATTTTTTCATGTGTGTGTGTATGAATGTTTTCTAAGCTTTGGTCTACTGCTTTGATTCCTCGGACATACTCTTTCTATTTCTTCCCTCTTTTTGTACTTGTATTTCCATCTGTTTTCTTTTGTTTGGCATCTGGCTACAACAGTTTTCCACGGTATATTGTAATTGAATGCATTGATAATAAATCAAGTAGATCTAAGAGGCAAGAAAACCAAATGGCAGCCACAGGGAAACAAGGTAAAAATACAAGAAACACCAAATCCTCTATGCTTCAAGGCATCAAATGCAAATATATGTGCGTTATCTGTTATAAGTGATAGAATTCAGGGGCTTATATCTTACCTAGTGTCTCCAGTCGAAATATATGCATTGGGATTGAAATTTTATGCCATGTGTGTTTTAGATAGCTTATGGATCTCAAGAAGTGAGAAGTGGTCCTAAAGAGGATTTTCAGGTGAAGACCACAGAAAGTAACACATATTTTCAAGCAAGCCTTTGGTACATGTCACTTAGTTTCAAATAAATAAACTGCATCAATCATTGCCAGTTACCCAAGCTGTCAGTGAAAGACAAGATCCCTAAGCAAACACTCTATTTTATGTGGGAAGACTCTGCATTGCTACATAGGAAGATGATAAGTGCCATGTCTTACCTTACACTAAATATGTTAGTCTCATCTTTACATGGTGGAATTTCAATTTTGATATTTTTTTCCTTCATATGGATAGTGGCAACAACATTCACAGGTACATGAGCATTCATTTTGGTGTGTGCTTCCAGTCCTGCCTGGACCATCTGTGTGTTGATCCCCATTACAAAGGTCATTTCCTTAGCCATGCTGAAAACATAGAAGGAGGGTAAAAATACAATCAGACAGCAAAGAGCTGTTTAATTTTGATGGCCTCTATCACTTGGAAATATAATTATTTTATTTTATACTAAATATTTACCTTAGACTCATTTTGGATCGCAACCTAATGTTGGCATTTAGCAACTCAGTCAATTTGAAATCAGACTTTGGAGAAGGTGTAATCTGTGCTTGAACTATTACAAAGAAAGCAAAAAAAAGTATTAAAAATCCCTCCCAATCCTGACAAGCATGCTTGTATTGCTCAAGTCTTGAAATACATTACCGTTTCCTGCCACTTTTGTGACAGAAGAATAATAGAAGCTGGTCTCTGTTGGGAACCCGGTGCAGGTGGGCACGATACGACGGATCTCAGAGGACAGTAAAGCCTTGGTCCATTGCCTCCCTACACCACTTTGAAGGTTACTGATTATTCTCCTTATCGAAGGGCTTTTTTCATCAGGTCCATACCATGCCTGCAAATACAGAGTTCAACTTGTCTAAATAAGCAGAACTTGAATATCATGTTCTGTGCCTCAGGGGAAAGTTTGCCAGCAATTATTATAGCTAATCCTGATCAAAGCTTGACTTTATTTGCCTTGATTAATACTAAGGACAAAAACTCTCTTGAATTAATGAATTAAAAAAGGGGAGAGAATGTGTGAAAAAAACCAGTACTATAAAGCTTTTGAAGCTTGGGGGGTTGTGTTTTGAAATGATACCTGCAATGCATTTTGGATGGCAGTTTTGTCCAGTCCACCAAAGAACACCTCTTGGCCAAACATCTTCAAGTAAGCCGATGCAAAAGGTTTGTCACTGGAGAATGACTTCCAGTCAGAGAGCTGCATGAGAAGATGAAGAAAGCCTGATTCTCCATAACATTTAGGGAAGCAGTACTTCAGAGATTTTCTTTCCCCGAGAATTTACCGTTTTCAGGATTTCCTTGAAGTTGTAGCCAGCCTCCCAGTCCTCATCAGGAGAGTAACCTTTAGCAAACATCTCCTGCAGTCCTTCAACAGTTATTCCCACCTATGGGAAGCAGTAAAGTGTAAATGCCAGTTGGATGATGGTTGTAAGAAGGGACGAGAGGGCAAACTGCAGGTAGACCCAATTACCTCCAAGGGATCAGCCACTCTTCCAAGGAAACGTGTCTGCAGCTGGGACATTGCCATTGCTGGAATTAAGCTGCCTGCATTATTCAATACCAAATATTTAGCTGCCAGTCCGCTCATAAGGAACTCTGGAGAGAAATAGGCAGTAAAACACAGGTAGTTTTTTAAAGCCACAGTGTGCAGATTGTATCAATTTACTAATTGCATAATTCAACTGATACAGCATGATATGAGAAAGGCCAGAAAATTCAGCTATAAAACTGATGTTATAAACCAGTAGTAAAAAGAATATTCTGCATTTTTGAACTATTAATGGGTAAAATTACAAGCCCCTGCTCGTTGCATGGTGGTTATGCTATTTTTCCAATTGCTTATGCTGTATCATTTACATCTAGTCACATACTGTAACATCATCTTATCAAATGCTTTTGTGAGGCATCATTGAGGGCAACTTGAAAACAGATCTGCCATTCTTTACTAATTGTTTAGGGGAAGTTATATAGATGTCCTATAAGGACAGATGGTGAGGTGTAGATTTGCCTCAAATGACTCAGATGCAATTTAGTACATTTGGTTCCAAATGATGTAACTCCTAACGTGAAATGCACTAATTGTTAAGTACTTGTTAACTACTGAGTGAACTTTGAGCAAACACAATTTGAGTCTATTTTCTCTGCTTTAGATGTATCACCTGTAATGTTCTTAGATACAGATAATCAGTGCAGATCACAATTATGTGTTCCTCCCGATCCTGGCACAGGTCTATACAGTCCTGTTTTCTGAGTTAAAGTAATTCCACAGCTTTTCTAAGTTTCCTCAGGTTTCAAGAGAAACAAGGCTGACATGATATGTAGACATCATGGTACTTACTGGTACTTAATAAGAAATGTTGCTCATAAATGATTAAATCATTATACAGAATGCGCTGACTTGAAGAGAGCAGAGATATTTTCCATACCTCAGGCATTACATAGTGCTAAGGCTCTACAAAAATATTTACCAATGAAGAATCCTGCTGACGGTCAGATGAGGCACAGTAGCCACTTCATTGTGAGAGTGTGAGGGCACCTGCATGTATCTAACTAAATGTCTTGCCCCAAGGAAGAGGGAAAGAAAAATTAGCGGTCAAAGAAAGTAATCTTTGGTACCTATGAACGTTAGTACAAATAATTATAAGAATCTGTGCATATTGAAAATCAGATTCTCTCAGTCTTTGCATTGAGCAGAGCTGAGGTCACCCTTCTGATTTCAGTAGCAGTGTGTAGAGCATGAAGCACTATTTGTGGTGGCCATGTGTGACAGATTCCAGATTAGAGGCAGATTCAGCTGACATTATTGCTTGTCATTAAAAATTCAGCATCTAGCACCACAAGGATCTGTAATGCTGAGGGCACATTTTTGTTTTTAGGAAGGAAATAGGTACTGCATTATAGCCGTCACTATGGTAACTCTTCCCGAATGGGCTCGCTGAAACAGTTCACCTGTGGCTAGTGGTGACAAATCAGCTCAGAAAGCTGGGAGATGGAACCTTCTCCCACACCAGTGTAATAGGGGATTGACTTCATTTAGCTAGCCAAGTTATTCAAGTCTAAGATTAGCATGTGTAAGAAAGGATCTTGTTCCTTATTCTTCAGGATGAGAGGTTTAAATATTACATATGCATGGCAACCAAATTTCTGACACTGGTCTTCACCAAGAAGTAACAGTGACTCACTCATGTACTGCATCTCCAGGCTACAGCCAGAACAAAGTAACTCATTTCACATAACTCTCTGCCAGCAACCCTCATACATACTGAACCCTGTGTTCTCACTGTGTGAAAATTCAGATAGCTTCATTTTGAAACAAAAAATAAGAAGAGAAAATGAGTACCTAAAACTCAAAACACATATCTATGTATTACTGGAAAATGTATCTCTTCTTGAATGCATTTTGAATGGAACAAAAGTTCACACAGTGCATATTAGTGACTGTATTTTTTTGGGCACTCTCCATCTCCGAGGCAGCAAGCATGTGTATCATATATTGCTGTGTTTGTTGTGGTATGTGTTATATTTACTTTTATTATAGAACAGATTATATAGTCATGTAAAAATCATTGAATGGGCAAGGCAACAATAAGATCTACAAAAGTCTTTCAAACCACTCCCTTCATCCAAAATCAAGGCAAAAGTATAGTACACTTAGCACTGTGGATTTCAGATGTTTGAGAGTCTCTTTTTCTATTGATTACTTTGAAAGTAATTTCTGCATGTACCAGAAGTGCTAAAAACATCCAAGTCCTTCTAGATAAACAACATGTGTGAGGAGACTGTGTTTGTGGATATAATCTCATAGTCTGCCAGCTACATATGCCAAATCACTGAGGCTGTCATGGTTATTTACATAGGGGAGCTGCTTAAAAAAGTCTCTACTGAGAAAAATACATACATGGAAAATGGAAATAGATAGAATTTGGCCCAGCAAGAGCTGTCCTCTAATCTGGTCCTCCCCACTCTGACTACATTTTTATGTGCAGCAACCACTGAAGTAACTGGTCAGCCTCCAGCAGTAATGGATCCTGATAGGAAGGTACGAGAAAAGTCTTTAGAGTTAGCTGTTCATGGGTGCAACGATTTGAAAGTTTTCAGGGTTTACTGTCTCATTAGGCACTACTGTTGGGGTGAAGAGTATTTAGCATCACATTGCAATTCAGAAAGAGTTGCAGGTGTTCAGCACCACCAGAAATTAATCCACTTCAGCAGTAATTTAGGACCCTTCTGTTTGTTTGGTGTTGAACAATGGTATGAAATTGTTAAGCACCGCTGAGACTACAGCATTTGATACAGGAGCATGTGCCTCACCGGATAATGAAAATGGAGGGTTAGAGCCCCACAAGCCCTCTGGTAATTTCATGCTGGCAATGTACAATGCAAAACACACAGGGATCTACACACTCTCCAAATGGTGAGCCTGAGATTATTTTTTTCACCGAACATACGAGAATATGGAGGAACAACATACAGCTAACCAGCTGGCTAGGAGAATTGGGCTTTTACACTGCACTTTTTTTTTTCAGACATTGACCTGTATATATTTATTTACAAAATCTTCCAAATCTTACCTTTAAACATACTGAAGCGGAAAACCTTGCTGAACTGATATCCAGATCTGTCAAACTTGGGACTTAATGCTCTGACAGCCATTCTGCAGGCAGAAGCCCTGAAAAAAGTTCAATGGGCACATTAACACCTCAATTAGTTTGCAAAAAATTTTTAATCCAAGGAAGGCATCTGGATTTTCCTTACGTCACTTGAAGATCTGGAGCCATACTCCTACCCAGGGCCCTCAGGTGAGAGTAGGTGAAACTTGCCACTTGCATGCTAGGTTCCTTCAGCACAGCATCAACTAATGCCATCAGTATTGGAAGACCTGGCTTGGTTTCAAGCAAAACCATGGCAGCTAACATCCGGACTCGAGGATGGATTTTGTGATTCAAGAAAATCTCAAGGGTGATAGCCTGGACCTGGAAATAATTGATACATTCAAATTTATAGTATGTTTGAACATTTTGGTCATGACCATTCATCACTGGTGAATGATCTCTTCACCACTAATGCAGTAAAAAAATGGTATTATTTATTTATTATGGCAACAATGTAGTCTGGCTTCCCACACAATCAAAGCCAAGGAACTTTGTTCAATAACTTCTACATCAAATATATTATCTCTTTTTGAGCTATAGCAAAAAATATATCTGTAGCATAACCACTCCAGGTAAAAGAGATTTCATGGATCCATCACATACCTGAGAAGTGGTTCCAGTGATCACTTATCCCTGCCCATAAAGGCATGCCTTATTTCTAATCACTTGATCTCCTGGAGCTCTTTCTGTTAGAATAAAAACTAGTTTTCTCCCAAAAATCTCTATGTCATGTAGGCAGTTTAAAACTGAACGTTTATGCAATAAATGTAATCTCCATGGTACTTCTTGTGACCAATGTGTTTGACCCTGGTAATATTCAGTATCCAGACGAATTTTATACTGGAACCTTTCCAGTTTCCGTGAGCTGCACCAAAGCCTTTGTTTCAAACTTAAAAATGGAAGTGGATGGTAGAACACTGTTCTGGCAGCCCCCCACCCGCACAACCCTGTCCTGCCTGGGACAGGATGTGTCCTCACTTGCTAAGTAAAAGTCTCATCCAGAAAACTTCAACAAACTTTGGAAATATGCAGATTGGTTTTATATGTTTATACGCTTTTTGTATATTGGTTTTGCATATGTTGGTTATCAAATACCAAGGTAAAAGTGGTGACAAGGATGCAGTAGCCACTTTCTAAATGTAACTACCTTTTCAAATTAAACAATAAAAAAGACAGACCATGTATTAAGTCTGTTTAATGCAAATATGGGTTTGTAGCTAGCTGCAAACCAGGCATGAAACTGGATTTTGAACAAAGAAAAATCCGGCCAAAATAATTAACTTGGTCCAGATTTTCTCCAAAAGAAATGCGTACAAAATGGATGGTCTTGGGTCACATATGGAAAGCCAGGCCAAAGGGCAATCAGAGACACAGCATTGTTGTCAAATACCAAATTGGCTTTTTTCTTCCATGGAAAATACCCTGACTCCTTGCCATTCTCTCCTCCCGCTCTGCTTTTCCCCATCTAGCTCCTGCACTCTAGTAAATTGTTTCTTTATTCTTTTGCTACTTGAAGAGAGCAGAGATATTTTCCATACCTCAGGCATTACATAGTGCTAAGGCTCTATTCTTTTGCCTACCCTGGCACACTGTTGTCTGTGGGTGAATATGTGCACTCTAACTGGGACTCATGCAAAAAATGAGTGTAATGGAAAAACTGATACAGATTAGTAGAAAAACAGTTAATGAAAGCTTTTATTTTACTTTTTATATTAAGTCTTATGTAAAACAAAAAAAATCCACATCAGGAAAAAAATCTTGAAAATGCAAGGTTTCCTTTTAGAAGCAGATTTCTTTAAGGTGAAAATGATTGTAAAGTGATGTCTGTGGTGGATGAGAGTATGCCTGTGTAACCATTGTGTGTGACATTTAATAATTATCTTGTTCAGGGACAAAAGTCACATTTAGTAAATGTTCTGTTTATGACTTAAACCCACACAATGTCTGTAAATTTGTAATTAGGATGCAAACCTCTAGTATCTTTCTACAATAAGATCTGGTCCTGAATTACGATTAGATGTGACACTCAGTATTAAATGTCAATTCTCTAAAAACCTTGTTTTCTGATTCTCTCACATACCAAAGCTGAAGTAGCACTAAACACATTTTGGTCAATAATTTAGCTTTCTGTCTAATGTCCTTGGAAAATAAATGTTTGCAAAGGAAATACTGATTTGTTTACAACAACAGGGTAATGACTGCATCCTTTTAATGGGATTTTTGTTGCAGTTGGAAATACTAGAGGTTAACGTCAAAAGGAATAAGACATGCCAACTAAGGAACGGTTAAGTATTTAAAAACCAAACCAAACCATATTACAGCTATATTTGAAAAAAAAAAAAAAATAAAGGTATGCTTCCCCCTCATCACGCATCATCGATTAGCAGCCTTGTGTTGGGTTATCATCAGTGCAAAGGAGGCAGCTTTGTTTCCTTACCATTTTGGGGTCTTTCATGCCTATGTTTTTCAGGGCCATTACAGCAGTTGCTTGGACATTGAGTGGCAGATCTGAGGCACTGGCTGCATATCCTGGCAAACATTTCTTGATGTGCTTGATGCTGGCTGGATGTCCTACATTCCCAAGGGCTTTCAAAGCCAGGCAAATTTCTTCTGTGTTAGACTTGCTCAATGCCTCTCCTGCAAAGCCATGAAGTAGCTGAAAATAGAAAACAAATCTTCTGTTGAGTTCAATTCCAGCTCTTATCTCTATGCCATCCCCCAGCCTATTCTGAGGCTTGACTTTGATAATTTCAGTTTGTTCAAATCACTTATTTTAAATATTTTCAAATTATTTTTGACCTCATGAATAGGACATTTTATTCATAGAACAAGCATAGCCAAGAAAGCTGCAATGAACAGCTTCCTCAGCGCTATGCCTTAAAGTTATCAAGTAAGATTTCTAAAGGAAAAGGTAATGGCTAGGAGCTAGTTTCCATTGCCTTTCAGGGTGAGCTGGGAACCCTGCAATAATGCTATCTGAGTATCTCTGTCTAATATTTGAAGACGGGGTGAAAATGCAGATACTGCTAAATTCTTCAAACCCTTAAATAAGATTCCTTAAGATATGACTGTAATGTCCCTGCGCATTGCAGGGGAGTTGGACTAGATGACCTTTGAAGGTCCCTTCCAACCCAAACTATTCTGTGATTCTACAGTTCTATGACTAGTGGGGGTGCCCTTAACTTCAGCTGTGTGAGCCTCCTTTCAGTGTGGATTAACAGCTGGCAATGCAATCATCAGGTCATTTTACAGCCTTCATCATAAGCAACTGGATCACACTTAGATTTACGTAGCAAGATTAGAAATAGTGGTCTGAAGCCTGACTATGGGAACTAAATCCTGACGGAAAAATGCTTTCAATGCTACATAATGGTTCTGAAAAAGAAACCCTGAGATGTTATAGAATACTTTCAATAAAGTTCCCATGCTTTAAAATACCACATTTGAGATCCATTGATGTTGTAAAAACAGTCCATTTGATATTGCTAATTGAATGAATGGATATTTGAAATGTATTGAATAAGCCAATACAATCATTTGCTTTGGGAAAGAATTCCCATTCCCTGGCACTGGGCTTCTCAGATTTAATGAGCTTAAGCACATTGGTGGTGATTATAATACAGGAGACACAATGTAGGAATGTTGGCCGTGCCCATGTACTACAGGAAAACAACTACAGCAGGTACACAATGTGTTGGGAACATTCTGCTTTTACTGGGGATGGTGGACTGACCAGTGTCAAAGACTGAAAACATCTATTTCTCTTTCCCTCTCTATTACTGGCTGAGTGGTCAACCTCTATAAATCATGACATGCACCTGTAGAATGGGGAAATGTTATTCACTGCCTATTTAGTTTTCAGGCCTTCTGATTAAAAGCAGTGCAAAACAGGAAGGGTATTACCATTATTAAGAGCTAATAGTCTATGTGGATGACTGGGCTCTGCTTCTAGCTGAGAAATGGTTGGACTACATGACTTTGGGCAAAAACCTGGGCTTTTGTGTCACTTAGTTTATTTATAACTGTATATAAGTATCTATATTTAAAGTGTTTCAGAGTAGTGCCATGCGGCTTCATTAATAATTGGCAATAAAACACTCAGAGATACTCAGATAGAAAGTGCTATGAATTATATTCTTCTTCCTCTCATTCTCTTTTGTGCATTAATCTAAAGAGAAAAACGCTGTATTTAACCAACTGGGGTTCCTTTCCCCAAAGGAAACACTGCAGTGAAGTGAAATACAGGTTTCTGAATAATGAGGAAAGAACTCAAGGCTTAATTTTTCTTTTAAACAATAAATAACAATGTGGTTACCTGGAGACATTCAGAGCAGGAGTCTGATGAAGAGCACTGTTTGTGGCACAGTGACGCGTAGCTGAGGTGGCAAACCTTCCCAAGCACGGAACTTGAACGTGGACAATGTTTTTTCACGATGAGCTGGGAAGAAAGCAGTTATTCATTACCACCATTAATGAAGAGCAACAACATTAAAAAATAGGTTTCTGCCAAATTCAAGGCAAAAACAGGCTTTTGATATTTTCGTATTGATAGATCTATAGTTAATCAGTGGATATGACTGTATTTGACCATGCAACCTTAAAGTAATTCCAGGTAACATCTGGAAGGCAGATCTGTTGCTTTTATAGTGTTTCAGATCGTCTGTAATCCAAAGGGAGGAAATCACCCAGTTATGGAATGGAAAAACACACTTTAGTCAAGAAACATTCGTCATTGTTTTATAATTCCCTCACCTATAGGTACAAAAAACTCGAGGTACATTATGAAAAGACCTTAGTACTTTGGGCAGAGAGGAATATTTTGTATAAATGTAGGAACTGAGAGGAGGCACCAGCCCACTGCTTCCTTGAGTGGGAAGCAGAGCATTGCTGAACAGTAACAGCTGGACTGTCACGGCTTTTAGAAAGGGCAAAACTCTAGTCTGACATTTGTGGTCTCTACCTAGGGTAGGCAGTTCCTGCATCTGAGGCTTGAATTAGACCCTGCAGAAGAGGAAAAAAACTGAAAAACCAGCAGACCTTCTCCTACGTGGGCTCCACACTGACATAATTCCCTTGATTTTGATAGATTTGCTCTGATTTATATCCATCCTGCTAGGTCACGAACACAGGATATAACAAATATGTATTTCTTACTGCCTAGTCTTTGTAGACACTCGGAGATCTAATCTGATGTAACTGTAAAGTACATTTAGACAAAGGGAGACTAGAAACCACTGTTTGCAGCAATAACCTCTGTCACTGAGAGGTAGTTTAGTCTTTCCTGTTTCATTCTGGATTCATTTTTGCCCTTTTGATTTGCATTCTCCCCTCCTTAAGACAGTCAGGAAATAAACTCTTTTCAGCTTCACTAGGGGATATAAAACCTTTACATTTTCAAAGCCTTTGCAATCTTGTCAAAGGAATAAATATGACAGATGTTAAAATTAGTAAAGAGCAATTTTAGAGTGTTTACAGAATCCTACCGTTGCTTGCTCCATCACGTCCCGAGTTGGTGTGCTTGAGTGCAGAGCCACCAGCACCGTCTGAGCCGCTTCCCAGTTGGTGATTTCTTGTCTTTCCATTTTGTGTCTCAAGAACCTGAGTGCACGGTGACTGGCAACTGCAGGAATTATGTCCAAAATGTAGCGCCTGTAATGGGAAAGGCAAAGACCATTTTCCAGATACGCATTTGAACATAGTCATTCCAGACGGTCTCCAACAGAGTTTATCAGCAGAAGAATCACCACTTGTATTGCTTGTACCTGTACACTGGCCGACTGGAGAACTGCTTCCACACTGACTCATAATTCTCCTCATTTGCTGCACGGAAGAGGTGTAAAAGCTTGAGGACTTTTGCTGGTGCATCACTGGGGAGCTGTTCAGTTGAGGTCTCTACTAGGTCTTGCAGGCTTTCCTCTATCTACAGGAAGATTAAAATGTACAAAGCTCACACACATTGTTTTCCACACGCAATGAATTCCAGCCTCCAACAAAGAGTCTGTCCAGTGGCTGACGTTTACCTGGCTTTCCACATTTTTTATTCTGAATAAGTGGACAGGAAGCTGAAGCAATTCACTGCCAAACTGGTACTGAAGTGACCCACGATTCTGGAATTCTTTTGGTGGGACCTCTGCCATGTCCTTTTGCACGTCAGTCAAAGCAAGTTTCTGCCTGGAATGGAGGAATCCAGGAAGATAACATCACAAGATGCAGGGTACAAACCGAACAGAGAGCAGCGTTTCTGCCTCCCTCCATCACTGACTTCAATTGTTTCCAAAGGGTTTTGTTATTGAGGGGCAAAGGTGTTTGCAAAGAGATACATTTGGACATGATGCTCAGAACTGTACTGTGAGAAGATGTGTGCTTACACAGCAAGGCTCAGATCAGAGCCAGCCTTTGCTTTCCTTTGGGAATAGTATGGCTTGAGAATTGAGGGAAGAAGTGGGAGGTGAGAGGCTGTGGCCCAAAGATCACAGGAACTGTGTGTTGTGTCTTAGGGAGTAATTTAAGGATTAGAGAAAAATAACCAATGGGAAACTTTTTTTTAGAATTCATCACTTAATTTAAAACTTTTAAGAAGTTCATAAAAGCTCTTACATGTCTGTGCCTCCTGGAAGCTTCAAAAGGAATTGAAAATTGTTAGATACAATAGGAAATGCTACAATCTTTTTACTTGCTCTATTACAATGCCCTCCCCATTTTGCCCGGCAAGATGAATGTCCTGGGTAGTGCAGATATAAAAGATCCTCATGAAGTTTCAAATTGTATTTCCCAAACAAAAAGGGCCAGATAAATTCAGGATTAGTCTTTGGAAAAATACTCAGGTTTTTTGAAACTTTTCAAGGAGTACCAAAACTTCGTCCTTGTTATTAAGAATAATTCCAAAGAGAGACTCTCTTTGTAAATATTTTCTATCTTTGTTACATTTTCAGCTATGGCGATGCATCCTGTTCCATCAATTATGTTTAAAATAGGTCTGTTTAGGACACTATAATAAAGTTAGGCATTTGTACTGAACAACTAAAAACATTACAAAAGCAATCTTGTTGTACTGCACAGTATCTCAAAATCCCTGTAGAAAATTGATGTGTTTATTCTGGAATCTCTATGATGATCTTCTGTATAATTTCTATCCACTCCTTCCATATGGATTGCAGAGAACTGCTGCGGAAAACAGCATGTAACTGCTTTGCAGACATGTCACTGGAAGCTGAATAGAAATCGCTACAGAATCAGCAGAGATTTTTTTTGGCTTTTGAAATTTTATACAATATTATTGAAAGGGCATTTGGGTCAGAAATTGTAACATCAGGTACACGTGGACAGATTTAACTCCCCCTTCCAGAACATGATGAATCTATTATGTCTTCATCTCCATCATTCTGGGAAGAGATATATCTGCCTAGAATAGATGGGAAAATGTTATACTCTGAAGAGAAGAGCAAATGAATACTAAAGATAGGATTAAAATGGTGAAACAATAGTAAAACCTCTCTTGGATTTGAAAGGTGCTGCAAGAGGCTTATGCTGAACAGGTCTGAAAACACAGCTCCAAATATTTTAAATCCTTGATGTTAATTTTTTTTCCTCTCTTTTCTCACAGAAAGTGCATTGTAGAAATAACTTCTGAAGACTTGGGTGACATATTGAGATCTTATCAGCTGTCTTACATTTGACCCCATCTGCTGAGCAATGCAAGAGAAAATGGGGAAAAGTAAAGGTACTGGGAGCACAATACCTGAGGAAGAACAGTAAGGATGTCAGCTTACTCATGCTTGCAAGAAGAGAGATTAAATCAGAAAATTCCATTGGCTTCAGACTAATGGTCACTCACACCACCTTGGTTGCATGAGATAGTAAAGCCACTTTCACCTTTACTATTTTTTGTTTTTAATCCAGACTGAACATGTTCATCATATTAATGAAGTTAATCAGTGATTTATTGACATGAACTTTCTGATGTTGCAGTTTCCAAAACTGTGTATTATACCAATAGATTCTTGCAGAAGGTAATGGAGCAATGCGAGATTACAGCAGCTGGAGTGGGTCTCAGGTATATCTTCTGTACAATGGCATTTATGCAGAAAGCCTCTCTCTTCAGTAGGGCACCCCTCTCTATAGAGTCTGTCACTAAAGCAGGTAACTGAAAATTTTTCAATAGGTGATTCTGAAGCATATAAAAAAAATTTCAGTCACTGAAGGTTTGGGGGCTTGAGCTAAAAATAAGCAGGGATTTCATTTCTTACACAACCATATTCTCATTTTGCCCCAAACTTGTTTAAGAAATATGCAAAATTTTCTGGGGAAAAACAAATACATTTTATATGCTTTGAGCCCAATCTTTTTGCAATAAAACCCAATTTCCTACCAAGAAACTGTTTGGATGAGAGATGTGCAAGCAACCCACTGTACTTAGGAAGTGTATCAGAATCCAAAGTCCTATCTAGGTTTCTTGTGAACTAGTCTCCCGGGTTTCTTACTGCATTATTATTTTCCAGGGAACTCTTTCTCAGTGAGTAACTGTCTTTCAAAGTATTGTACTGCAGATATATTAGTTTACATTTTTTCAGATGGAATTACATTTGTTTTGGCTTTTATAACATAAATCAAATATCCCTGAGAAATATAATAGTCAAACCCTGCCAAGTCGAGCTAACAAAATTTGGATAGTGATGTGCGTGTTTCAGATTTACAACTAACAGCGAAGGTTGTTTTTGTGAACTGTTTGGGATTTTGTGTAATTAAATACTGGCAAACAATAGGCTGTGGAAGTAAAGGATTTCTTTCAGTTATGAAGTTTGACCAGATTACTGAGATGCTGAGTTAGTTGCTGAATTAAAGGCATATGTACACTACCTTGCTTCTACGATTGCATTTCCTCCTGTTATCTCATGGAAGGGTGCAAACTGGTGGATTTCCTCAACATCAGCTTGTGTAATTACAGCTTCATCACGTGCATATTTAATTTTGTAATTGTAAGTAGCAGTTGCCTGGGAGTTCTTGTTTCTCTGTATGATACAGAAAAGCAAAGCAAGAAAGGAAACAGAAAGTTTGAACTTCTAAATTTTGTGACTAGAAACTATTACATCACCGACTTCAACCCACTTATTTTCCAATGCTGTTTTGTTCATTGTCCATATGAGCACTTTATGTGAATTCTGCGTACACACTTCCACAGGAGAGGTCATGCATGCTGCCTGGCTCCGCTATTTTTGCTGCTAAGAAGTGTTAGTTGGTTTTTCCCTTTCCCAAATATAAGTAATTGGTTATTCCCTCGAGAAGGAGATATACTTTTCTGAGGAGAGCAGCAGTATAAGCCACACGATTTCTTATTTCAAAGACAGGATTATAATAAGATGCAGCAGTACCTACCTCAAATTGCAGTAACTGGACATTGTGACTATCTTTTTCCTCAACAGAGTAGGTAAATTAAGTCACGTTGATAATTAATAGTTTCCAAGCCAGCTAGTTTAAGCTAGTTGGAGTGTGTCTGCAGCAAATGACAGTCTGTAGCACAGACCTCTGTGGCTCTGTGGATCTGATTTTCATACAGAAGGAGAATGCTGATAACTAGTTACAGAAGATCCAACTTTTCTCTCATTTAAAATGTAACAAAGCAATAGGTAACGTGGATGCCAAATGACTCCTTGTATATGAATATAAAATATGTATACATAATATCACTCCAACTTACCTGCTGGCAGGTCTGGCATGGTTGAGTGTATGCTGAACCTGTTACCATTTGAACTTTCTCTTCACAACTGTTCAGGTCCTTGGATTTGGTCACATAGACTAAGTTTGCTCTCTTGTTTTCCTGGATTGCATATGTTGTGTTGCAAATACCTCCGATCCCAGCCTGTCAAAAATGAGAATGTGATCAGAGAAGTTCACCCTTACACAAAGTTTCACCAGTTCCCCACATAAGCTTTCCTCTTTTTTCTGTATTTTCAAAATTCCTGATAGAAATTATTTTTAATTTATGGTAATCTCCAGAAAAAAAATAAATAAATGTGATGACTGTTACTTTCATCATTTTTAAAATGTAGAGGTTTTCAGTAAGGCAAATCAGTGTTTCACTGAGAGAACTGAAATTCTCAAGAGTTTCACTGAGATAATATTTGGAGCCTCAGAAAAGGTGAGTAACAATTCCCAGTTAGAGCTGTCGATTATGAAATATGATTTGAGGAATAGTAACAAAAAGTGCCAAAATAATTTGATCAGGTGAAGTATTTTAAGGTAGGAGGTGACATTCTGCCCTTAAAATTTGCTTTTATAGACAGCTTATAAATGCCTACAGAACAGGCCTTGCAGTATCAGATGATCTGTCACAATGTGAATAGCAATAATTAAAAAGAATATCAGGATAGCAGAGTTTTGATTGTGGGTTTTCTTGAGTTTGCAGTTTTAGCTCAGATCTTCAATAATATTTCAAGCATATATATTTATAAGAGCTCTTAAATCTCCTCAGTCAGTGAGGAGATTTTTTGAGAGGAAAATATTTGATTGCATTTTAGGAGGAAGGGTTATTTTCATGATTTTATTATTGTTATTGATAGCATAGCCACTCCAGAGAGCAGCTCTGGGCTATGTCAGAACAGCAAAATGGTCATGTGGTGGTTGGGAGGCAAGACATACCCACTTCATCTTTAGCTTAACAGTGTTCCTGAAGACACTGTGGTAATGGCTAGAAAAAGGAATTGCTCAAGCTTTCTGAAAGCCTCATACTCTGCAAATACAGGTGTGGGGCTCCTCCGCAGACTGCAGGGTGTGGTGGACACATCTAGACTTTCGATGGGAATGTCCAGCCCACTGGGCTCAGTGGGATGAAGTAGCCTCCTGCCTAGCTGGACTTCCCAGCTGTGTGCAGCCCATGGCCGGGTCAGACACCCTTACCCGACACCCTGCATCATACGATGTAGACTTTCCCAGGTTAGTCCTTTAAACCTCCCTGCAGCTCAGATTTGGGGACTAGTTATGTTTATATTCCTTTACAGAGTGACTTGAGATTGTCATTAATCGGCTGTTGTCTGAGAAAAGCAAAGAAATCTAGGAAATTATTCTAGGAGGTGAAGTCACTTATATTGCTCAGCAGCGAGAGTAGGACATATTGCTAACTGAATTAGAAAGAAGATGTAAAACAAGATATGAGAAAATAGAGCTGCAGAATATGCGACACCACCACCCAGGTTTTTATGTGCAACAAACAGTGTGAAAGTATTAAATCCTGTAATTCCTTTCCCAGAAACAGCTCTACTTACACAAAAAAATATGTATATTTTTATAATTAAAGTTACTCTGGTCTGCATTTTCAATAAAATAATATGAAAGTATAATAATTTCAAAGTTTTTGCTGGTCTCTGAATCAAATGCAGTCTAATCAATGTAAATATGGTTTTGCAAAAACTAAACACACTGCAATTTCTGTGGTGAATAGTAATATGAGATGATTTACCTTGACTAAGATATTAAAACCTGAAAAACAGTGGAAATTCCAATAGAGCATCAACTGCAACTGTCAAAGCTATTACAGTAATGTCATGGCATATATATGGCTTTTCTCCTAGAAGAGGAGTTAAAAGAGATTAAAGTATAAATGGTTGGTAAAAAAAAGTCAAATTACTGTTATTTTACCTTTAATCTTGTGCTGTATGTTTTGCTTTTTTAATAGAGTATTCAAATTTTATGTAGGCTCCAGCTTTCACAGGAGTTTACTTTCTCTAGAATCACAAGCCAGATTTTCTAACGGTCTAACCCTGCAAATGCATTTTCTGAAATATTTTGATCAGCCAGATTAAAAACCTGCTGTTCTATTGTCCTGTTTAGCTACAGCTCCATCAAATGTTGTCCCATGAGAACAACTTACTCATGATTTCCCAAGCTTAAGTGTTCCTTTTTAATGAAGTCTATGTCAAGAACGAATTCAGAAAATGCAGTAGAAGAATCTGAAGAGAAGGCTTATTTATTTACAAAGTGACCACGATGGCCAAAACAAAAAGCTCACCTCCTGTAAGCTGTATGAATGCTGCATCTTCTTTATACTTAGCTCCAGCACATTCAGAATCCCTCTGTAGATGTTCAGACTGTCATCCGAGACAGAGTCAGGAGCCATAAGGTTTCCAACATGGCCATTGCTGTACTCAAACTTGATGGGATTACTCAGTTGCCCAGTTAGTACCTGAGCCAGTTTGAGTGATCGAGAGAATGAGCTTGTAGGCCAGACACCATTATATTCCGCTGCTTCAATGGAGTGAATCTAGAACAAAGAAGGGTTATAATTCCTCTTTTATTTTTTTCAGGTAACTTTTTTTCAATGCACCCAAGCATCTAGAGCAGGGGTGTCAAACTCATTTTCACCACAGGCCACATCAGCCTCATAGTTGCTTTCAAAAGGCCAAATGTAACTACCCCTGCATTTATACCATCCTAAAATTCCATTAAGCCCTTTGAAGACTACCGTGAAGCTGAAAATGAGTTTGATCTAGAGCTTTACTCACATCAAAAATACATGTTTAAATAACGAAAAGCCTTTACAAAGGGAAAACGTTGAAGTTGTCATTTAACATAGCTCGTATTGATAAACATATTTCCATATAGAAAAGGAAAAAGACTAATGCAAATGATGCTGATATTTCCACAGTCACTGCCCTTCGTTCTGTTTTGTAAATAATCCATATTGCCAAAGGTTGACTTGTATGGAGAAATGAGCCAGAGAAGAGCCGCATGAAGCAGGTTGCTACACAAACGTAGTATGGAAGATCTGCAGGAAATTGCAAGAGAAAGTTAATGTTGCATAAAGCATCATTAACTCCTGTTGTGAACTCTGTTGTCTCCCTCGCTGGGGCCGCAGAGCACAGACAGCAGTCAGAAACTAATAACAACGTGGCTGCTGGGCCAGCCAGAGAGTCATAATTAGTTTGAGCAGTGGAGAGCGTATTAGAAATATTGTCCTTCCCGCCACGTTTTGCTGCGGAGCTGAAGGCTTGGGCACTGCCCCCAGCCCCACTCTGCACTTCGTACTCCAGCCTCAACCTGGGCCACATCCAAGCAAGTAGAAAGTTGTGCTAAACTCTGCGTAACTCGAATGGTTTCTACCCCATGGGAACGGGGCATGTTTAGCTTAGTTTCTCAGAGGACCCTTCCCTTCTATATGTTTTGACAATTTAAAGAGACTTTTCTCTGACACCTCAGGCTGGCGATGTGATGCAAGATGCGGATTAATGTCTCAGAAAGCCACACAAACTAAAACCTCATACAGCAAATCGCTGGAGACTGCACTTTCATATTTATTTGTGTTGATGGAGATCACTGCCAACCCCAGTAACTGAAGCTTACAGAGGAGGCTGTTAAGAGAGCAAATCCCTCATGCTGCCTCTTGGACATGCTTCTGGCATATCACATATGGGCAGGTTTGGGACTGCTCTGCAGGGTCAGGATGAGGTAGTTTTCCCCAGCCCTCAGGGCCCAGGCAGGACTTTGGCTGTGTGCTGGGTTTTGAACACAGCTGGCAATTCTTACTTGTGGGTTTGCGATGAAAAAATTGTCAGCTGGAAACCACCCAGGGAGCACAGCTATTTGCCTGGGCTGAATGCGAACTAGTAGGCTACAGATGAAAGATTAATTCCCTGAACAATCCCTCCGAACTGCCTAATTTAAATATAACAGCAGCAAAATAAACTTTACCCAGAGCAGAAGGGAATAAATGTATCGTTACCTTTTGCTTAGAACTTGCCCCCAAATATTATGATTTTTTATGATTATTTTCTCTCATTTTTCTTGCCTGAAATTCTTTCTGTACTTAATTTTGAAAATGAAACTTTTCCTCAAGTGCACGAGAGCAGGTGAAATGGTGTTGGAAGGTTTTAGGGAACAGTAGTCAATTTTAGATGAAGACTCACCCTGGCACACCGAGAGCTGTTTGAGCAGGAATGGGGTAGGTTGTGGGGCGAAGACAAGACTGTTTCTGCCTCCTCTCTGCTAGGGAAGCCTTCTACTCACCAGTGCAGACGTGTGGGTCTTATTTCCTTGTTTTTTGCAAAAAAAAAGTCCAGCCATTTGCAAAGGTCATGGAAAAGCAGTATTTCCTGTCTGGATCTATTATAATTTGAACTTAGAAAAACACCTAGTAACAGAAGGCTCATTCGGGCTGGGAGGCTACAGCATTTACAAGCATTTATCAGACAGTCACCAGTCTTTTTAATCTGCAGTTTTCAATTTGTGAAATAAAAGCTTTTAAAAAGATCATTTTTCTTCCATATATACAGAAGACTAAGTGGAGTTTGTGTAAAGCAATTGAGGGGTGCGTTTCAACACATTCATTAGAAGCATGTATAAGCTTCTGTTAAAGCTGAAAGTGTTTTCCACATAATCAGAACTCTTAGTAATTACTCAGCATGCAGTAAAAATATACAATTGAGGATGACAAAGAATGTCATTTGGGACTCTGCAGAAAAAGAAGCCACCAGATGACATTAATTATGCTAAATATTGAATCACAGCCAGCTACTGTTGCATGTTTTATTGCATTTCATTTGCTGGTTACGAAATCAGTTGATTAAATAATCCTAGGTTGTACAGTTTGGAACAATTGGATTGATCCAGTAATAAATTATTGTGCATTTCAAATTACATTCCATTGTCTCCCTGACCACAAAGCAGAAGAAATCCTTCAAGCCCAAGGCTGGCTTGAGCTGAGAATTACCTGGCAAAGTGCAAATAGAATTTAGGGTGCTGCATAAAAAATAATAGCGTTAGTTACATTCTCCCTGAGTAAGCACAACACATGATGAAACTTAATTATTCCCAAAAGCTTAAAAAAGAAGTTAAGTATGAAGAGAATTTTACCTTTCAAACTGAATACATTTTCTTACCCTAATAAGACAAAGTTTTGGCCCAATACCACTAATTTCCACTTTACATTTTATTCTTATTCCAGCTCTTCCAAGTCCTTTTTCTGGAAGTCCACTGAGAAGCGTGCTTTCATAATTAAATGTATAAACCTTGTTTTCACTGAAATCAGGTTCTGCAAAGAAATGATTCCCATAAAACATTGTACAGACTGTACAGAACATATTAAAGTACCTGTATTAGAATGTGTGGAACAAAAAAAGATGAATTTGTTAATTTTTGTATTGCACCTGAACAAAATTAGCTGTTGTAAAATTATATTAAACATTGATATACTTTTCAGATTCTATTTTGAATTTCACTCATTATAATTATATTAGCTGATAGGAAAATTACTTACGGTAATTAAGATGCTGGCTCCCTGAAAGAGAAGGAAAAAAAAGAGTAATGAAATGACAAAGCAAAAAAAAAAAAAAAAGCAACCAAATGTTAATGTATTTTAGTATGAAAAGCTATATCTCATCTTGTACATATGGCATAACTCTTTCTAATTAACTTTACTTCTAGTTCAGTACATAGCCAAAAGCCCTTTTCCCCTAAACAACAAAAAATTTGTCATTAAATAATTTTTTCTATAAAATATTGAAGCTCATGTTTGTAAGTGAACTATATTTAGATTCTGAAACCTTTTCCTGATTCTGTTATTTTAAATTCTTCAAAGCAGGTAAGTTACTTACCCACCAAGCTTAAAACCAGGGCTAATATCAAGCCCCTCATGATGGGGATAAAGTAAAGGTGAACATGCCAGGTTCTCTTTTATAAAGGACTGTGCTATCACATGTTTCTTTTGGAATGTCAGTTTGACAAATGGACATATTTTAGAATGCGTATTGATCAATCGAAAAATAAACATTTCTGAGGTCATGAATGTTGACAACTTCAAATCACCTCATGATTTCAACTGACTTCCTATGTGAAATAGAGATTTCATTTTCAAAATATCTTGTTTGCTGGTGGTCTGCTGTTTATTTTTTTTTTTTTTTACATTGTAGTTATATATTAAAAGAATAATTAAAATTTAAAATGAAATTAAAATAGTTCCTCAATCATAACTGAAATAATTAATCTTTTCTCCAATCATGTATTCAGTCTCCTGATAATTTGCTCTTGCTAACGGTCACAGCTTTGGAGACATACCTTGCTCTGTCACGTTGAAACTCTACTTTTAGAGAAGAATTTGTGACTAATTTCACACAATTAGGACTGAGATACCTTAGAGTTCATAGACACACCATGATAAACTGTCTTTCCATGGTATCTACCATGGTTGTTTTTCCAAGCATGTCTTGTTACTTGCATCTGCAAAGACAAAGTTTGGCAGTCTGACCTTCACATTAGCTTTGGACTAACGGTCAATGTTTCTACTATGAAAACAGGAGGGAAATTAATATGTGAGCTGGGAGCATCGAGTCCTTCACCGTGGGTTCTCATGGAGCTTTGGCTGCTGCTACTCTTGGGAAAATAGATTCAGAGATTCCCACTTGTAGTAATAACATTTAGAACAATCCTCAGCAAAACTAAGGCAAGAGTGAGTTCACTCCATAACCTCAGTTATGTATACTTTGTTTGCAAGCATTTAACATTTACTTTGAATTTAAGCTTGTCTTTCGGTCAAATGGTAAATTAAATATCATGAAAAAAACACCTGGGTACAAGGATTACTGAAGGGGCAGGAAGGAAAGCTCAGGAATGTATATCTAGTATTTCCTTAGGGCTACAAAAGGTACAACATACTTGCGAATAATGCACACAGGCAGGCAGCTAGACTTTGTCCTTCAGGAGAACAAGGTTTTCTTGACTGTTGCTATTCATCAGGGAGAAGAAAGGTGAAACCTAAGTTCAGGTCCTGAAGCTTCTGCCATTGGGCCTGAGAATATATTTACTGAAGGTCCCTTTACACCATTACTTCATTTATTTGGAGTGATGCCACCTGACTGAGGAATAGTGAAGTTTATTATTGTGGTGCCAGTACACCTGAGCTGGAGGCGGGGATGCAGCTGAGTGGTCCCTCTGCTCTGACCCAGTTCCTTGCAGCTGTGCTGGATGGACAAGCAGGGGAGAAGCAAAAGTCAAATGAGGGATGTTTGGGCACCTTCACTACCAATTCCTCCAGAAATCTTGACAATTTTAATGTTGCAGCTTTCTTTCATAAAGGGAAAAATCCACAATTGGCTGAGCAGTCAGATCTTCCTTGAAATGAAGTGTGTGTCTAGTAAAATATTTTAAAATATTGATAGACAGGTGAACCATTACAAGAGATTCATAACTGGGGTGTTGGTTCACTGTGTGTTCAGATGGTGAAAAATTAAGTGCTGTTTTTTTCTAGGGTATTAATTGGTGTGAGATATGACGAGACGCACCATGCTTGAGGGCCCTGTGAAATTCAATGCCATCCCTTGTCTGGTATATAAGCACTGTCAAATGTAGTTAGAAATGCTTTACCAACAGTCACATTTTTTGCAGCCAGAATGGAAGTAAACGCACAGCAGCAGTGTAGTACTGTAAGCAATACCGTGCCAAACTTTCCTACTTGGGTCACGCAGCTGTTATAGCGTCACTCATCAGTGCTGTAGTTTGACCTCTGCAGCAATATTGTGCTGTCATGCTCAACCAGCCACATTTCCACAGGACAGAACATACAAGAATGTTTATATCTAATTTACAGAACTACATAAGCTAGACTATGAATTTAAGCATTGTTATTAAGCGTATGCTAAAATAATGTCCAAGGGACACCTACATATGAAATTGGAGCTGTAACATTTTTCAAGTTTCATAAAAGGCTTTATAATTAAAGTGTAACATGAATAGATTTGTGCTAGCTTGGTAGTGAAAATACTGAATTTCTTTTTTTAAAGGGGAACACTGATTCTAAGCTCACAATCAGCATGTAGATGGGTGATTTCTAGATAGCCAGCTAAAATACCCACACAATAAATTGCGCAGGCTGCCATGTTCTCTTCATCTGTAGCATGTTCTCTCTTTTTTTAATAACTCCTCTCTACCCAGGCTTATTTTCTGGGGAGTGAGGAGAAAGTGATCTCAGAATTGTTGTGCCCATTATTACTTTGAAGGGACAACCTAATAAATTCAGTAAGTGGAGAGAAGACACGGCTAGAGTTTGAGGGTCACAGCCCTGAGCTCTAATCCTTTCTCCAAAGCAGACGTCCTTCCAGCTACCTCTGAGGGAACAAACAGGCAATCTATCACTTTAAAGAAACCATTAAAAGGAGGAAAGTTGAGAGCCACACTTTTGAAAGCCAATATGATTTTTCTTAAACATTCAACATGTTGTGTTAGTGAGCAAGAAAATACATGAAAAATAAATAAAGTGCAATCAAACAGGCCCTCCACAAGCAACAAAAGTGCCTCATTTGTTTGCAGAGGAAGGAACTTTAATATGTGCTTTGCTTGGGCTTTATACACCACCAGTATATTCTTTCTTTCTTTTTTCTTTCTTTTTTTTTTTTTTTTTCTTTTTTTTTAAGCCATAGACAATGAAGAAAAGGAATTCTTAAAAAGAGATGAGAAATACCTTGGGATTTTTTTATTTTAAGGGAGAAAATATATGATGTTGAGTGTTACAGAGAGCATGACGTCTGTACAAGGAGTGCAGTAAGATGAGATAGACTGCTTTGAATTTACAGGGCACTTGCACCATAAATGAAACATGAATACAGCCTAATTAACCTGATTAGAGCTATTGCTTCTACACTGCAATTGTCTTTACATAACACATTCTGCTTGAGTAACAGAGTCTTATTATCTGCTGTTGTACTGCTGCCGATAGCTCTGCACTCTCCTTGTTCTATATTCATATTGTTGAATTATGGTGCAGTGATGCCATTTCCATCCTGCTAATATATAGCCTAACGACAAAGAAGGGATTAGCAAAACAGCTCCCAAGCAACCATAGCAGGTTAAAATAGATATGATCAGTTGGTTAAGCTAAGTGATTTTTAGCCTTCAGTTTTCCTCATTTATAAAGATGAAGAAATCTTACTTAATTATATATATATATATATATGAAAAAAAATCACACCTATTTCATATTTAACATTCGCTCCTTGATTTTTTTTTTTTTTCCTCAAAATACTCAGCATTTGCTATTGTAGCATAGCCTCCAAGATAATGTTTGATATTCTCTCCAGAGACTCTGGACATTGTCTAATGAATAAGAATGTGTTCTGGGTTGGGCTAAATTGCCATATGCTCATTCTTGTACATTCACAAAGGGATTTTGTTACATTAGTTTGCTTTAAAAGGTGTTTTTTGTTTTTTGGACTTCCATTCCGTTTACTAGAAAGAAAATAACAGGCCCAATTCCCTGCTGTTATTCCAGTTTGATGCTGGCACACCACCAATGTAGTGATAACCGTGGGAATTGAATTCCAGGTTTGCAAAATGGAATATGTAGAAATGCTATTTATATTTTGTCTAGCTTTTGGAGTATGCAAGTTTTGAAAGATGCTGTTGGTCTAGACTTATGGTATGGCTGTAGAGTTTTGTTTCAATAAATTTGTTTTTCATTAATGTATGCTGTTAAGCCAAAGTCATCTTTGTGTATTTTGGTGGTCAGTTGGACTGTTCCTAATGCCTGGTATGGATTTGCCCGTTACTTCCAGAGAAAAGAATGAATTTAAGAAAAAGAGAGGAAGTGTGTGTAATCCATCTCTGACATTCTCAATCTGAAAGTAGATTGTTCTGATACATCTTAGCTTTACTAAGATGTTCAAAGGGTTTTATTTTCATTCAAATACAGAATACATATTCTGAACAGTCCACCGTCATGACTATCATCATTGGCTCAATAGCCAGCATACTGATTAAGTAGCTTCAGGATTTTAACCCCCTTTCAGTATATATTATTTCCCAAGTCATTTAGCAGGGTTAAATGTTAGACAGCTTGCCATCTGAGATTTGAGTCACGTCATATTTGAGGACTGGTGTTTGCTGTGTAATTCTATTGCACTAGAAGATAATTTCTCCAAGTTCATCATAACCCTAACTTAGACTTCATGGTCACAGAGTGATTAGCTGCTGTGGCATTGGTACGAACGGGAAATCAGGTAGCCCTGAAATTTAGCCTGGTCATGTCTCCACCTCAGTCACTTCAGGGATGAAATGGTGACTGCACATATAGGACACCTGAGAGCTCTGTGTGCTGCATTAAATGTTGTTCTCCTACAGTCTGAGCTACTCCTTCTAATTGCATGCTTGGTTACAACTATCACGGCTAGTAACTTATCCAGAGGGAAAAAGTACTTGTGTACTTTTAAGACAAGAAGAAATGGCCTCGAGTTGCCCCAGGGAAGGTTCAAACTGGATATTAGGAAAAAATTATTCAGGGAAAGAGTTGTGAAGCACTGGAACAGGCGGCTCAGGGAAGTGGTGGAGTCACCATCCCTGGAAGTGTTTAAAGACCTATAGATGAGGTTCTTAAGGGCATGGTTTAATGCCAGAGTTAGGTTATGCTTGGACTCAGTGATCTTAAGAGTCTTTTCCAAGCAAAATTATTCTCTGATTCCATGTATTTATAATGTTTATTCCGATGTAGGCTGACTGCATGAAATGTGGGTAGTGCTGCAGGAAGGGAAGATGATTCCAGGCCATCCCATGTGCATTAGGATAGACTGTAGGAAGAAGGAGCACACCTGATTTAGCAGACTTGGCATCAACAGTCCTTTTGCAGGAGCCACTGTGAGCACACTAAAAAGTTTCCATTTCAGAAAAAGACCCATGATCATCTGTAATCCTGCACAAAGATACTTATCTATTCTTGGAGGAGCATTATCAATAAGAAAATTATCAAGATGTTTGTTTTGTTTTTTTTGGTGTGTGGGTTTGTTTGTTTGTTTGTTTTCTTTACATCAGACCAAGTGTATTAGGGCTGCAAAACTTCAGACACTCCAAATAAAAGAATTGGACTTATTATATATATTTTTAAGTGTGGACTCGTACAAATATATAACAAATTCTCAAAATTGTTACTTATTTTGTGGTTCCACCCAAAATGTGCAAGATTCTTTATGAATGACGGGGAAGCACTGACTTTTTTCCTCAGAAGCCAATATTATCAGTCACAACAATGATTATTTTACTACACCATAGACCTTCATGTTAGTGACTTATTCACTTATAGTACAGAACCACTGCAAGTACATGATGGATCCAGATCATCACTTTCTAGTGTCAGAGTATCAGATAAGTTTATGGTATTGAATAAGGAGGAAGCTCAGCATGAACTTTCTCTCGGTACAGAATATACGAGCTGTGTGATACCTTAGTTTCACAGCACTGGGTCACTGTGACATTAGGTCATGGGTCAGATAAGATAAGCAGTGTATTATTCCCAAGGAAGGAATAGATAATACTCTGCCAGTCTGCCAGTTCAAACAAAAGACATTGACTTTACTCAAAAAAAATAAAAAAAGAAAATAAAAAAAAAAAGCCCCACAAAATCACCTATCAGTATTTAATCAATGACTGTGACTTCCAAAGATTAAAAGATCTAATAATATAAAAATAACATGTTTTTCGTTTTAATACTGTTTTTCAAGTTACTGCGAAAGTTAGTTCAGTAATAAATTGAGCACCGTATGTTTCATCACTGTGAAAGAAAGTTGCTACATGATTATTCCCACTACAGCATGTATTAATCATAATCCCATTTTCTTTATAAGAGAATTACATTTTATAATACTAAATGGACCACTGAAGTTCATATCTGCTTATCAAGGAAGTGCAGACCCACTACAGTGTTATGATTTGACATTTTCCCATAGACATCGGAGGACAAACTAACTCTTGAACACACCTTTGGTTAAGACTATGAAGAATTAATTTATTCCCCCTAATATAAAGAATGAATGTTGATCAAAACCCTCTATCCAGGAGATGCAGGATCTGGATGAAGATCCAGGCCTGCAATTTTCAGCTGACTTGTGTCTTACACTCTTACACAGCTGCATTTTCTCCCATCTTGCAGAAAATGTCTTACCCATTTAACTGAGAACAATTCTAACAGTCTTATGAGAAAGATTGCCATTTGCTGTAGGAAGAATTTAATATGGCCAGAACACTACAAATGCCATTCTCCAGTGTGGTATGTGCAGTCTTAATGTTTGACTGCTCAAATTCTATTTTGAAGGCTTTTTAGCATGAATATAGGCAAAAGTCAAAGGCAGACTCTGGCTCACTGCACTCACTGCCCTGCACTGAAGTTAATGGTATCTATTCATGGAGTTTAACTGGAGCTATATCTAGTATATACTGACATTAATTTGCTCTTTGAGTAACCACTGTAACTTCAGTGCAAACACTCAAGAAATAAAGTAGTTCTAAATATGAATAGGGCTTGAAAATCTGCTCTATCCTGGATACCTCTCGGAACATTTTTAAAAGTTCTTGTTCCTCTGAGAATAGATAAATATCTTTGTGCAGGATTACAGACAATCATGGGTCTTTTACTGAAATGGCAATTTTTTTATGATGTGCACGCAGTGCCTCCTGCAAAAGGGTTGTTGATGCCAAATCTGCATATAACATATATATATTTGTTTTATTTTAATTCCCAACTAGTTATAAAAACATCCTATACCACCTGCATTCTTGGTCTCACCACCACAGGCATCTACTCTTCAGCACAGGTGCCTGTGGCTGCCATCTCACACAGAGTTAAAGTAGAACTGCCTATTAGCACAGCCAAGACTCTTAACACAAGATTTGTTTGTTTATAAAGCTCAAATCTTTTTCTCAATGTAACTATTACTCATAAGCATTAAGGATCTTTTTTAAAACTGCCCATGTTTAGGCTCTCCAAACAGCTCCTGGGCTTTCCATAGCAGCAGTGTGCTCGAGCCATTGTTCTAACACGTGATGGCATTGCCACAGTTGGAGTCAAAAGATGCTATCTTTTTAGGTAGAAGTGTTGATACTAAATAATTCAGTACCTTTCTGGAAGGTAGCAGCCCTATAACCTTTCAGTTCTCCTCACCAACCCATCTACAAAGAAATGTTGCTAGGAGAAGCTATGGAGGAGTATGGGAACAGCTCATCTTCCAGGCATAAAAGTAACTGCTGGTAACAACAAAGGGAAATTAAAATATGAGACATACTGCTGTAAAAGAAAATATGCTCTACATGAAAGCACATCAGCAGCTCCATCCATAAATTTCCAATCACCCAACATGCTGGGAAATGTATAGAAAAAGATAAAAGGGAGTGACATCAGCACATGTACCAAGACCTAGGCAATGTCTGAAGAGAGGGTAACAAATGCTCTGTCTTAATGAAGCATGGAAAAGAAACCAGTTGCACAATACAGTTTGAAAATCCAGGCCAGTCACCTGGGAAACAAGAAAAAAGAAAGAACAAGCAAACAGGCTACCAGCTCACGCCTCACAAAGCTTTCACAAAATAAAACTACCATAGGCTTTAAGTTAGTGAGTGGTTAATAGGCTCTAAAGTTATAGAACTGTCTACAGTACACATGGAACCACACATATGTGAGTCAGCCTTAGCACTGAAGGAGCAGATAACTACTGAAGGAGCAGGTCAAAGGTTATTGAAATTAAGACCATTAAAAATATTTCTACAGACATTGACTCCAAGGAGCAGTCTAGTGATGGGCTTGAAGCAGTCTGTCTTTTCATCCTGAAGTTGCAGCACTCGGGATTTTCTTGCCATTTAATGGGCAAATTGCCTCTTCCCCGCAGGAAGGGTGAGTTCTGTGGGCACACCCTCAAAATGGACCTGGACTGAGCTCACGGACATTTGGTTTTGAGAAATAAGGTGCCAAGGACCACAACCAGAGGCAAAAGGAGGCATCGTGCTTCTTCAGAAACAGGGGAAGAACAGGCACAGCAGCTGACCTGAGCTGCCTGCAGTGCAATGTGGTACAAGGGGTGAGGAAAAGACTTTCAGGAACTGGAAAGGGCAGGTTCATGGAAGCAGCCAGGTTTTTAGGATGGTACTCCCCGACCCTGAGAGACAAGGGGTTGGTACTGTGCTAGAGAGCATGAGGCTCACAAGTAGCTGACAACAGCTTCAGATTGATCTGGAGTGAGGGAAGAGACACCAGACTTCCCAGGGAGGGAGACGTTCGATTTCTCATCATAGCGCTTTGCCCTCACTGTCACTCATTTTCCTCTGGACCCCTGTAAGATCTTCGACCCAAAATAGGTGTTTGTGTCCCACTAATGATACTTAATTGGAAACCTATTGTTTTTACAGAGAGACTCTTAGGTATTCTCAATAGGCAGATTGAAATAACACGAGCAAAAAAGGAATTTCAACTGAATCACATGGGTGATGTTTTGTCCATTTCATTACCTCAGCATTAAGTAGTTTATTTTTGGCTCTCTGCATTGGGGAAAAAATATTTGGATTTGCCCTTGTAAACAAGAGAGAGGTTTTAAGCAATTTCAATAAATACAGAGCAAAAACTAGTCTGGAAACAAACGAGAATAATCTGAGGTTACACATAAAAAAAGATAGATAGATAGATAGATAGATAGATAGATAGACATACAGACAGATAGATATAAAATTATAATTTTCCATTTTGAAGCCCATTTAAAATTCTTCAGATGAGAAGGCTGGAAAAAGGTGTCTACTTCAGTCTCTTATCTGAAGCCAGGAGCAAGTGTACAATGCAGGAAAAAAGGAACCAAAAATAAACTTTTTTTCTCTTTGATCCCTCCCTGATCCTTCAGAACAGTATAAGAGAGCTTCAGGTATTTTCTTTTTCTTAGTCTTGCACTTCTGGAAGACCCCTGACTTTAATATATTCTGTTTTTCCCAGTTGGCATTTCTTTCTTATCTAGAAAAGTTATTCTAACATCTCTCACCATTTTCAGGCTGTCTCTTGCTTTGTGGGACTATAGATGTGGTGACTCTGTCCCAAACTCAAAGCTGAATGAGAAGCATAGTACAACAATACCCCTCAGATGGTTCCTTGATCTCTTGAACAGCCCATGCTGCAGTTCTCTAAACCTCTCACTAATTTACATGGCTCCACAGGGACTTAAACTGTACTAACTATGAAGAAGATTGAATAAAACTGGAGAGAGATAAGTACTCCTCTTATCTGTCCAGAGAGTGGAAGGGGAGCTCCATTTAAGCCATCCTTTAGGTGCTACTGCCTCCTCCTCTGGTGCCCTGACTACGCCACTGCGACACCAAGTTTGACATTGACCTTGGCCCTTCACTTCCTGCCTTTATACACTCACACAAAGGTGTGGGAGGCTCCGTCTTCCCAAACTGCTCACGAAACTGGTCATGTGTTTACCATACACATTGCTAATAAACAGATGAGCAAAAAGACCCCCACAGTAAACAACTGAACAACCCCCCAAAACCAAAGCAGAGTTATTTGTATAAAATGTTCTCTGTCTTCCTTGTGTGCATGCTGTGCTAATTGCCATGTGTGTTAATAGCTACCATAGAGATACTAAAAGGGAAATAGAAGCCCGGCTTCACCTCAGCATTATAACACAAGTGATAAAGAGAAAGAGAGGAAGAGCAAACATGTAAGAAGACAGTCCAAGGACCCGATTCACTTCCAGCAACTACTTTGCTGTGGTGGGACGATGGTGCTTGAAGCAGAAAGGTAAGAGGAGAGAAAATAATGCTGATTCATGAGCTCCACTCGTACAAATAAATGTGATTGTTTGCTTGTGAAGTACAAGAGACAACAACACTTAGGGTCTATCTGCTTGAAGAAGGTTAACATGGAAGCCATTTCTCTCCACATTTCTGCTTCTTACTCTATTTCATTAGGTAAGAACTCTGCAGCAACAGTTTATCTTAACCTCATTAATGATCTCTGACAACTGCTTTCTCTCCAGTTTTGCTTCCCCCAAATTCTCATGATCAAGAAAGACACAGTTCACATTTTTCTCTTCCCTGACTTTCTCTCTCTCTCTCTTTTTTTTTTTTTTTTTTTTTTTTTTTATGAAGGCCTGCAATATGTAATGAATGATTGCTGCCAGGAGCACACTGCAAAGTGCCTCTGTGACGATGATGTGAGAGGTTCACAGTCTTTCACATTCCGCAGTATAGAAGTGAGCCTTTGGGGTACCTCAGAAAGTTTCAGAACACTTGATTTCATTCAGGGAAGAATCAAAGAGTTTCACTAGAAGAAATTGTCTTTACACACATAAAAAATGAAGGTTTCTAAAGGGATCTTTTAGTTAGATGACAGAAAACCTGCATTTTGTAATACTGCAGGGGTTCTTTTAATAAGTCACTGAAAAGTTCCATTTGGCAAGTTAAACCTTGAATTTTTTTTCATACTTATTATAGCCAAGGAGGTGCTAACCTAATACAATGGGCAAAGGAATGTTATCACAATACAATAGACCAGACAGAGTTAGTACAATACTGGGCAATAAGGGATGTCACTATAATGAGTGAGAGAAGCAGTGTCTGCAACATAAGAAGCATGCTTCAGAAAAGAGAAAAGGAATGTTTTTGGTTTTTTTACTGGTCATTTTATAGCTGCAATTGTAACCCAGTGCAATGACCTTAAGATGCTTAAGAGTCTTCTTTAAAAAGTGGAATGGTCTTTTCAAAGATTCACAGGCCAAAAGAGACCATTATGGTACCTAAACTGGGGGCCTCTGTAACACAGGCTATAGATTTTTGCACAATGTTACCTCTGCCTAACCTGATAATGTGCAGTTACATCAGTGGTGTCAGGCTGGGGCTTAGTTTGGTCCTGTATATTGCTCATATCAATGCCCTGTTAGGACTATAGAAGTATTCAGAAAATGACATGACAGAGTTAGACCTGACTTCCATTTAAGTATATTTGTCAAAGAGATGCATAAATTAAGTCTGAAATCACATATTTTTCTGTACTTTTTTTGGCATCTGTTTCCATGATCTTTATTATATTCTTGGCCCTCAAGTGCTCAATTTCGTGCTCAAATTTCAAGCAGCACTAGCTCCAGCATCAGGACAGTCCTGTAGAAAGTATGAAGGGTGTTTTGCTAGAAGAACATTTGCATCTGCAACATCATTCTAAAGCAGAACGTGGGCAAAGGATGCTCAGAAGAAACCCATATGATATGTAAATCTCCACAGGTATTCAGCAAACTACACTCTGTAAATTTATGTGACCTACTTTTTCAGATTGTTTAGCACCTAATAGTATCCTTGCTGCCAATCAAACAGCAACTGCAAATATAATATATGCCCTTGATCTGGGAAGAATAGAAGGATCTACGGATAACTTGAATAAAACTTGGGCAAGATGTAGGAGAAAATGATGTGGGTAAGAGTTTGAATTTACAGCACAGCTGTATGAATGAGAGGCTGAGAGAAAAAGTGCTGCTCATTCACTTGATAAGTGGCCAGAATGAGATACATGGGGTAGAATGGTGACATTAAGCATAACTGTAATATACAGAGATACAAATTGGATCACTTAGGTATGCGTATGACAAGCATCTGAAAGTCCAAGTAGCACCTTTCCTGATTACCAAGAAGCTCTAGTACAAAGCTCCATAGAAAACAGTGACATGCTTGAAAATACCTGTCAGCAATTGTAACATGTGATGCACTAATTCTTGTAATGCAGGCACGAAAAGGAGGTAAGGAAAGTATGTTGGAGTTACTTGGTGCAGTACAGTTTAAAAAGGAGTGCACTTCTGGACATGATTTTTTGAACATTTTGAATAGCTTGGTACTGAGGAAAAAGGGCATTCTTATCTAGCACAGAAAACTGTAGTGGTATATAAGCTTAAATTCAAACATGACAAAACACAGCAAAGTTACAAACATCACTAGAATGAAACAACCCTTTTGGCTTCAGTAAGACCCGATTTACAGGTACTAAGAAAAAGACACTGTGAAATATTTCTGAGTTCCAACTGCTAAATAGCCTGCAGGGGTCAGAAAACTCAGTTTTGTGGTTGAAGCAGTGGATATAGCCTAAGAAGAACTGGTTTCAATTTATGGTTCCATGTTGGTCTTGGAGCAAATCACTCTTAATACAAGATGTGGATAGTATGTCATGCCTATTGGACTATAAAAGTTTTGAGGCAGGGAAAATCTTTCACTAGGTAAAGACTCTGCATCTACCTCAAAGAAATATCTATCTTGACTGAGAGACTGAGGTATCCCTATATTAGAAATACTGATCAATAACAAAAACAAATATCGCTGTCTCTTCCCAGCCTCTCCTGGTTGCTGGAGCTTACCTCAGATGTGAGATTGGGTCCACAGATTTTCTTCTACACTTAGCTTTGTTGTGATGCTTGGGGCAGACAGCTCTTGCTTGCTGAAGATCAGAAAGGCTGGCAAAGAAGAAAAAGAACCAGAGAGAGGAGGGAAAACAGAAAGAAGGAAGAACCGATGGAAGAAAATGAGCTGGTGAAGATATTCTGGTGGGCAGATGGTAAAGAGCAGTTGCGAGTGATGGTTGATCTAATGCTACTGAAAGACAAGTCAGGGTGCTGGTAAAATAGAGGCAAAAGCTCATGTGAATCACACATGCTGTATGAAAGGCATTTCCTTGTCCACGTTTACAAGACAGTGACAAGAGTTTTCCAGGTTGTTTTTTTTGCTTAGTGTCAGTAGGGATCAGTGCTTATGCGAAGCCATTTCCACTTTGTAGTCTGGCATTAGCTCAAACAGAAAGTTCTCAGGGAATTAGAAAAAGGTTTTTTTCTTTTTCACCTCAAAAAGAACCCAAATATAGTTGTAATGATAAAGGGGAAAAAAACTTGATTATATAGTCAAGTATCCACAGTTCAGAACGCAGGTACAAAGCATAAGAAACAGCAAGGATGAGAGCTCTATGCCTTCTTTTTTTTTCCCCAGGCAGTACTCAGTGCAAAAACTAACCCTTCCTCTGAACTGTCTTCTGCTTGTTCCTGTGTCTGATGTTCCATGCAGTCCTCAACATCCTACTTCTCCCATTCTTTCACAAATTCCTGCATCTGCGATACTACTGCGCCTTGCTTTAGGACATAACTTGGCACATGGGATGGATAGGGCATCAGTTAGAAAATAAACTGCCCCCTCTCTATCAGCCTTATGGTCTTCCTTCTCTAAAGGACATTTGGGTTATAATGTGGTGGGAAGACATGTTACAGATGGATAAAGCATGGTGAGAAGTTGGTTTTATCTGCCTCAAATTAGACATGGAGATAGAAAGGACAGCAGTTTCTGGACATTAAGAGGAAGGTTTGTTTGGCAGGGCTTTTGAAACTTGTTCACATATTTTTTGTTTAACAGCTTATGAGATAGTGTATTATAAGATTGAGTGAGTGTTTATGATCTGTGTTGGAAAAGGACTATGGGATGAAAGTTGCTGGTGAAAGTGGTTTCAGCTTGTGTGTGAAACAGCTGGCAAGGATGAAGGAGGAACTCTTTAGCTTGATCCTTAACCCTGGATGACTGGGCACTGACCACCCCACATCTGTTCTGTGGTTCCCCCTGGGACAGAACAATAGTTAGCACCATTTCACTGGAATTCAGCACACACTAATTACTTCACTCCAGTTCTTTATGAGTAGGACAGCAACTTCCTTCAGTTTATATAGGCATGTGCATTTATTACTAAGGGAATCTAGCTTCCTATTAAGTGCCTCTCAACTCAAATGGCTCCGATTGTTCTGTTTTAAAGATGTGAGACGTGTTTTGTTTTTTTTTTTTTTTTTTTTTTTTTTTGTGAAAGCATGTAGAAAAAGACCTATACTACCAAAGACAACTTTTCTTCTTATCCTTTAAAGGCTTTGCAAAATGTTCCTATTTAATAACAGTTATCTTTATGTAGTAGCTGAATCTTTTCATAAGCTAATAGTTGTAAAGCACTGTCTACTTTGCTTAATGATACTATTTTCCCAATATAAAACAGGGCTAATGGGTGTCAAATGTGAAAGTAATATTCCTGCAATTTATCATTTAAGCCTTCTCTCACTCTTTTGGGGTGAATTGTTGTATTTTTAAAGGGAAATTGATTGCCTTGAGTGAATTCTTTTATTCTTCTACATTAACAATTCATGAATGAAGCCAATAGCTGCAACACAATCTTCAGCTCCTTGTCCCACCAATAACCTCAGCTGTGTCCTGGAGGGTAAACTCACACTGCATCAATCAACAGTCTTCGTGGTCGGCAGCACAGCCATGTGAACTGTGGCTTACACTATGTTCTCGTTTGCTCCCTCGACTTCTGGCAGTTGAGAACTGCACAAAAATGAATTAACTGTTACAAAGTTTCCTGGCATGCTGTACTTTACATGATTGGAAAGCTACATTACTAGAAAGAACAAAGAATATAGACATTTACTCTGAGGTTCAGAACCAAATGCCTATGGTCAAATGATCCCTGTGCATCGTTCTTCTCTGCTCTTTCCCTCTCCCTGACATGGTTAAGCGTCGGGCAAGTCCAGTTAAAAAGATTCTGGGAGATCAAAGAGTTTTCGGTTAAGAGACATTTTGGACTACTTATTTTAAAGGAAAAACAAAAACCGCACAGAAAAAACAACTCTGAAACAGCACTATAAAACTGAACTGGGAAAGGCAAAGAAGCCAGCAGTTTAAGAATACATTAAGATTGCACCTGCAAATGAGTTCATTCACTTTTTTCCATGAGCAAACCCAGTGCTTCTATTCCCAAATGAGAAATAAACACACCACGTTGGGCAGGCAGACATCCAAATACCCAGACTTAGTGTAACTGTGTGCCTACAAAACTCATACACAGAAAATGGAAGCTGTGAATGTGGGCTTCAGTCTAACTAGTGAAGCCAGAGATGTTGTGGAGGTAAACTAATCAAAGCGTGGTGTACTGCCTAGCTTTGAGTCACTGGTGGAACTTATCTTTGCCTTGCCCTTCTAGCTGCTGCTGACTCTCTTGAAAGCCACCTGTCCTTAAGCACAGTTGCTGCCTTTACCAGCTTCTTTTTTGGTTCAGAGTCTCCACATAAGCACACGTACGCATGAGCCTTTTGCTGTTGTGGCTCCTCTCCAGCCAAATTTGCTGTCTCTGGATGCTGTGACCTGTACCCACATACGCACAAAATGCTCCTGCACTGGGATGTTGCTGCTCTGCACACCCCGGGCTGTGCTGGATCAGGCTTCACGCAGGAGTAACCTGTGACTTTGTGAACACCTGAGTGCATTCATGTACTCAGCAAAACATCACTAGTGTCATCACAGAAGAGGTCAATTTTAAAATGAGGGGCTGATTTTCAGCTCATTTCTACTGGATATGTACTATTTTAAGCCTGTGGGGTAGGGCATATTAAAAAAGAGACATATATATATATATACACACGCACAAGTTGTCTCCTTATGATTTTTCAAAACTGTTTTCACTCTTTTTCTGTATTTCCCTGTGTATGCTGCTAACTCTTTTCATTAGAAACTAATTTCTTGCTCAGTTTCATGGCACTTGGTATGACTGGTTATATCACTCCATACAGGAAAAACAAAATACTGCTCATTACAAAAAAAATAAAGATAAAAATCAGAATGTCTTTCATTAGAAAAAACCCATATTTTTGTTGTTAAAACCCAATAAACGTTAATGAACTCTTTCTCAGGAAAATAACAAAGAAAGATGCAACTGAGTAGCCCACCCTTGTCATTAAAACTGTTTGTAAGAGAAGGTGCTGTGGCTTCAGTTCTGAAGCATTTGACCTCATTGGGATACAGGAGATACCAAATGCTTCTATTTGTTTGCAGATTTTAAGATAAAAAGCAGTACATCTGAAAATACAATGCTAAAATTCCTCTTCTTACAAATGATCTTGGGGTATAAGTAAAAAATGAAAGAAGCAGGGAAAGGAATGACAGATATGCAGGTTCTATGAATAAAGAGCTAAGAAAAGATCTGTGGAAATAATTGATTTTTCTGATTCACCACTGACATTTCTTAAAAATCTCCAAGTAATTTGATGTCTACCTGAACCTTCCCCACCCAACACCCCCCAGTTATCCACAAATGAAACAAAAATTGCTTAGGATTAAATAAAAGTGTTCAATTTTTTGTCATTTTTAAAAGTGCGATTCCAGGTATTTTCTGAGACTTTAAAAAAATAGAATAAGAAGAACTTGCAAAACCAGGTTTTGATTCACAGGGACTTAAGCAGCACTGCTAAAACTGAAGACAGAAGAACAAGTATTGATGGGGCCTTACACAAAATGGAACAGGAACAAGCTCTGGGTTGTGGAAATCCCAGGCTCAGATTTCACCTCTACCAAAGCTGCAGTACAGACATTAATCTAGCTCTGCTTTCTTATCCTCAAGTAATTTATTCAGACAGACATTCAATAAGATTTTGATTACATGTTAATTATTGAACATGTTACAAAATAATGTCTATAGACCCCAGCTGAGATCAGGGTCCCGTGTACACCAGACAGCATTAAAGAGATAACCTTACTCCACATAATGGAAAGTGAAGTTCTGCATCCTGTTCTTAAGCAGTGACAATGCACAGAAAGTCTTAAGCTTTTTTGTTTATCCAAAGCAAGCCCTGGAAACTGAGGTCAGAAATCCCAAGTCTTGGTTCAGTGGCTTTTCTGAAAAATATTCCACAATACACGCTATAAAGACTCTCTCTGATGTCCCTCCACCCCTTTGCTCCATGAACTGCTAGTGCTGAGACTCCAGGAAAGCTCTGACCAGATAACCTTGATTGACGAAACATCTTACATGCACAAGGGCAAGGTAAACTTCCCCGGACTAGTCTGCGGTGCCATAAATGTTTGCAGGATTGACTGTTCCCTCCAGAGGCTGCCCCATGCTTCACCGCCCTTGCTGCATACAAATGAAGTCACTCCACAGCACAATCGAGTGCATATGCTGTGGTGTGACCTCCTGTTTGGTGACATCCATCAGTGAAATGTTCTGCGGTAGCGGCTGTCTGAAAATCATCTGGTACATGAATTTTTACTCTGATTTCACTGAAGCCCAGTCAATAAGGGCACATAGCTTTAGTTTTCTCAATACTTGTTCTGTGAATAAAGTAAATGAAGTATTTACACAGACTTTTGTGATTCTTTTTGAAGGGTCTGACCAGAAATTGGAACGTGTCAGGAGCTAGAAGGAGGGGGATACTGACAGGCAGCATTGCATGCACATGAGCTATGAAGTCCTCCTTTCTGAGTCGGGCAAAAGGAAAATCAACCCAAATATGAAAGAACACTTAGAAAATATCTTGAAAGATTAATTTGACATAATTTAGTATTGATGCTGGACCCTGCTGAGCATGTAATTCTGGTTAAATTAAAGGAGCATCGTAGAAAGGTGTTCAAATATATGTCACGGCTATACCTGTATTTGCATAGGAATTTGTGAAAAAAGTTCTCTGGGTAAAATGCTTGTAAGTATATTATGGGGGAATTTTGTTTTTCCTATAAATTAAAGCCATAAACCAGCCCAATTACTTTTTAATTATGGAAAGATTAGGTAGCAAGTGGAAACGATTGCTCATTTCATATTATAATAAGAAAACTGGGGCAAATCAAATTAAAGTGCAAGTAAGAGTTTCAAAACAAAAGGAGATTCCTCTTTACTGAATGTGTCATTAAGCGTCCCGGCTATTGAAAAATTTACATGACTAATTGGAAAGTTTCTGAAACAAATAGCCATTAAAGCTAATACAGAGCTATCACACCGGGATCACAACAGACCCAATGCTCCCGGTGGTAATACTGAGAAAATATCGTATATGCTTGTTATTTTCTGCAGCTCATTCTTAGGTATTGTCTTTTAGTTACTCTCACAGACAGGACGTGTGGCTTTGTGAGTGAGAACAGCAGTGCCTACGTGAGGCTGTAGGGTTATTACTCCTAAATGTTGTGTTATTGTTCTTAAAACATGTTTCTGCTAAAAAACAATACAACAAGATAAAAACAATAGTAGCACACTCAGAATAAAAAAAAACCCAGTGGCTTTAAAAAAAAGCCCCACAAACCTCTGGGAAATGGAAAGAAGATTTTGCCAAAAACCTCTTGTTCATTTTAAAAATCAGGAAAGGTATTATGTTTCGCTTCACAAGGTTTTACATAGGACTCAACAGACAAAATGGCTAAGAGCAGAGAACAGATAATTTAAATGAGCTATTCCCATGCTTACTAAATAGATACATGTCCTACATCAGGGACTAAAGATAGTAACCCTTCCCCTTCTGCAAGTTTTTTTATTCTGATAAAAGTGTGAGTAAAATATAACCATATCTGCTCATGCTTATTACTGTTGTAGTGAGAAACAGACATTAGATTAAACCAGAAATTTACTTTCCAGCTACAGAATTTATATGGTAGTCTTCAGTGTTCAGTAAGAGATTGTTATGTGAGCTCAAGCATTAAAACTGGTTGGTGCCCTGTCTTAAAACCCTTCATCTTCTCTCCAGTTCTCTTAATTTTTGAGCCTATCTTCTTCCCTAACTCCTCTTTTCCAGCTGTCCACAATTATAAAAGTAAATGATTTCAATATGACGCAAAAGAGTAAACAAACCCTTACCCTGCAATTGTTCTAGGCACTGTGAAAGAACAAATAATCATTTTGACAGGTAGACAGGAGACAGGTCAAAGTGATCTGCTGAAAGTCCGCCTTTAAGAAAGGTCAGCAATGTAAAGCTTCTTCCTCCTTTGTTTTCTTCTACCTCTTTGTTTTCCTTGCTTTCTCTTCCTCCCCTAAATTTCAGAGTGACCCAACAGCTTTCACAGATATTGAGCTAAAATCATCAGTGACTTTGTTCATAGAAAACCACTTCAGTTCTAAGGCAGGTGTAGCAAAAATATATGATCTTAATTTTTTTAAATAGTAGTACGAGATACCCTTAATTTTGCATAATGGTATAAAAAGCTGTTGCCATTGTATTAAAAAATTACAATAAAATACACTCTGAACAGTAACTTGGAGAGATAGTAGTAAGTAACTTTCCTCTAAGATGAAAAGTTTAGACACTGGAATGAGAGAACTCCAGTTCACCAACTTTTTCTTTCTGCTTCTCACTACTGCAAGAAGAGCTCCCATATTGTTAACAGAAGGTACATGCTAAAAATCCTAAAATACGGAGGGTAGCTTAAAAAAATCATGCAAATACTGCAAAGTATTTATAGAGACATCTAAATTTGTTACATGTATACCTGTATGTGGCTATATGTATAAATATTAATTTATATCTGTGTTTTTAAGCTCATGTGTATGCAGATACCTATACACACTAATTTTTATAAAACAAGTATATATGTATGTATATTTATACACAGAAATATAGATATATACAAATAATATAAGTTTTATTCTTCTAAAGTACCTCTCATTGCTTGTTCTGAAAATTCATTCACATTCCTAAGTTTTTGCCCTTCTCCAGGTTATGAATCTTAGAGTTTTCTCCGTTCTAATGGCAGCTGGCACCATGCTGAAATCCTTGCTTTCCAGCAGCTGGCCTTTTTTAGCTGATATGTGGATAACCTTATCCAGATCTGGGGACAAGGGGCAGCTGGGACACTTGTCCTGGCACACATAGCCTGGTGTGTTCCATGGGGGATTGCAGAAGGAGCCGGGGCAGGGAAGAGGCAGTTCCTGGCCACAGCGTCCTGGGAGCAGGGTGGTGGCTGGAGGTCCTGTCACCCTCAGCCCAGGGCTGCCACGTGGGGAACGGAGGTGTCAGGGCGCACTGAAGGCCTGGTGCCGGGCACAAACATGACACAGACTTGGTGTGTTCCTGCCTGTGTATGGAGATGGGTTCCAGGAGGCACCAACAACACACATTAGAGACTTCTGTATTTTGGTAGCTCTCAACTATACATTTGCGTGTGCTATTATTTCTCATGCTAGCTGGCTTAAACTACCAAGGGTAATTCTAGGACAAGCTACAATTACAATTTCTTTATGCTGTGTAGACATGACCTTTGACTATTTGATTGCAACTGGCTCCGGATCAGGGCCCGTAGCCAAAGCTGTGTCGCTAGCATAACATGCAACACTCTCTGCAGAGCCTCCAAGCATGAGCCATCACCTCTCTGATCTAAAATACACATAATTGCAATGAGCTGGGAGATCCTCCAGCATTTCACAGCATATAGAAGAGATTTATTAACAAAGATTTTTCTGTTTGCAGATACGGAAACTCACAGAAGGCTAAATTCTTAGCTTGCATAAGGCACTGAAGCTTAATGTATGGAGAAGGGATGAAACTGTGGTGTGCATGTGTGTGCACTGGAGATACATTATTTACGTGTACCACTTGGTAGTTCTATGAGGATAGATCTGTGAAGGAGCTGGAAAAAACTGACAAAACAGTTGTGGCTTTATAGTCCAGTATAGGCTAAAATACAGCTATTAAATAGGTGATTTGGGCATTCGACATTCTGTTAGATAAATGTGCGTCCTGCCTTGTACATACAGCATGATGGCAAATTCCTATTAGTAAGTCATACATACACCAGAATCACAGTTCTGAATTTGTGGAATAATTGTAGTTAAGACTACTTCAGCAACCAGAGAAATACAGGGGCTATGTCAGCATCTCAGCTTTAGGCAAAACATGCGGCTGTCCGGATCAGCGAGACTCTGCCTTCAGCTCTTCTACACTGTGCAAGCTGGTGACCAGCCTACTCTGACTCTAACAACATAGTCGGCCTGTCAGAGAAGCACTGCGGCTACCAGTACTTTGAATATCATAGAAGCTATCAGCGTCAAAGTACTAAACCCAAAAATTTCTCTCAAAAGCAACTGCCCTGTTAACCTCTATGTAATCTTATTTATCTGTCACACATGCTTTGTAAAAACATCAACCCATTAATTTCAACAGGGTCAACTTCACACTCACTAAAAGGGAACAGGACACAATGAATAGGTTTGGGTCAGGCACAGTACAATATTTATGACCTTTTTTCCCTGTTGCTGTTATGCATGTTATGTGAGTAGATCTCGTTAGACAAGCAGGCATTTGCAAAACATTGTAAATGCAAGAGTATAATAAGTACACTTCCAGAGAGGATATTCTAGTACCCTCCAGGCCTTGATTGGGCAGCTCATTTAAACATCAGGTTAAATCCTGCTTAAGTGAAGTGCCTTATAGAAGTTTTTCAGCAGTGCTCTTAATGGCTGCGAAAAAACAAATGACAGGAAACAGAATGAAGTCAGTTCTCATTTTCTTTCCCTTTTTCAGCTAACCACCCTAAGAAACCTTGTCCTCATTTTATTTTTTTTTTCTTCCCCCAGAGGCATTAATTCTGCATGGACTTAAAGGGAAATATTTATTTCCTTCTCCCTCTCCTGCCGAATGTCACATCCTCTGATGTGACCACTATCACCGTTTACTTGTACGATTTTTTGTGCCTATGGCTCCATCGGGTCTAAACCTTATGCCCTTTCTGCCTCCCCATTCAGCTTGGGCTGAGATTTTCCGCCGGGAGCCGCTGTGTCCAGCGGTGTCCAGCTGTGCCAGCCGCTGTCCCTGCGGAGCGAGTCCCCGGCAGGTGGCACTCGGGCTCCGCCGCCGGTCCCGCCGCTCCGGCCCGGGCGGCAGCAGGGAAGGGCGGCTGCAAACACGGATTTTATCGCTGGGGTAGAGGCAAAGAGGCCCTTTCTGTGTTTAAATTATTAGCAGCATCTGTTGTGAGCGCGTTCATGTCGTTCAGGGGACGTCAGCCCAGGGACAGCCCGAGGGGGCTGTGCAGCCGGAGGGCTGAGAGGTGCACCCCTCCTCGAAGGAGTCAGAGCTTATGTCTAAGCACATGTAATATCACAGCAAATCGTCATGGAAGGAGAATTTAAAACGTAGTTATTATCCTCAGGGGGAAATCTCTGCATCAAGAGGGGAATATATGTGCATACTGTAACTCCTATTAGTGTTAATGGGAATTATGTGTGTAAATCCCCAAATCCCAGTGTACAAAGATGAGAGTGTCCCCATAAGGGTCTGAAATACGCATATGAATTAAGCCTGACTATTGGGAAACTCATAATGCTGTGGCTGTTACTATAAATTTATACTTGGTAGGACTAAGTTTCACCTGAAACAACAGAGCCTGAAGTGTTATTTGTTCCAGCAAATTATTTTGTTAGATGTGATAATCAGTTCACAGCAGGACTGCAAGAGGCTACTCAGATTGTTGACGATTCTGGGTCCCATCCAGTTTCAAGCAGCTTCTGAAGCAGCTCCAAAAAACACAGAGGGGACTCCCAAACCCAGATCCTCAGGGAAACGTGGCCAGGGCAAGGCTGACTGCTCACAGCCACTTCCCAGGACAACCCTTTCCCAGAGGCAGAGTTACCTGTTCTGCCAACTGCACCCCCATCCCAAAGTACAAACAATAGACGAGACACAGCAGAGGTGCTGCTGTTCCCAGCTCTGTGTATTTTGCCAGGTGGATGAGATATTTTTCTTATGAGCGAAGTGCCTAAGACACAGTCTGCAGTGGAGGAGGAGCTGCAAATCGGTTCTCCTTGACTTACTGGGCCACTCTGTAGTTTATTTCAGGAATTATGTGACCTAAGGGTATGTCTTCCATTAGCATCACCTTTGAATTAGGAAGATGCCTTTCACAGGAGCTTTAGTCCCACGTTTATCATCTCAGCCTCAGATCAAATTTAATCCCTGGGTATGCCTCCTCTCAAGGCTGCACATTTTCCCTGCTGGCTGGGAGAAAGGAAATCCCGTCCTGACCCTCAAGTGTCAGCAGCTGTTGGGTAAGAAGTCATAGCACTACAGGAGTGACGCCATGGGGTTGGGGGGCTCCTAGTGGGGAAACATGTCTAAAGAAACCACGGCCATGGCTTTAGCCTGCCCTGTGTCACTTTCATCATCTTACTATATGACTCAACATCCAAGGAGACATGAAAGTAGAGAACAGGTGTGGAAGGCCTGAGCCAGCAGTGCACGCATGGCAAGGAGGTATCCATCTTACATGCCTCAGGGATGCAACAGTGCTGGGTGCCAGCATGAGCCTCAGGGTCACTGTGTATGGAGACTGCCACAACCATGGTGGGAAACACCTGCCCAACAGCCCAAATCCCCTCCCACTGTCATATTTTCTCCTCCTTCCTGTCTCTTTTCCTATCAGTGCCCAGACTCTTAATTCCCCCTGATCAGCCCACGTTGAGTAGCCAAGTGTGCTCTTTAATCCTGTGCAGTCCCAAGGTTAGGCTGAAGCAGACCTGCATGTAAAACCACCTTTGATTTAAATACCACTCATAGAGACAGGGAGTTGTTTTATTTCGAACGGTTCCTTAATCTATTGAGTTATTTGGAACAGCACAGTTAATTATTTTTAAACCCCACTATCCTACTTTAAGCCTGGGTGTGACTCCAATAAATTCACTTTTGCATCTTGTAATGGAAGAGAAGTATTGCCAGTCCTCATTAAAAACACCACAAAAGCCACAGCAGCAGCACTGTACTCCTTGTAATGATTTGTTTCACTGATAGATCAAATGGTCTGTTGACAATGGTTGACTGCAACTGACAGCCTCCTCTAATAAGATAAAGAAGTCATACATTTTATTGATTATAAAGCAAATTGGGTTTTTGTCCCTTTAAATTTTTTATTGGCTACAAAATGGAGGACTTATGCCTTTGAAATTGCAGCTTGCCATGACATTACAATGAATTATAATCCTAACCTATTCATGCTTCCTCAAAGGCCTAACCCATTTGCCTGCCTTGCAAGCATGTTGTAAAATTCTCTGCATTTACATACATTTTTTTCAGGAGCTTTTTATTCAAGAACTGCAGCAGACTCGAGAAAGGGAAAGGGGCTGAATGGGCAAGAATTCTTGAGATCCTGGAATTTTAAGAGTCTTGCAATATCTCATCACAAGCTACAAGCTTGAGGTAGACATTTTCAAATAAGGTTCTTAGTTTTTCATTACACAGGAGGTGAAGCTTTTAATTCCTTCTGGCTTTGAAGATCTATGTTACCTAACATCCTGGGAATGGAGCTCATATTGCCAAAATAAATCTAACACTTTCTAGATCAATATTTAGGGTCGGGTCTTATAGAGGTTCAAGGCACATCAATGAGCTCTTTAAAGCAAACACCAAAAACAAGACCCCCAAATCTGCTCTCGGTCTCTCTCTTGTAATTCCAGATGTCTCCCTGCCTGGCCCCAAGCTGTGCAGGCACCTCCAGCTCTGCCTGTGCCTTTGCACAGAGTGAAGCAGGTTACATGGGGATCTGCAGCAACACAGTGCCCAAGTGGTACCCAAGCCCTCTGCCTGTCATCGTTCAAAGCGGGAGGCCAGTGAACACCTATGACCACCAGGGCAGAGTACCTCACAACCACCATGGTGTTAGCTTGACTCTCCTAACATAATGAGAGAGGGAGAGATTTGCTTGTCCCTTCCCTGACACATCTTTGTAGATAGGAAAGCTGGAGCACTTGACCAGCAGTAAAGCTGCTCAGCTGGGACAGTACCAGGGTGGGTCCTGACTTCTGGTCTCTGTTGTCTCACTCTTCCTGCTCTTTTCCTGCTCAGCCCTAGCAGCTGGACAATATAAATGGGGAGGAGTGAGGGGAAGAGGAAAAAAATTCTTGGAAGGAGCTGTCAGAACACAGACTTCCACCTCCTGGCTCAGTGCACTTCCAAAGGGAGACACATTCAGGCCCTTCTTGGCCCTATGATTTTTTGCTTGCTGAGATTTGTCAGGAAAAAAAAAGAGGCCCCTACTCTGCTGATTCCCAGCTCATGGACAGGTGCCTAGCAAATGCTCCCAACAAGTGATCCAAACCTTTACAGAAGCTGCAGCATGCCCTACCCAGATCCACTGTTCCCAGCTACTTAGGTGAGAGTGGATCAGTGTCACCATTGCTGTTGGCTATGGTTACATCTCCTAGAAATGCTGGATCCAGCACACATGATGGCTGTTGCCTTCCTAGCAATCACCTCTACACTGAGAGGATGGACTATCCCCATGCTCCTCCTTTTTCAACCTTGTTATGTATAAAGTGTCAGATACCACAGTACCCTGAAAAACACCAGTCTGGACTGAGCATTTTGCCCATATGACCCTTTGCATGTTCTCATCTTCAGCCTCTTTCAGTAACGAGCAAACCACACACATGCTCAGATACACAGAGTCCACAGGTGACAGGTCTGTATTGGAATCACAGCTTCCACCTACATTAGGGTGGGCAGTTCATGAGCTGCTGTCCCCATGTGGAGACTGGCTCCCAGATCAGCACGTCTAGTCTATCAGTCTGGAAACAGGACAGCTGAAACACAGCTCTTCCAAGTAGCCACATTTCTACAAACGGTGACCAGCTGATTAAACTCATTGTTTGGCACTTAAATACCTTATCCTAATTTAAAATTAGTGTCTGGTTTTGTAACACCAGTATTGATTTCAGTGACAGTGTTTGAGCTTAGGAGACAGGTTTGAAAATTTTGGCCCAAATACATGTATTATTACCAGGTAACAGCCTTTCACTCACAGAGACAATCAGTTAAAATAAGCTCTTAGTGCAACAGTTCATACTGTCTCTGTCCTACAGGGATTGAAAGTCCTTTGGTTTCCTGTTTGTTGATGGGATGCTTTCACCAGTGCTCAAGTCAGTCAAAGCGGGGGAAAAAAAATTAACAGAGCTTCATAGAAATATTGCATTCTTTCCTAGAGTGGAGGCAAAACAAACAGAAGTTTAAAGTAAACAGTCTCTACTAGCAGATCTTTCCCCCTTTTATTGCATGAATTACAATGCCCTTCAGCCAGCAGAAGACAGAGAAAGCTCTGCCAGGAAGAAGAGTTATTTGAAAAAGTTTACTTTAGACTTCTGTTTGCTTTGTTGTGCACACACACACAAAAAAAAAAAAGAAAAAGAAAAAGAAAAGAGATGCTTTCTTTTTCCATTTTAGTGCTAGGTAGAAAGTGCATTTCTCTTTATCGACTGGTATACGGCTGGCAGAAGTAAAACCAAGTTTCCTCATGGTCATGCCTCTGTGCTCAACCATGATCTGGAAAAACACTGTAAGAGATAAAGCAGGACTCTCCTGTTCACCTAGGACACGCAGACCAGTGGAAAAAACAAATGCGAGCGTCTCTGATAGTTCCACTGATATAAACAAGCACAAAGCTACCAAAGCCAAACAGCATCATTTTATTGTAATAAAACTGTTTGATGAATCTTTTTCTTCTAAATCTCTGTCCCTTTTGTAAGGAAGACAGAAGTTGCAGTCTGTTTTCATTCACTCTCCTGTAAATCTAGAGTAACTGAAAGAGAGCTGAAAAAGCTCTGTGGTTGGTTAGGACAGAAATTCTGACTAAAAAGTAAAGTGGTCTCAAAACAACAGCCATCACCTTCTGTGAAAAATGCTTCAATTTCTGATCAGTTCTAATGTTTCTGTTTGAAACAGACTCCTTGATCAGAAGTTAATAAAAGCATGTCATGTGAAATACGCAGATCACTTTATAAAACACATAAGAAAAATAGGGTTGTGTCCTGAAGACTTTATAACAGGCAGAATAAGAAAAAGAGACAAAGGAAGATAAAAAGAGATCTCTAGCAATGTATAAGCAAAGCAGGATAAAGCTGAATAACAGTTGGATTAGTGCAGCATGAGTTTGTTTTTAAAGTACATCCCTTTTCTGCACTTCCACCCTCTCCCGTCTGCCCCACGGCCCTGACCTTGTTCCTCCCCATTTCAAAAGAGCCGTCCATCCTTATTTCCCTTCTGACCCGCATTCCTCACTGCTGACTGTAATGTGGCGATAAAGGCACCAGTAAACCCAGCCAGCTTGCCTAAGATCAGAAGATACGGAGGGTGATGTTAGCAAATTAACTGATTGAGATAAAACAAAAGGGAAAAAAAAGGTTGTCAGGAAGCTGAGAACTTTTGAACCCATTTAAACAAATAAGTGGCAGAGGAGCAGGTTTGTCTTTCACAGGAACCTTGTCTGCAAGAGCCAAGCCAGAGCTTGGAAGCTACAATCAGATGCAGCCTCTGAGAGC